>NC_092348.1:28339173-28939173 GCF_963676685.1 Mytilus edulis | reverse complement strand
TAAAACATGGAGAAATAAATTTGGAAGGGGTATAACAAAAATTGGCAAGTAACACACTGTCCACACTAAGGACTATATTCGTGGACAACGAAAATCAAAGGACGATAACTGTGTACTCGGACCACATGATATTATTTTTTTTAAGGGTTCTCACTTTAATTTTATTACACACAATTGCGAGCAATTTAAAACATACTTTTGTTTGAAAAAATCTTTTGAGATGCACCAGAGTCAAATCTTCAATTCATTCAGACCTAGCTGCACAATCTTAGCTTTTATTGTCTTTATACTATTTTTAGGACAGGTGCATAAAAATGAAACAGGTATGGATAGTTTTGTTCCGTCTGTCAATAATGATACAGTTGAAGGCAACACTTCTCCTACTTCCTTTATTCTAACAACAAAAATCAACAAGAATTTGGGAATAATTGTCCCCAACTTTGATAAGCAATCGGTATTTTTTTTTTTTTTTTTAAGATAAGAATTTTATTAGTCCAATCAAGAACCCATAAAGGGCATCATTTTACAACACAATATGATTGGAAAAAGCAAAACAGAAAACTAATACATACTTTAAGGTTATGAACAGGATCAGAGCCTAACACAACATGTGTTTTATATATTTGTAACTATTATATTAAATCTTATAACAATAAAATACTAAATTACTTCATATATTTTGTTTACATCTAGATCTTATTTCTAACCCTTTAATAATGTAATTTCCTAGGCACATGAGAGTTGGTAAATGCTCATTTGTGAACAGCCGGAAATATTTCTTATCATTAGGTAGTTCTTTAAAATTAGTACAAAAACTTATAACTTTATCAAATAATAATTTCCTCTGTTCATCATATAATGGACAATTTACTGTAAAATGGGTCTCATCTTCAATAGAATTTGATCCATGTGATAAGCAGTGATGACATAGACGTTGAGTTCTCTCTATGTATTTTTTATTATATCTATCTTTCTCAATTTTAAGATCATGAGCACTTATTCTCATTTTACATATAGCTCTTCTTATACTAAAATCTTTAATTGATAAATAGGCCTCCTTTACAAAGTCAGTCTTGAGGTTGAAATAATTCTCTAATTTACTATTACCTTGTGATAAGGTTTCAGATCTTTTGACCAACCAAAATGTTTTGAAACTATTACAAAGTTTACGTTTTACAAATTTAACTAATTTATTGAGCTTTGTATCTAAATTTTGTATATCAAGTGATTGAAGTACATATTTCATAGATGAATACCAACAATTAATGTTTTCTGCATCTAAAATTTTATTACAAACATAAGCATCATAAAGTAACCCTGTGTCCAACTTGTTAAGCCTGTGTACATATTTTACCATAGATATAATGACAGAAAAATAATGCTGAAACAATTTAAAGGGTCAAGATTTGACTCTTGACTAAAAACCTCTTGAAGTCGGTTTTTTTTTCTAATTTTACAAAATAAAGCTGTGTGGGAAATATACTTTTCCAATTGTGGGAAGTGGGAAAATTTAAAATATGTTTTTTCGTTTAGAAAATGTCTTTTGTCTAAATTTTATGAACAAACTAACTGAATGTAGGATGGCTATGCAAAAATTTGCAAGCTCCACAAAATTACACCACTTTATTAACCTCTACAGACTATGAGCCTCTGCAAGTAGGATCACCTCTTAATAAGACAATTGGGTATCTAAATAATGGTACAATATCAGATTTTCAATTTTTTATTTTTTTGCAACTACATGTAGTATATATTTTTGTTCATCCATAAACTCAATAATCATGCTTATTATTCAAAACTTACCTTTAACATGAACAAACATAGTCCAACAAAAGTTGAAAACTTCTGACGAGGAACATGGTAACCTCCTAAAAACAAAATAGTCTGTTAATAGTTATCAAAGGTACCAGGATTATAGTTTAGTAAGTCAGACGCGCGTTTCGTCTACATAAGACTCATCAGTGACGCTCATATTAAAATATTTATAAAGCCAAACAAGTACAAAGTTGAAGAGCACTGAGTATCCAAAATTCAAATATATTTAATTAAGATATTTCAAAGATTTTATTTTTTATTAATTGTTATAAGGGGCATAACTCCACTTAATCATAGGTTATAAACAATTGTTTATTTTTTTAAGCTTTCCATGTCCTGTTTTGCACTTGTAGTTTAGACTTGTTTGTCTTTTGATTGTTTTTTCGTCAATGTACTTCATTTTTTTTCGACTTACAAGTTTATTGAAACTTCCTTTTATGACATTCAAATTTTTCTTCATTCTAAGGAAGCCATTGGTGTTAGTTTTTAAGATATTTATGCAAACGGAAAAATAATCAAAGTGACATGCATCCAATCTTAAAAAGAATAATGCAAAAAATAAAGCTGTAAGCACAACAACTTTTTAATTTTGTTTAAATAAAAAATTCAAAATGCTGGAATTATTTTATATGTAATTATGTTAGATGAAGAATATGGTATCATAAAATGCAACTCGTATTACATGTACTTGTCTATCAGATTTATTTGATGAGCAATAAATCAAAAAACATTCTTTTTCAAAAATATAACATCCAAACCACAAAGCTTTTTCCAACATTTGCCAAGCTGGGTTGTATATTTTGATATTACCTTTTCTTCTAAATAATAGTTATTATTTCAGAATTTACCTCTGTTTCCGACTTCTATTCTGCTTTGCAGGTTCATCCATTGGATTTCTAAAGATGTCCAAAAATATTGGTTCAAATTTCTTAAAGATAACAGTTGAAACTGCAAAATTTCTCTCCAGTCTATCTATCTTATCTCTGAACTCTTTCCTTAAATTTGCCATATCAGACCACTTTTTCATCTTATTAAAAAACTGTATCAGACTGCAAATAAAATTCTAGGTTACAATTATTTATTACAAAATTATGTAATCTAAAAGTTAACAAATTATTTTTTTTCACATTTTCTTGTAAAATAGTAGTTACTTATCTTCATAATACATCCCAATAAATTAACAAATTTTGCTTCATTAAAGGAGCATCTTCTACGAAATTAAAAAAATGAGTTTTTTATCAATCATAAATGAAAGTGAATAAGTGAAATAATGCTTCACTTTTACAGTAAGTTTAGATCAATTTTGTCAAAATAAGCCAAGAAACATTGCTGATGAAATATTCACTTGAAAGAGAATAATTCATCCTCATTGAATCTGTATTCATGTTACAAATGTACCTTAAATTTAACCCATTAGTTAGAGATTGGATAATTTACACATTTATTAGTTCTGTAAGGCTATGATTAAGAGGAAACGAATGTCTAAACAACCATTTCGCTAACTGATACGATCTACAAAAAAGTCATATTTATACAGTTATAAACAATGTTTAACTTATTTTGTCTCAACCTGCAACATGAAATCAAACGGAACTAGAGATCCAATTACAAGAATTCACTATTTTTATTTATGTTTATATCAATCTATATGACCAACAGCAGTCTTTGGAGGTCATCTCTATGGTTAATTAGATGGAGTCTAGAATAAAATACACACAAAATGCAGATATATTTTAACAAGTCCATGCTTTGTTGATTGTTTATTTCGGTTTTATTGTAATTTAGGATATATGTTTCAGCATGTTTTAAATCAAATATGAGATTTTGAGTCAAATAAGTGAACAAGAATTTGACAGCTAATGTCCTCTTTAAAACAATTGCTAACAACCTTTTTGTAAAAGGAAGCCATAGGTTTACAATTCATAACAATTAATAACTACCTGAATTTTGAAGAACGTAATAGCCTTGTAAGTGACACACAATTTCCTTCCACAGTTCCTCTTCCTACTGTAGGAATCACGCTCCTTCTACATGCTTCATAGAGTGCACACACCAACCAATGTAACTGATTTCCCTACAAAAAAAGAACAACATTTATAAAGCCACAGGTTGAACTTAATATATACATGAAGCTAATATCAATGTGCTTTCTTCACAATTACATACATAATACTTATGCATTTTATAACAAACTATATAAATCAGGATCCATTAAAAAAAAACATTTATTTGAATGATTTGGGAGGACAGGGATTTCTATCACAAATAAAATTCCATCTCAAGTTTTATAAAATTGACAGATACATGTATATGAAGACATAGAAATTAATTATATTTATAACAAGATTGCACATGCTGAAATGACATGATTTAATGTTCAAAGTCTTGAAGATGAAGGGTTTACTTCTAGAATCATATAAACTTAACATTTTTCAAGTTCATAGACAAATGAGGTCAAGGTCAGATACCTTAGTAAATGTAGCAATTTTGTAATGCAATGCATGCTCTCTAGTTACATGTGGGCTGAACTGAAAAATCCTCCCTGGTTTAAAATGAATTTAAGCTAGGTATTTGTTGGAGAGTCATAATGGGATGGGGAAAGTGTGATGGCATTGATCACTTAGTAAATGTATTATAAACTTAGTCAGCCATAAGGGGTTGAGCTTAGCAAGTTCTTCTTTAGCTCAGTTAGTGTAAGCGCTGCCTTAAAACACTGAGGTCACAGCTTTTATTCCCAGTGGAGACAAGCAATTTTGTAATAAAATTCATGCTCTCTAGTCATTCATGTCAGAGAGACATGTTAATGTTTGGCATCAGATAAAATGTGATCGACATGTATGACGGTGACAGACCATGATGGCAATTTCTGTGTTCATAGTGTTTTAGCACATAGAAAGATGTTAAGCATCAGAGCATGTGATAAAATAAGCTTCAGAGATCCTCTTCAAATGATGGTAGAGGTACCAAGTCTGTATTATGCAACTGCACAGGACTTACAAAGAGATGTGGTGTGATTTACCTCAAAATGCTTGAATTTGAAACTGGACCATAGAAGACCAAGCCTACGCTTTATCAACTGAGGTGAGGGAGTACACCACAGTTGATGGAGAGGGGATAGATCTACTCATACTGCACTATTTTATACAAGGGAAGAACAATCAGAATTAAGATATGAAATTCTCTGTATCCACCTTACATTGAGTGAATTCATCGTTTTTTCATGATCCTTGAACATTTAATGAAAATATTCTGATGATTTGTGGTGTGTGTGAGAGTAAGCAGTGTCTGGGTGTATAAATATTTTGTCTAAACTTGCGCTAAGAAAACATGCCTCTAAGGAATAATTTTCTAATATTTTTTGGTAGTTTTCTAACGCTTCGTCCCTTGCTTTCTTGTCCATATTAAGATCTAGGCATAGTTCTTCAAACTGACTTTCTACGGCATCTTCGCCGTCCTCTGAAAGACCCATTTTCGGGGTTAAAAATTTACAACTCTTCCGGTCGTAGTAAATTTCATCAACAATGGCCGTCAAATTCAATCTAGGTCAAACACACGCTTATGGCGGGAAAAGGGACATGGTCAGGGGTTAAAAATCGGTCCCCACAACATTACACTTAAAATAGTTTGCGATAAGATACATTAATCAATTATCAGTTTCATTTTTTCGCTTTAAATTACTTCCAACTTCTCATTAAGGAAGTAATTTATTGCAAATATTTTGACTAAAAGATATCATAAATGGTATATAATGAATTATACACCATACGCGGATGCATAAAGGTCAAACGCTTTTTGACCTTTTTGTTTACACTTGTTTCAAACGCACTAAAGACTATGACCAGCGCGCACCTGTTTGAGGTTTATCAAATGCCGGGTCGGTTGATCTTATTAGAGAAAGTTACACTATGTATAAGTCCGTTAAGGATTATTAATACTATGATGAGGGGGGATAGGAGGGGTCCTGATCCCGAAATCCCGGGCTTGAAAAAACTAAATCCCGAAATCCCGGGCTTAAAAACACAAAATCCCGAGGTCCCGAAATTCGCTAAAAAGAATTCCCGGATCCCGAAAGGGTCAATCCCGAAATCCCGAGCTTAAAAACACTCGATCCCGGAGTCCCGATAAAGGTCCTATCCCCCCTCTATGATGGATTGGTAGAGTTAGAAAAAAAAACCTTTTGAATCAACTAAATTTCGACATGTTTCTGTTGGTTATTTACAAATTGGTTTCTCTATGATAAAAGAAAACAGACTTAAAAGCATAACTTGAATAACTATAGTAGATATCTCAAAATTACCAAAATGAAGGAGTTAATTAATAAATTAAAAAATAATATTAAAATTGTTGTAGTTTTTGTAGTGAAATACTATAATTAATTCTCTAATGACATCTGTAAACAATATACGTAATCAGAGTTAAACATGCATATAGGTAAATTTGATTATTTGAAAATGTCTAATCAAATTTAAAGTATAGTTTATACAAGTTTAGCTCCGCCTTTTTATATCATTTTCAGATGTCAATCTTTATTACAATGCTTGAGCAAACATTCGTACAAACAAAGCAAGCAAGCAAACCGAACCTTTTATTCAGTGGTCGTTTGTTTAAGTGTAATTAAAACATATTTGTTTTTCGTTAATTTTTTAATATAAATAAGGCCGTTAGTTTTCTCGTTTGAATTGTCATTTTGGGGCCCTTTATAACTGACTATGCCTAATGGGCTTTGCTCATTGTTGAAGGCCGTACGGTGACTTATAGTTGTTAATTTCTGTATCATTTTGGTCTATTGTTGAGAATTGTCTCATAGGCAATCATACCACATCTTCTTTTGTATATATCTGTATCCAGGGACTTTAGTATAGATAGTCCCTGCTGTGCGTATCGTTTTGTAATTTCGTGAAGTCGCTTACAGAAGGTTTAATCGAAAGACATCTAGAGGGCACTTTATTGTCGAAATGCGCATCTGGTGCAGAAAAGAATGTTTCCGTTTATTATTTTGCTATTACTGGGTAGATGACTCTGCTGAAGGACTGGTAGTTCCCAAGAGATCACCCGGTAGGCAGTATTTCGATACTGGCATGAAATATGGATTTTGTGTTGCTAAAATTTTGCTGTGACAATTTTTTTGGAATTATTTTAGATTAAGCAGCATATCTCCCTCTTGCAAAGCTCTGATTTCTTAATGCCTGGCCTTGGCTACATTTTGGTCATTTTTGGTTGATAGCCCTTCGTCTTTTTAAAAAGCCGCTTGCATTTCATATATTTTGATCTTGGACTGGGGCATCAGTTAAGGGACATTGATTGTCGAAATGCGCATCTGGTGCAGAAAAATTGGTTCTGGTTATGTGAAAAACATTCTGCGACTTTCGTGTCATACATGGCTCAAAAGACTTCAAACTTTTATGGTCAGTCCAAACATGCCATAACTTCTTTTTGTAAGGCTGGAACCAATTTTTACCAGGAACATATATATTGACATATTTTAGATATACCATGCTATTGCTGTGCACAAATTATTTTTATGTTTGGAATAAACATCTGGAGATAAATAAGTTATACTTGTACCTGAAAACAAAATACCTGCTCCTAAAACATGTCGAAAATCCACGAAGTTTTATCATTGGATTGTTTTAGTTGATCGTAGTTGACAGCATTAAATAAAAAAAATTCAAAGATTCTTTTTTTTATTTTGATAATGGAAAAAAATGACTGACCCGAAGATATTTGGGTATTTTCACTGAAACAAATTCGTAAGAATTTTGCGGAACCCAGTGTCTCGCCTACTTTTACTGTTAATCGCAGGCTCAACAAAAATGTGAAAAAAAAATAAAATATTCCTCTCTCTACTATCTTTTAATCGTATTAAGCTTCTGTCCAAGTTTGATAAATATGCAGGATAGTTAATGAATCTAATAAATGTTTTAAAAACTTGAACTGCAGACTGTATGTAATGTTAACTGGAAGAAAAACTGAATTCCATTTATAAGTAAAATACGGAAAACAAGAACAAAATTTTAACAAAATTTCTTTATAGATACTAGCTTTTTATCATAAACAAGCTTCTGTCCAAGTTTGGAAGAAATCGAGGATAGTTTAAGAAAGTTATTAAAATTTTTAAAACTTGAACCAGAGTGAATGTGACGTTTCCTGGCAGGAAAACTAAGTTCATTTATAAGTAAATACGGAAAAAAATGGATTTGTTTTTACAATATTTACTTCTGGATACTATCTTATGATCATAAACAAGCTTCTGTTCAAGTTTGGTAGAAATCCAGGATAGTTTAAGAAAGTTATTAAAATTTCAAAAACTTTAACCACAGAGTGAATATTTGTGGACGCAGCCGCCGCCGACAGAATGAAGGATCGCTATGTCTTGCTTTTTCGACTAAAGTCGAAGACTCGACAAAAAGAGCAGAGCAGTCTGTCGGAAAATTCGTCAGTAGTTACCTTTGTCACGCTCGACATGTTTTCCCCAGGGTTTTTTTTCAAAATTTGATAGTGGTGTCAAATATTTAACCGCCTGGTGGATTTATTCACGAATTTATCAGCACTTGTGGCTTATTGGTTTTGACTGGTGCACAATATATAAATTTTGATTTCCTTGTTTGGATGTTGTCTCATGGTCGTATATGGCATACACACATCGCCCTCTATTAATATCTTTTTAATTTTGTTTTATGCATTTGATAGTGTACACATTATTTCTTAATACTTTGGTCCAATTTTGAAGAGCTTCTTGTCAGGGCCGTAACTTCATTGAGGCAAATGAGGCAAATGCCTCGTGTTAGAAATCCCCCCCCCCCCCCCCCCCCAAAAAAAAAAAAAAAACTGAAACAAAAGATTGTCTTTATATCAAATTGTTTTTCACGGAAAGTGTCATTCAAGACGCAAGTTCTCTTCACTCTTTGTTGTCGCCCCTGCATGTTTTTTTTATATCCATGTTTCTATTTTCCTCTGAGTTTTCAGAGTTAATGGTCAAATGTTTGTACTTCTGTGTCCCGGGTTTGTCTTTTGTTCATTTATTGTCCTACTTTATGACTATAGTCTAAGTGTTGATTTTCATTTGTAAACGTGGTTTTGCAATGTTGCATGTCCACCGATGTTCAGACATTGTGCGAGAAAATATTTTTAGAATATACGATGCTACTGGACACAAAAAAAATGGTCCTTTCTGCATGGATAATTGATATCAAAGAATACAAAATAGGGTGTTTTTTTTGTAAATAAAACTAGATAGCTGATATGGTTTGAATTAAAGTAAGGTCACATATTACCCGGTATCAAATAATTTGAAAAAAAAACAACAAGGTATTGCCATATATGACCTTTTACATTGAAGGGTTAAACTTGCATTAAGTCGTGTTGAGAAAATAAACTGGGAATATGGAGTACACTTTCAGAGGACCTAATCGCACACAAAGTCAATGCATAGAAAGAATACAAATGATCAATAGTCAAAGTTTTTGTTTCTGTTCTTCATCTTGATAGTTGCTGGAGGGTCTACAACAATACTTTGAGAGAATCATTAATACCTTAAAACAAGGTGAAGTATTGTCCCTAGTGTGGACTTAAGCATAACTAGTACTTAAAGTATAATACTGCACTGTCACTATATTTAAATCTAGTCATAAAAAAAATCACCCAAGTCTAAGCACAATACAAGACAAGAACAGACAGACAGATCCGGTATTTAATAATTATGAGAATTACAATTTTTGCTTTATCCTTCATATCGGTCTTTCAATGTTGTATCTAGAACCTTAAAGTCTTAAATTACAATGAATCTATGTTTTTGCTTTGGGACCAGAATATTTTCGAAAAAAAATAGCCAAAAAAATTAGCCAAAAATTAATTAAGCCGTTTCAATGCAAGGAGAGTCTAGAAAACGCTCAGAATGCACGATTTTGCGTTATTTTTCTAAGAGCTTCGCCAAAAAATTTTTCGACTCGCTACGCTCGGCAAATATATTTTCCCTCACTATCAAAAGAGGCTAGTTACGTCACTGCTTGTTTGTACTTGTACTGCATATACCGACTCTAAATAAAGCCTTTTTGTCTCATGTCTCTAATGAAAAAAATGTCCGATGACTTAGGCTGACATCTCACTGTATGTAGTGTAGTTTGAGTATACACAGTGTGAAACAATAGATGAATTCAATCAAGATATGTCAGTGTTTTTTAAATGCTTCGCATGTGAAAGGGGAGGATAGACAGGGGTCCCTGGTTCCAGACCCCCTGCTACTTTAATTCCCTTCCATATATTCCAAAACGAAAATCGATCTAAGAAACATTTCTATTGAAACTATGTACAATACAATACAATATACAATACAATATTTTTATTTTCCAAATTAAAGGGCCCATTAAGAGCATAACATTAATTACAACATGACATAAACATTACATATAGTGATTAAAGAAACATAAAATAATAACACTGTTATAGTAGTCTCAGTTTTCCAGTTTATCCCTATTTTTACTCCACCTTTCCCCGGGTAGCTCCCAACTCCAACTGCATGTCCCCTCAGTCATTTGTTCCTGTCTAGAGACAATCTATGTAACTGTATATCATATGTTTCTTCCCTGTTTAACCCCTATATGTGTGACCAGAGACATATTATACAAATAATTATATATCACTGGTATGAAATATATAAACACTTAAACGATAATATTGTTTTACAGATTAAGTCTGTACTATTTAAAGATGGTTATAACTTATAATGTATTTCTTTGCCAACTGATTTAAGTTCCAATACAAAATTCAAGTAGAGTACCAATGCAGACCCAAGTATTATTTTTTTAATTGAGAAAACCCAAAACTGTTTCAATGGTTGCTTGGGTCTATATTATGCATAAAAAACTTGAGCGAAATAAAACAACTCCTTGGAGACTCTAGTTCTGAATTATTAAGCATTTAATTTATACTTGGGTATCATATAACCGATAAATAAAGTCAGTAATCCCTAATTCAATCTTTCATTATCACTTTTTTATTGTAATTTCAAGATTATTTCGATATAGACATAATTAAGCAGGATGAAATTTGTAATTTAAATGATTTACAGTAGATTTTACTGAATCCTTTCCGATGTGAATCAATACAACTATCTTAATCTGTGAATTATTACTCATAACTGTCATAATCTGTAATCACAGTTTGAAAGATGATAATAAATAGAATAATTGTTTATTTGTGTTTACTATCCCTCTTGAACATCACTAAAAATACAACCATATAGCCATTTACCTTTTGAGAGAAACAATAAATACGTCCGCAATTTAACCAGGTTACAAGCAAGTGCAATTTTAGAATCCTATTAAAGCTAAAACCTAAACAAGCTCATAGGACCTTTGCAAGGTATCGCTAACCTGGCAAAACAAGCTGGTGCTATTACAAATTGCAACAGTTATACTGCCTCCTGTTCAGAACCGTTAATTACTGTTAATAACGTAACACTGTTTGTTCACACTGAAAGTTTTATTCGGTTAGGCATTGTCAAATGCAGAGGCGATTCTTTTCTGTGACCGGACGAATCCCATCTCTTTAACACTTCTGTACATTGCCAACATTGTCACTTCTATGTATGTGTAGCATAGCAAGACCACATAATCTGACTTCAGTCATTGACCTGTTCCATGCATGTTTTAAGGTGCCGTAGCGCAAAAAAACCGAACTCTCACAACCACAAGACCCAGGCTAGCAGAAGCGATAGTATTTGTTTATATTTGGTTAGAACTGCATGTGTTTGATTGCTTGCTCTATTGTATATTTTGACCCAATCTCCTTAAAAGACGTAAAAGTTTTCCATCTGTGAACTTCTTGCGACAAGTCACCAAGGTATGGTATATCATTCTTATACTCATTATCAATAGAGTCTCCGTCAAGTTACAAAAATACCATGGTAGCAAGTAAAATCTGTAAAGCATTGGCATAACGTGTGCAATGGAGTTGGGTACCGTTCAGAGATATTTAACCGATTTAAATATCGAAAACACGCTGCCATTATGATTAATCACCTTGTTGGTAAAACTAAGAACCAGTGCTATTTAATTTTTAAATAATGAATGATTTTAACAATTATTTTTTTTATTTTCTGGGTTTTTTTTGTCAGCCCGCAATTGTCCATAATCAAATGGCAAAATCAAATGACAAAACAAACGAATGGACAACAACTGTCATATTCCTGACTTGGTACATGCATTTTCAAATGAAGAAATGGTGGATTGAACCTGGTTTTATAGCGCTAAACCTCTCACTTTTACAACAGTGTCATCGAATTCCGTTACCCATTCCCTATGGAAGATGCTGGAATTCTAGACAAAAAAAATCAACTCTTTTCATACCCTATGGAAGATGTTGGAATTTCAGACAAATTTTTAATTTTTCATATATCCTATGGAAGATGCTGGGATTCCAGACACATTTTAAAACTCTTTTTCATAACCTATGGAAGATTCTGGAAGTAAAGACATATTTTTAACTATATCTCATACCATATGGAAGATGCTGGAATTCCTGGCACATTTTTAACACTTTATCATATACCCTATGGAAGATGCTGGAATTCCAGACAAATTTTAATTCTTTCATTTACCCTATGGAAGATGCTGGAATTCCAGACAAACATTTAACACTTTTTCATATACCCTATGATAGATGCTGGAATTCCAGACATTTTTTTTGACTCTTTCTCATACCCTATGGAAGATGCTGGAATTGCAGATAAATTTGTAATTCATTCGCATATATACCCTATGGAAGATGCTGGAATTCCAGACAAATTTAAAAAAAAATTTCATAACCTATGGAAGATGCCAGAATTCCAGGCAAAATTTGAACTATATCTCACACCCTATGGAAGATGCTGGAATTCTAAACGCATTTGTTATCCTTTCATATACCCTATGGAAGATACTGGAAGACCAGACAAATTTTTAAATCATTTTCATATACCCTATCGAAGATGCTGGAATTCCAGACAAATTTTTATTCTTTTTTCATACCTTATGGAAGATGCTGGATTTCCAGACAATTTTATAATTCTTTGTCATACCCTATGGAAGATACTGGAATTCCAGACAAATTTAAGTTCTTTCTCATACCCTATGGACGATGCTGGAATTCCAGACAAATTTCTAATTCTTTCTCATACCCTATGGAAGATGCTGGATTTCCAGACAAACTTTTATTCTTTTTTCATACCCTATGGAAGATGCTGGATTTCCAGACAATTTTATAATTCTTTGTCATACCCTTTGGAAGATTCTGGAATTCCAGACAATTTTATAATTCTTTCTCATACCCTATGGAAGATACTGGATTTCCAGACACATTTTTAATTCTTTCTCATACCCTACTATGGAAGATTTGGATTTCCAGACAATTTTATAATTCTTTGTCAAACCCTATGGAAAATGCTGGATTTCCAGACAAATTTTTAATTCTTTCTCATACCCTACTATGGAAGATTTGGATTTCCAGACAATTTTATAATTCTTTGTCAAACCCTACTATGGAAGATACTGGAATTCCAGACACTTTTTTAATTCTTTCTCATACCCTATGGAAGATTCTGGATTTCCAGACAATCTTATAATTCTTTGTCATACCCTATAACAGATACTGGAATTCCAGACAATTTATTAATTCTTTCTCATACCCAAAGGAAGATGCTGGAATTCCAGACACATTTAAAAAAAATAATTTCATAACCTATGGAAGATGCCGGAATTCCAGAGAAAATTTTAACTATATCTCACACCCTATGGAAGATGCTGGAATTCCAAACACATTTGTTATCCTATCATATACCCTATGGAAGATATTGGAAGACCAGACAAATTTTTAAATCATTCTTATATACCGTATCGAAGATGCTGGAATTCCAGACATATTTTTAACTCTTTTTCATATACCCTATGGAAGATGCTGGAATTCCAGACACATTTAATTTTTTTTTTTTATAACCTATGGAAGATGCCAGAATTCCAGGCAAAATTTGAACTATATCTCACACCCTATGGAAGATGCTGGAATTCTAAACGCATTTGTTATCCTTTCATATACCCTATGGAAGATACTGGAAGACCAGACAAATTTTTAAATCATTTTCATATACCCTATCGAAGATGCTGGAATTCCAGACAAATTTTTATTCTTTTTTCATACCTTATGGAAGATGCTGGATTTCCAGACAATTTTATAATTCTTTGTCATACCCTATGGAAGATACTGGAATTCCAGACAAATTTAAGTTCTTTCTCATACCCTATGGACGATGCTGGAATTCCAGACAAATTTCTAATTCTTTCTCATACCCTATGGAAGATGCTGGATTTCCAGACAAACTTTTATTCTTTTTTCATACCCTATGGAAGATGCTGGATTTCCAGACAATTTTATAATTCTTTGTCATACCCTTTGGAAGATTCTGGAATTCCAGACAATTTTATAATTCTTTCTCATACCCTATGGAAGATACTGGATTTCCAGACACATTTTTAATTCTTTCTCATACCCTACTATGGAAGATTTGGATTTCCAGACAATTTTATAATTCTTTGTCAAACCCTATGGAAAATGCTGGATTTCCAGACAAATTTTTAATTCTTTCTCATACCCTACTATGGAAGATTTGGATTTCCAGACAATTTTATAATTCTTTGTCAAACCCTACTATGGAAGATACTGGAATTCCAGACACTTTTTTAATTCTTTCTCATACCCTATGGAAGATTCTGGATTTCCAGACAATCTTATAATTCTTTGTCATACCCTATAACAGATACTGGAATTCCAGACAATTTATTAATTCTTTCTCATACCCAAAGGAAGATGCTGGAATTCCAGACACATTTAAAAAAAATAATTTCATAACCTATGGAAGATGCCGGAATTCCAGAGAAAATTTTAACTATATCTCACACCCTATGGAAGATGCTGGAATTCCAAACACATTTGTTATCCTATCATATACCCTATGGAAGATATTGGAAGACCAGACAAATTTTTAAATCATTCTTATATACCGTATCGAAGATGCTGGAATTCCAGACATATTTTTAACTCTTTTTCATATACCCTATGGAAGATGCTGGAATTCCAGACACATTTAATTTTTTTTTTTTATAACCTATGGAAGATGCCAGAATTCCAGGCAAAATTTGAACTATATCTCACACCCTATGGAAGATGCTGGAATTCTAAACGCATTTGTTATCCTTTCATATACCCTATGGAAGATACTGGAAGACCAGACAAATTTTTAAATCATTTTCATATACCCTATCGAAGATGCTGGAATTCCAGACAAATTTTTATTCTTTTTTCATACCTTATGGAAGATGCTGGATTTCCAGACAATTTTATAATTCTTTGTCATACCCTATGGAAGATACTGGAATTCCAGACAAATTTAAGTTCTTTCTCATACCCTATGGACGATGCTGGAATTCCAGACAAATTTCTTATTCTTTCTCATACCCTATGGAAGATGCTGGATTTCCAGACAAATTTTTATTCTTTTTTCATACCCTATGGAAGATGCTCGATTTCCAGACAATTTTATAATTCTTTGTCATACCCTTTGGAAGATTCTGGAATTCCAGACAATTTTATAATTCTTTCTCATACCCTATGGAAGATACTGGATTTCCAGACAAATTTTTAATTCTTTCTCATACCCTACTATGGAAGATTTGGATTTCCAGACAATTTTATTATTCTTTGTCAAACCCTACTATGGAAGATACTGGAATTCCAGACACTTTTTTAATTCTTTCTCATACCCTATGAAAGATTCTGGATTTCCAGACAATTTTATAATTCTTTGTCATACCCTATAACAGATACTGGAATTCCAGACAATTTTTTAATTCTTTCTCATACCCTATGGAAGATGCTGGATTTCCAGACAAATTTTTAAATCTTTCTCAAACCCTACTATTGAAGATGTTGGATTTCCAGACAGTTTTATAATTTTTTGTCATACCCTATGGAAAAAACTGAAATTCCAGACGAATCTTTAATTCTTTCTCATACCCTATGGAAGATGCTGGAATTCCAGAAAAATTTTCAATTCATTCTTATATACCCTATGGAAGATGCTCGAATTACAGACAAATTTTAAATTCATTCTCATATACCCTATGGAAGATGCTAGAATTCCAGACAAATTTTCAATTCATTCTTATATACCTTATGGAAGATGCTGGAATTCCAGACAAATTTTCAACACTTTTTCATATACCCTATGGAAGATGCTGGAATTCCAGACACATTTTTAACTCAATCTCATACCCTAAAGAAGATGCTGGAATTCCAGACAAAATATAATTCTTTCATTAACCCTATGGAAGATGCTGGAATTCCAGACAAATTTTCAATTCATTCTGATATACCTTATGGAAAATGCTGGAATTCCAAACATATTTTTTAATTATTACTAATACACTATGGAAGATACTGGAATTCCAGACAAATTTTTAATTCATTCTCATATACCCTATGGAAGATGGTGGAATTCCAGACAAATATTTAATTTATTCTCATACCTTATGGAAGATGTTGGAATTCCAGACAAATTTTTAATTCTTTATCATACCATTAGAAAGATGCTTGAATTCTAGACAATATTTAATTCTTTCTCATACCCTATGGAAGATGCTAGATTTCCAGACAATTTTTTTTATTCTTTCTCATACCCTATGGAAGATGCTGGATTTCCAGAAAATTTTTTTTTATTCTTTCTCATACCCTATGGAACATGCTAGAATTCCAGACATTTTTTTAATTCTTTGTCATACCCTATGGAAGATGCTGGAATTCCAGATTTTTTTTTAATCCTTTGTCATACTTATGGATGATGCTGGAATTCCAGACAATTTTTTAACTCTTTCTCATATACCCTTTGGAAAATGCTGGAATTGCAGACACATTTAAAAAAAAAAATTCATAACCTATGGAAGATGCCGGAATTCCAGACAAAATTTTAACTATATCTCACACCCTATGGAAGATGCTGGAATTCCAAACACATTTGTTATCCTATCATATACCCTATGGAAGACACTTGAAGACCAGACACATTTTTAAATCATTCTCATATACCGTATCGAAGATGCTGGAATTCCAGACATATTTTTAACTCTTTTTCATATACCCTATGGAAGATGCTGGAATTCCAGACACATTTAATTTTTTTTTCATAACCTAGGGAAGATGCCGCAATTCCAGGCAAAATTTTAACTATATCTCACACCCTATGGAAGATGTTGGAATTCCAAACGCATTTGTTATCCTTTCATATACCCTATGGAAGATACTGGAAGACCAGACAAATTTTTAAATCATTCTCATATACCCTATCGAAGATGCTGGAATTCCAGACAAATTGTTATTCTTTTTTCATACCTTATGGAAGATGCTGGATTTCCAGAAAATTTTATAATTCTTTGTCATACCCTATGGAAGATACTGGAATTCCAGACAAATTTAAATTCTTTCTCATACCCTATGGACGATGCTGGAATTCCAGACACATTTCTAATTCTTTCTCATACCCTATGGAAGATGCTGGATTTCCAGACAAATTTTTATTCTTTTTTCATACCCTATGGAAGATGCTGGATTTCCAGACAATTTTATAATTCTTTGTCATTCCCTTTGGTAGATACTTGAATTCCAGACAATTTTATAATTCTTTCTCATATCCTATGGAAGATGCTGGATTTCCAGACAAAATTTTTAATTCTTTCTCATACCATACTATGGAAGATGTTGGATTTCCAAACAATTTTATAATTCTTTGTCAAACCCTACTATGGAAGATACTGGAATTCCAGACACTTTTTTAATTCTTTCTCATACCCTATGGAAGATGCTGGATTTCCAGACAATTTTATAATTCTTTGTCATACCCTATAACAGATACTGGAATTCCAGACAATTTTTTAATTCTTTCTCAAACCCTACTATTGAAGATGTTGGATTTCCAGACAATTTTATAATTCTTTGTCCTACCCTATGGAAGAAACTGAAATTCCAGACGAATTTTTAATTCTTTGTCATACCCTATAACAGATACTGGAATTCCAGACAATTTTTTAATTCTTTCTCATACCCTATGGAAGAAGCTGAATTTCCAGACAAATTTTCAAATCTTTCTCAAACCCTACTATTGAAGATGTTGGATTTCCAGACAATTTAATAATTCTTTGTCATACCCTATGGAAGAAACTGAAATTCTAGACGAATTTTTAATTCTTTCTCATACCCTATGGAAGATGCTGGAATTCCAGACAAATTTTCAATTCATTCTTATATACCCTATGGAAGATGCTGGAATTACAGACAACATTTTTTAATTCATTCTCATATACCCTATGGAAGATGCTGGAATTCCAGACAAATTTTCAATTCATTATTATATACCTTATGGAAGATGCTGGAATTCCAGACAAATTTTAAACACTTTTTCATATACCCTATGGAAGATGCTGGAATTCCAAACATATTTTTTAATTATTTCTAATACATTATGGAAGATACTGGAATTCCAGACAAATTGTTAATTCATTCTCATCTACCCTATGAAAGATGGTGGAATTCCAGACAAATAATTAATTTATTCTCATACCTTATGGAAGATGTTGGAATTCCAGACAATTTTTATAACTCTTTCTCATTTACCCTTGGGAAGATGAAGGAATTCCAGAATTTTTTTTAATTCATTCTTATTTACCCTATGGAAGATGCTTGAATTCCAGACAAATGATTTCTATCTCATACCCTGTGGAAGATACTGGAATTCTAGACAAATTTTAACTTTTAAACCCTATGGAAAATGCTGGAATTCTAGACACATTTTTAACTCAATCTCATACCCTATAGAAGATGCTGGAATTCCAGACAAAAAATAATTCTTTCGTTAACCCTATGGAAGATGCTGGAATTCCAGACGAATTTTTAATTCTTTCTCATACCCTATGGAAGATGCTGGATTTCCAGACAAATTTTCAACACTTTTTCATACCCTATGGAAGATGCTGGATTTCCAGACAAATTTGAAATTCTTTCTCATACCCTACTATGGAAGATGCTGGAATTCCAGACACATGTTTTAACTCTTTCTCATACCCTAGGAAGATGCTGGATTTCCAGACAAATTTTAAACTTTTTCTCATACCCTATGGAAGATGCTTGATTTTCAGACAATTTTGAAACTTTCTCATACCTTATAGAAGATGCTGGAATTCCAGACAAATTTTTAATTCTTTTTCATATCCTATGGAAGATGCTGGAATTCCAGACAAAATATAATTCTTTCATTTACCCTATGGAAGATGCTGGAATTCTAGACACATTTTTAACACTTAATCATATACCCTATGAAAGATGCTGGAATTCCAGACAAATTTTCAATTCATTCTTATATATATATGGAAGATGCTGGAATTCTAGACAAATTTTTAACACTTAATCATATACCCTATAGAAGATGCTGGAATTCCAGACAAATTTTTAACACTTAATCATATACCCTATGGAAGATGCTGGAATTTCAGACAAATTTTCAATTCATTCTTATCTATATGGAAGATGCTGGAATTCTAGACAAATTTTAAACACTTTTTCATATAGCCTATGGAAGATGCTGGAATTCCAGACAATGTTTTTGACTCTTTCTCATATCCTATGGAAGATGCTGGTATTCCAGACAAATTTTAAACACTTTCTCATATACCCTATGGAAGATGCTGGAATTCTAAATATATTTTTTTAATTATTTCTAATACACTATGCAAGATGCTGGAATTCCAGAATTTTTTTTAATTCATTCTCATATACCCTATGGAAGATGGTGGAATTCCAGACAAATATTTAATTTATTCTCATACCGTATAGAAGATGCTGGAATTCAAGACAAATTTTTAACTCTTTTTCATACCCTCTAGAAGATGCTTGAATTCCAGACAAACTCTTAATTCATTCTCATATACCGTATGGAAGACGCTGGAATTCCAGACAAATTTTTAACAGTTTTTTATTTACCCTATGGAAGGTGCTGGAATTCCAAAAAAAACTTAAAATTCTTTCATATAACCTATAGAAGATGCTGGAATTTCAAAACACATTTTTTATTCTTTCATATACCCTATGGATGATGCTGGAATTTCAGACAATTTTTAATTCTTTTATATACCGTATGGAAGATGCTGGAATTCCAGACATACTTTTTTTACTCTTTCTCATACCCTATGGACGATGCTGGAATTGCAGACGAACTTTTATTAATTCTTTCATATATCTATGGAAGATGCTGGAATTCTAAAAAAAACTAATTGCGTCTCATACCCTATAGATATGTATTGGAACTCCAGTCAAAATTATAACTCTTTCATATACCCTATAAGGAAGATGCTGGAATTCCAGACAAATATTGATTCTTTTATATACCGTATGGAAGATGCTGGAATTTCAGACACACTTTTTTTTACTCTTTCTCATACCCTATGGAAGATACTGGAATTGCAGACAAATTTTAGATGCATTCTCTACCTTGTGGAAGATGCTGGAATTACAGACAAATTTTAAATTCATTCTCATATACCCTATGGAAGATGCTGGAATTTCAGACAATTTTTTAATTTATTATCTACCTTATGGAAGATGCTGGAATTGCAGACAAATTTATAACACTTTTTTATAATCAAAAGATAGTATCAAGAAGTAAATTTTGTAAAAAAAAATCCTTTTTTACCGTATTTTACTTATAAATGGACTTAGTTTTCTGCGGGGAAACTTTCCATTCACTCTGTGGTTGAAGTTTTTAAAATTTTAATTACTTTCTTAGACTATCCTGGGGTTTGTACCAAACTTGGGCAGAAGCTTGTTTATGATCATAACACAGTATCTGGAAGGAAATTTTGTTAATATTTTGTACCAGTGTATCTGTATTTTACTTATAAATGGACGTAGTTTTTCTTCCATTTAACATTACATACAGTATGCAGTTAAAGTTTTAAAAACATTTATTAGATTCATAAACTGTCCTGGATTTTTGCCAAACTTGGACTGAAGCTTCTTAAAATCAAAAGATAGTACCAAGAGGAATTTTTTTATTGATTTTTTCCCTCATTTTTGTTGAGCCTGCGATTTACATACCCTATGGAAGATGCTGAATTTCCAGACAAATCTTTATTCTTTTTTCATACCCTGTGGAAGATGCTGGATTTCCAGACAATTTTATAATTCTTTGTCATACCCTTTGGAAGATACTGGAATTTCAGATAATTTTTTAATTCTTTGTCATACCCTATGGATGATGCTGGAATTCCAGACAAATTTTTAACTCTTTCTCATATACCCTATGGAAGATGCTGGAATTCCAGACACATTTTTAATTTTTTTTCATAACCTATGGAAGATGCCGGAATTCCTGACAACATTTCAACTATATCTCACACCCTACGGAAGATGCTGGAATTCCAAGCACATTTGTTTTTCTTTCATATACCCTATGGAAGATACTGGAAGACCAGACAAATTTTTAAATCATTCTCATATACCATATCGAAGATGCTGGATTTCAAGACAATTTTATAATTTTTAATCATACTCTATGGAAGATACTGGAATTCCAGACAAATTTTAAATTCTGTTTCATACCCTACTATGGAAGATGTTGGAATTCCAGACAATTTTATAATTCTTTGTCATACCCTATAACAGATACTGGAATTCCAGACAATTTTCTAATTTATTCTCATACCCTATGGAAGAATCTGGAATTCCAGACAAATTTTAAATTCTGTCTCATACCCTACTATGGAAAATGTTGAAATTCCAGACAAATTTTAAATTCTGTCTCATACCCTACTATGAAAGATGATGGATTTCCAGACAAATTTCTAATTTATTCTCATACCCTATGGCACGGCTGGAAATCTACACACGCAGAACATTTGGTTCTGCAATGAAAACCGTGAGAGGATTTTCCGGTTGTTCTTGGGTGGAGTAATTGTCACCGCTTCAAAAGGTATGTACATTTCTAAATTTCAATTTTCTTATTCAACTGATCAAAATATTGAAAATCAGAGAATGCTATGCTGTGGTGAATACTTTCACGAAGAGATACATGTATCAATCACTGTTGAACGTAGAGTTGAACTCTTACAAAATCAGTTGCCCCACGAGAAATTGCCTAAAAAAGTGACATTTCAATTTTGAAATGGTTCTATTTACAGACCTACAAGTTCAAATTTAGTTTTATTAAGGGCAATGGGTATGGATGTTGCTTCTGGTGGCGTGTTGATAGACGTCTGAATAATTCCAAAAACTACATTTTTTCATTAAGTCATGCGTGAGGGGATCGGTTCTGATTGAGGACATCGTGAATGCGTGAGGGGAAGTACAAATTATATCTTTATATTCAAGCTATGAATCGTTGAAACTTACCGAAATTAGGCTACAGTGTTCATTAAAAACACATAACAATTATTATGTGTACTTAGAAAAATGTATGAGATTGAATTATGGAGTAAATTGTGGGAACCTAGGTTTAATAATATGTGTCACGAAGAATAAAAACAAAAAATGTTGTCAACGATTACCAAAAAAACTGCAGAGATGTTGGGGAGTATCTCATTCGTCTTGATTTGTCCTTTTCAAACCACTCAACAATGTCCAAAAACAGGTCGAATGCAATGTTGTTTAAAGGAAACGTCCACTCTGTACTAAGGGGACGACCATTTGATATTCTGGGGGGAGGGGGACAGGAGGATTTGTTTTTGATCGGTTATTTATTTTTGTAAACTAAGAGGACACGGATTGTTCATTTTCTGCACTATTGAAGCAAGATTTTTCATTTTCTTTAAAGCAAGGGACTGATTATTCATTTTCACAACTATATTTTTGATATTTGAAAACATACAATTTTCAAATGATTTGTTTATTATAAATAATACATATAGTATAGTCAAGTCATTGTGTCCTATTTAATTAGATTAACCATCCCCCTCTGCAGAAATGAATCTTTTAAATCCCCAATTGCATATACATGTATTGCATACAAACATAGTATTAAAGTTTAGTTATAACTAGGCACTTTTAAATGTATTGGCAAACATACTACGCCTAGAGGAGCGAGGCAAATCTTTTTTTGAAGGGTTTTGGAGCCACCGAGACCCAAGAAGCTGTAGAACAAATGATGCAAAATCATGCTTTTGGTGTTCCGAAGACCCTTTCATAATATGAAAATGAAGTTTTGTTTTAATAATTTTTTGACAATATTTTGGTCTCAAAGCAAACTGTATAAATTCAGTGTAAGAATGAAGTTTCTAGGGACAACATCAAAAGACCAATGTGCATGATAAAGCAAAAAAGGAATTCACATAGTTAAGTCTGTGGCTGCTGTTTTTTTTTTTAGACTCATGATCAAGTTCATAACAAAATTACTAGATTACAAAAGGAATGCAACACTAACAGAATAAAGAAGGGCGGGCAATCAATGAACAAAAGACAAATACTAGTAAATAAGAAACAATGATCCCGGAAAATCAGGGCTATAAGCTTGAGGGAAAACAGAACTTTCTTCTTGCAAGACCGTGAACACGATTTGATATGGAGACAAGCGTTTGGTTTTGAAATTTCCTACATGTAGTTACGGCCCTGTTAAAATAAAAGTGAGGTAAGGTTTCCCGTGACAATATACCTCAAGTTAAATGAAACCAATTTTCAGACAATTCAAGTATATTTAAATAATATTTATACTTTTGTTATTAAAAAAATTGGGAAGTGTTTCAAGATTTGTTTTGGGAAAAAAGATGAATTTATGAAGTATCTGGTGCCATCTCATACTTTCGATTAGACCTGCTGAGTTATTTATTTCCTATACATTGCAAGTCAGGTAATTTATTGTCAAACTACCACAGAACAAACCATTTATTTTTGTGATTATCAAGGCTGAGTTATTTATTTTCAAAATCCTCCTGCCCCCTCCCCCCCCCCCCCACCCCGAATATCAAATTGTCGTCCCCTAATGAAAAAAAATCAAAAATCTTTTCCTTTTCCCTACGTCTGAGCGTTTATCTAAAGCACTTTAAAAAACTTTATATTTTTCCTCAAGGTCTTCTATGTGGTCTTTCTCGTGGTCTTCTACGTGGTCTTCTTCTATGACTTCTTCGTTGTCTAATACATGCTCTTCCTTATGGTCTTCCTCGAGATTATCTTGGCTTTCATCGATGTTCGTGAATAATAAATTCTGTATATCTGCCTTTTTTGTTTTGAAAATTTCTTGATTTTGTCTAATATAATATATATAGGTGTTGAAGATTTGATCGGCGATATACTTTTCTTAAATATATGTGTCGATCTCTGTGACGTATATTTGACGACAGGACTACTCCCAGAGGGTTTAGGTCGCTTCGAGGGTGGAGATAACTTGTATCTTAATGGCTATTTGTAGAGAGTCAATTTTAGTCCTCTTTTCCTTTTTCCTTTGAACAATGGCATTTTCTGAAATTGAACAAAGTGAAACAATTAATAGTTTGATTTCATTGAATCAGTGATCAGTTTACATCTATTAAAGTAAAAGGATAAATCTGTGCTTTTTAATCAGCAATGATCACATTTATTGAGTCAACAAAAGTCAAAAAGCCGAAGATTAAAAAAATGTTTGTCCTTCCCCTCACGCATTCCCGATGTCCTCAATCAGAACCGATCCCCTCACGCATGACTTAATGAAAAAATGTAGTTTTTGGAATTATTCAGACGTCTATCAACACCGGACAGCGTACACGCCGCCAAAAGCAACATTCATACCCATTTCCCTTAATAAAACTAAATTTGAACTTGTAGGTCTGTAAATAGAACCATTTCAAAATTGAAATGTCACTTTTTTAGGCAATTTCTCGTGGGGCAACTGATTTTGTAAGAGTTCAACTCTACGTACAACAGTGATTGATACATGTATCTCTTCGTGAAAGTATTCACCACAGCATAGCATTCTCTGATTTTCAATATTTTGATCAGTTGAATAAGAAAATTGAGATTTAGAAATGTACATACCTTTTGAAGCGGTGATAATTACTCCACTCAAGCACAACCGGAAAATCCTCTCACGGTTTTCATTGCAGAACCAAATGTTCTGCGTGTGTAGATTACCAGCCGTGATGGAAGATGCTGGAATTCCAGACAAATTTTTAATTCTTTCTCATACAATTAGAAAGATGCTTGAATTCCAGACAAATTTTTAATTCTTTCTCATACAATTAGAAAGATGCTTGAATTCCAGACAATATTTAATTCTTTCTCATACCCTATGGAAGATGCTGGATTTCCAGACAAATTTTTTATTCTTTCTCATACCCTATGGAAGATATTGGATTTTTTTAGGCAATTTCTCGTGGGGCAACTGATTTTGTAAGAGTTCAACTCTACGTACAACAGTGATTGATACATGTATCTCTTCGTGAAAGTATTCACCACAGCATAGCATTCTCTGATTTTCAATATTTTGATCAGTTGAATAAGAAAATTGAGATTTAGAAATGTACATACCTTTTGAAGCGGTGATAATTACTCCACTCAAGCACAACCGGAAAATCCTCTCACGGTTTTCATTGCAGAACCAAATGTTCTGCGTGTGTAGATTACCAGCCGTGATGGAAGATGCTGGAATTCCAGACAAATTTTTAATTCTTTCTCATACAATTAGAAAGATGCTTGAATTCCAGACAATATTTAATTCTTTCTCATACCCTATGGAAGATGCTGGATTTCCAGACAAATTTTTTATTCTTTCTCATACCCTATGGAAGATATTGGATTTCCAGACAATTTTTTTTATTCTTTCTCATACCCTATGGAAGATGCTAGAATTCGAGTCATTTTTTTAATTCTTTGTCATACCCTATGGAAGATGCTGGAATTCCAGAAATTTTTTTAATTATTTGTCATACCCTATGGATGATGCTGGAATTCCAGACAATTTTTTAATCTTTCTCATATACCCTATTGAAGACACTGGAATTCCAGACACATTTGTTATCCTATCATATACCCTATGGAAGATACTGGAAGACCAGACAAATTTTTAAATCATTCTCATATACCGTATCGAAGATGCTGGAATTCCAGGCAAATTTTTAACTCTTTTTCATATACCCTTTGGAAGATGCTGGAATTCAAGACACATTTAAAAAAAAATTCATAACCTATAGAAAATGTTGGAATTCCAGACACATTTTAAATTTTGTCTCATACCCTACTATGAAAGATGATGGAATTC
Source organism: Mytilus edulis (assembly GCF_963676685.1). Lineage (NCBI taxonomy): Eukaryota > Metazoa > Mollusca > Bivalvia > Mytilida > Mytilidae > Mytilus > Mytilus edulis. The sequence continues at coordinate 28,913,066 of NC_092348.1, read as the reverse complement.
CAGACAAATTTCTGATTTATTCTCATACCATTAGAAAGATGCTTGAATTCCAGACAATATTTAATTCTTTCTCATACCCTATGGAAGATGCTGGATTTCCAGACAAATTTCTTATTCTTTCTCATACCCTATGGAAGATGCTGGATTTCCAGACAATTTTTTTATTCTTTCTCATACCCTATGGAAGATGCTAGAATTCGAGACATTTTTTTTTAATTCTTTGTCATACCCTATGGAAGATGCTGGAATTGCAGATTTTTTTTTAATTCTTTGTCATAGCCTATGAATGATGCTGGAATTCCAGACAATTTTTTAACTCTTTCTCATATACCCTATGGAAGATGCTGGAATTCCAGACACATTTAAAAAAAAATCATAACCTATGGAAGATGCCGGAATTCCAGACAAAATTTTAACTATATCTCACACCCTATGGAAGATGCTGGAATTCTAAACGCATTTGTTATCCTTTCATATACTCTATGGAAGATACTGGAAGACCAGACAAATTTTAAAATCATTCTCATATACCCTATCGAAGATGCTGGAATTCCAGACAAATTTTTATTCTTTTTTCATACCTTATGGAAGATGCTGGATTTCCAGACAATTTTATAATTCTTTGTCATATCCTATGGAAGATACTGGAATTCCAGACAATTTTATAATTCTTTCTCATACCCTATGGAAGATGCTGGATTTCCAGACAAATTTTTAATTCTTTCTCATACCCTATGGGAGATGCTGGATTTCCAGACAAATTATTATTCTTTCTCATACCCTATGGACGATGCTGTAATTCCAGACAATTTTAATTCTTTCTCATACCCTATGGGAGATGCTGGATTTCCAGACAAATTATTATTCTTTTTTCATACCCTATGGAAGATGCTGGATTTCCAGACAATTTTATAATTCTTTGTCATACCCTTGGAAGATACTGGAATTCCAGACAATTTTATAATTCTTTCTCATACCCTATGGAAGATGCTGGATTTCCAGACAAATTTTTAATTCTTTCTCATAACCTATGGGAGATGCTGGATTTCCAGACAAATTATTATTCTTTTTTCATACCCTATGGAAGATGCTGGATTTCCAGACAATTTTATAATTCTTTGTCATATCCTATGGAAGATACTGGAATTCCAGACAATTTTATAATTCTTTCTCATACCCTATGGACGATGCTGGATTTCCAGACAATTTTATAATTCTTTGTCAAACCCTACTATGGAAGATACTGGAATTCCAGACACTTTTTTAATTCTTTCTCATACCCTATGGAAGATGCTGGATTTCCAGACAATTTTATAATTCTTTGTCATACCCTATAACAGATACTTGAATTCCAGACAATTTTTTAATTCTTTTTCATACCCTATGGAAGATGCTGGATTTCCAGACAAATCTTTAAATCTTTCTCAAACCCTATTATGGAAGATGTTGGATTTCCAGACAATTTTATAATTCTTTGTCATACCTAATGGAAGATTCTGGAATTCCAGACAAAATTTTAATTCTTTCTCATACCCTATGGAAGATGCTGGATTTCCAGACAAATTTTTAATTTTTTGTCATACCCTACTATGGAAGATGCTGGAATTCCAGACACATTTTTAACTTTTTCTCATATCCTATGGAAGATGCTGGATTTCCAGACAAATTTTGAATTTTTTCTTATACCCTATGGAAGATACTTGATTTCCGGACAATTTTAAAACTTTCTCATACCCTATGGAAGATGCTGGATTTCCAGACAATTTTATAATTCTTTGTCATACCCTATGGAAGATACTGGAATTCCAGACAAATTTTTAATTCTTTCTCATACCCTATGCATGATGCTGGATTTCCAGACAAATTTTAAATTCTTTCTCATACCATTTTATGGAAGAAGCTGGAATTCCAGACACATGTTTTAACTCTTTCTCATATCCTATGGAAGATGCTGGATTTGCAGACAAATTTTTATTCTTTTTTCGTACCCTATGGAAGATGCTGGAATTCCAGACAAATTTTGAACTCTTTCTCATACCCTATGGAAGATGCTTGATTTCCGGACAATTTTTAAACTTTCTCATACCCTATGGAAGATGCTGGAATTCCAGACAATTTTTAATTCTTTCTCATATCCTATGGAAGATGCTGGATTTCCAGAGAAATTTTTATTCTTTTTTCATACCCTATGGAAGATGCTGGAATTCCAGACAAATCTTGAACTCTTACTCATACCCTATGGAAGATGCTTGATTTCCGGACAATTTTTTAATTCGTTCTCATAGCATAAGGATGATGCTGGAATTCCAGACAAATTTTGAATTCTTTCTCATACCCTATGGAAGATGCTGGATTTCCAGACAATTTTTAATTCTTTTTCATACCTTATGGAAGATGCTGGATTTCCAGACAATTTTGCAATTCTTTCTCATACCCTATGGAGATACTAAAATTCCAGACAATTTTTTAATTCTTTGTCATACCCTATGGAAGATGCTGGAATTCCATAATTTTTTTTAATTCTTTCTCCAGTAGTCAGCACTTCTGTCATTTATTTTACAGAGTTAGAGGTTCTGTGGTTTCAATGTAAAGATTCTGCTAAACATGCTTTTGCGGAGAGTACTTATAAAAATAAGAAAACTCAGTTAAAATCATATTTTATGTTTTGTATATATTTTGAACTTATTCCTGTTCCTGCTACAGTTCATGTTTTGACACTATATGGACAGTTTCTAAGTAGAGGTTTTAAATCTGTTGACTCTATAAAGAATTATATTAGTTCAGTAAGATATCTGCATTTATTGGTAGATTTAGAATATCCACAGTTTGAAGCTTTTCATTTGAGATTAGTATTAAGAAGTTTATGTAGAATTAAGGCACATTGCCTTAAACAGGCCTTGTCAATTACTCCTCACATTTTACTTCAAATTTATAAGAAGCTGGATATGAATAGTGTATATGATGCTACTATATGGTGTTTATTTTTACATTCCTTTTTTCTAATGTTAGAAAATGTAAATTCGTAGATACAATTATGTCATATTTCGGAGATTTAATTCACAATTTAAAAAAGTTGACATTTGCTAAGTTGATACTTACTTCTATTCTTCCTAGACCAGTTGATCACATGAAAACTGGAGATAAAGCTAATAAAGTTAATACTGAGTTAAAAAGATTGTGTAAAAGAAATAATTTATTATATTGTAATTTATATAGGAGTTTCTAACTCGACAATATTCCAGATTCTTCCTTAATTGCTCCGAGAGATGGGCTTATTATTGATATGTTTATAATTATAAATTTAGTTTACAAAGATTTGAATTTTTGAAATACTAAGGCTCAGGAATAGATCACCTGAGCGGTATTTGGCAAAAACTTTTAGGAATTTTTGGTCCTGATTGCTTTTCAACTTCGTATTTCATTTGGTCTTTTAAACTTTTTTTTGATTCAACATCACTGAGGAGTCTTTAGTAGACAAAAGCTTGTCTAGCGTAAATAGGAAATTTCAATTCTGGTATCTATGATGAGTTTATCTCATACCCTATGGAAGATTCTTGAATTCCAGACAAATTTTAAACTTTCTCATAACCTATGGAAGATGCTGGAATTCCAGACAAATTTTTAACTCTTTCTCATACCCAATGGAAGATGCTAGAATTCCAAGTAAATTTATTTAAAGAATTTTCTGGAGAAAAAAGTATATGTACGTAAGTTTTATAATGAAAACTATCCATTTATGTAAAAAAACATTTTTTTTTATAATTTGAGGTTTCATGACTTTAAATGTCAAGCTTTGGTACAACTATTACATCAACTTAACATGATCCAAGAAAATAAGGCCAAGTCAGATGATCCCTGTCGGCTGACATGTATACCTTACAAACATAACATGCTTGTATATAGTTGTACATATCAGGGCCTTTTATAGACTATGTGGTATGGGCTTAGGTAGCAATACACATTTAGGAGTTTAGTTTCGCATTTTGGCTCCTGTGGATTTTTCAAAAAGGAAAGTTATTGTGTAACAAAATTCATTTTTAGACAGCTGAGTGCTTAATTTAACCTTCAAAGATGGTTTATAAGAGCATCAAGATTATTTTGTACATGTTTTATGGGCTGTTTTCTGTTTGACAATCCGTATTTTCATAGCTATACCGGCCATTGGTCCAAAAATTAATGTAATGTTTACAAACACTTTTTTTGTACACAAAGTTTTTGACGCAATTTTACAAAAAATGAGACGAAAGACATATGATTTTCATTGGATTTGCTGAATGATATATGTACACTGGGATCTCCTGTAGTTGGTGATCGCAATACTGGTATACCAGTATTGTCCACAATACTGGTATAAAAATTTTGTACCAGTATTGTTACTTTTTATTAAAAAAACAGCAATACTGGTACATTACTGATATACCAGTATTGTAGTTGTATTGTTGATTAGACTATATTGAAGATCAAAGGGAGATTAAATGGAACTCAAAAAGATTATAGAGGATAATTGTGAAATCAATTAACAACCAGTTAAAAGTCATTACTATACTGTACTTGCACAAATAAACAAAGGATTATTGAAATTAACTCATATCATCATTATTATTTAAACAATTGCTAATAATTTTATCATATTCAGCATTTACATGTATGCCATCACATATTTTGACAGATATTTTAATACATGTATACATTTTTAGTGTACTAAGATCATATGCATTTGTTTGTCTTTATTTTCTTATTAATCTTTCACAACAAAAGATATCAATATAATTCATTAATTATAAAAAGTTGCTTTATAGGGGAACCTTGTTATAATCCAATTAACTAGTTTGTCTACATAAATGTTAAGGGTTGAAGCAATTGATTCAGAACCATGGACAATACAATTAGTAGCAGATACATGTATATCTACTGGTACAAATACTAGACCAGCATTCTGACAGTTAGAGAGCTATACAAATGCTATCTGAAATAGCTTGTAATCTAGTAAGCGTTAGAGAAAGTCCACAGAGACTGAATACCTAAATACCAATATAGGAAGGGGGAGGGGTTGCATAAATCACATCTGAAGAAGAAATACCAATGCTGATGATACAGAAGCTATAACAGCATTAATGTCAATATAAAATTCACTAAAATATACTACATGAATCTTGGAAAGAGAGAGCTGAAAGATAACATAGAAGAAAGTACAGAGTTTGTTAAAATGCTGAGACAGAAAGGTTAAGAAAAAAACATCAGAAGATTTAAAACTTTATTTGATGACAATCACAGTGTACCATCTATGGCATCATCAGTTAAACACAATCATTCCTAATAAAATTGTCATGTCATATGTTAATTTCATTATGCATATATGTGACACCTTTAACAAAAGATTAATTACCTATAGTGTTTATTCAAAAAAAAGCACAATACTGGTACAATACTGGAATACAATACTGGTACAAAATTTTTATACCAGTATTGTGGACAATACTGGTATACCAGTATTGCGATCACCAACTACAGGAGATCCGTACACTGTTCCAGAAAAGGTATTACTTCAACGTTTGAAATTCTACTTTTAGCCAAATTTTGGGGAAATATGTGACATCTTTTCCCCCCTTTTCGCAATATTTCATAACAAATAAATGCAGATTGTTGCCATGGATACACCCAAAAGAAATTATATTTTACAATTTTATATACTGGATATAAAATCTATGGAAGATTCTGATTACATACATATGCCCATATATGACACAAACAGTAAGCTTGATATTTCTGTAATTTATTCTTACATACTTTTGATTTTTTAACCCTGTATGCGTACATTGCCTATGTAAATTTTAAAATTGTTTCTTTTGATAACTATTGTATGCACATTGAACGACAAATTTATGTGACGTATATATTTTTTCTGACGTCAGACACTCAAATCAATCCATGTGTCTTCTTCTTCTTCCAGGTAAGGAACCGAATTCAAATTTTGAATGTATGAGGTCCCGCGAAAACTAACGCAATGTCGGACAACACAGAAAGTTTTCTCTTGGCTATTTACAGGATAAAACGTTCTCTATATATATACAATTAAAACTATTTACAGGATGTTACTGTCTAAATTTTAGCAGAGCATGCCTTCAGGGCAGCTCTGAATCCATCAACTGTGTCAGCTGATGTTGCTGATGTTGGAAGTTGGTTCCAGTCTCTAATGGTCCTTGGAAAAAATGATTGTCCGAAGGCGTCTGTTGTGGCCCTTTCTTGGAAGAAGCGGTTTTTACCTCTGGTCCGGCTATCGTTTGGTGTCAGATATTGGTGCCTATCTATGTCTATCAGATCATGTTGGATTTTGAACAGCATGCATAGCCTATTTTGTTTCCTGCGGTCTTCGAGGCTTTCCCATTTTAAAGATGTTACCATTTTTGTTACACAGCCAGGTGTGCGGTCTGTGTAGTTGTTGTTTACAAATCTAGCTGCTCTTTTCTGTACTTGTTCGATTGCTTTTATTTTAGCCTGTTTCGTAGGATCCCATACTGTGCAAGCATACTCAACTGAAGGTCTTACTATTGTTGAATATGCTGCTGCTTTGACCGGTTTAGTACAATCCTTTAAGTTACGTCGTATGAAGCCTAGTGTTTTGTTTCCTTTTCCCACTATGTTGTCTATGTGTCTGTCCCAGGTTAAATTGTTGCTGATAGTAACTCCCAGGTACTTACTAGCTTCAACGGTGTCCAGTGTGTGTCCGTGTAATTTGTAATTAGTTGGTATTACCGGACGGTTCTTGGGTTGTATTCTAATTACAATGCATTTTTTTGCATTGAAGCTCATTTGCCACTTATCTTCCCATTCCTCTAATGATGTCAGATCTTTCTGTAGTAGGTCACTTTCTGCTTGGTTACTGATAGTCCGATAGAGGAGGCTGTCGTCTGCAAAAAGTTTGGTCTCTGATGATGTTGCTGTTTCTGGCATGTCGTTTATGTAGGCCAGGAACAGTAGCGGTCCAAGAACTGTTCCTTGAGGAACACCAGAGAGTACTGGTACTTGTTCAGAGACAGCTCCTTCTAGGATAACGCTTTGCATTCTGTTTTGCAAGAATGATCTTATCCACCTGTTTGCTTTAGGGTTTACTCCGTAGTACTCAAGTTTATGTAGTAGGCGATGGTGTGGCACTTTATCAAACGCTTTAGCAAAATCTAGTAGGATGATATCTACCTGGCTGTTACTTTTTAATTTCGAAGCAATATCATGAATGGTAATGATGAGTTGTGTTCGTAGATAGTAGATGTTTTTGTGTCCTGTTCAGTTGTTATACGATGATGACTGATGTACCCATATTTTGACTATTTTATTAATTGTGACTGTTTATTTAACGCATCATGTAAATGTAGCGGAATTTGATGAGACTGTTATTAAAGTGAGAGGGTTAGCGCTATAGAACCAGGTTTAATCCACCATTTTCTACATTTGAAAATGCCTGTACCAAGTCAGGAATATGACAGTTCTTGTCCATTCGTTTTTGATGCGTTTTGTATTTTGATTTTGCCATGTGATTATGGACTTTTCAAATTGATTTTCCTCTGAGTTCAGTATTTTTGTGATTTTACTTTTTGCAAGAAAGCAATGAAAAGGGGATGGTAAAATTTATAAGGGCAAATTCTAATATTTTTTCCTAACTGTTAATTGCTACCTTATGGCATACTTACCAAGCTCAGAATTGTATAATTTAAGACTTTTCATGCCACAAATCTATTGATATTTTGATTCAAAATCAACTTCTGAGAAAATTAAGTGTTTAAGAATGACAATACATGTTAATTTTATTGTTTACAGTCCTTAGCAACCAAAATTAGACATTTTGACACAAGGCTTATATTTGTACTCTATCGGCTTAACTCTTGCTTCTGATGGATTGGGCTGCATGTAGTAGCCTTAGTATTGAAAGCGTTGATGTTTTTTCTTGCGAATACATCAAAATTTCATGTTACATTTTTGCATATTTTAAATGCATAGTTAAATCAGAAGTAAGAAATTGATTCCTATCTACAAGTTTTTTTAATCAAGTCTTTGGTATGCAATAAGCATAAAGATTAACATTTTTATGCTTGAAATTGCTAAATTTTGTATTATTTTGCATCATCAGAGATCTTATTAAGATTTTCAACATTAACTAGAGGCTCTAAAGAGCCTGTGTCGCTCACCTTGGTCAATGTGAATATTAAACAAAGGAAGCAGTTGGATTCATGACAAAATTGTGTTTTGGTGATGGTGATGTGTTTGTAGATCTTACTTTACTGAACATTCTTGCTGCTTACAATTATCTCTATCTATAATGAACTTGGCCAAGTAGTTTCAGTGGAAAATGTTAGTAAAAATTTACAAATTTTATGAAAATTGTTAAAAATTGACTATAAGTACCGATTATCAGGTTATCTGCATGTTGATATCGTAAAATATCAGCTGCGAGACATAATATGAAGCTTTTTGTCGAGTGAGCGTAGCGAACGAGATAAAAAAGCCTTCATATTATGTCAAGCAGCTGATATTTTACAATATCAATATGCAGATAATCTGATAATCGATTTATCGGGCTATATTCGCGTGTTTCAGAAGTGTTTTCTTTGTTTCACCAGCACACAAAAGATGACTTGATAAGTTCGGGTCAAAGTTATTAACGTCAGTTCAAACATTATGACGTCGCTGATATGTCCGGGTCAAAGTTATTAAGGCCGGGTCAACGTATTTGACGTCACAAAGACATGATACGGAATAAAATTAAGAGCTGAACAGAGTGATATAGACAGTGGGACGACCGATAAAGGACAATAACTCCTTAGGGGGTCAATTGACCATTTCAGTCATGTTGACTTATTTGTAAATCTTACTTTGCTGTACATTATTGCTGTTTACAGTTTATCTCTATCTATAATAATATTCAAGATTATAACCCAAAACAGTAAAATTTCCTTAAAATTACCAATTTAGGGGCAGCAACCCAACAACGGGTTGTCCGATTCATCTTAAAATTTCCGGGCAGATAGATCTTGACCTGATAAACAATTTTACCCCCATGTCAGATTTGCTCTAAATGCTTTGGTTTTTGAGTTATAAACCAAAAACTGCATTTTACCCCTATGTTCTATTTTTAGCCATGGCAGCCATCTTTGTTGGATGGCCGGGTCATCAGACACATTTTTTAAACTAGATACCCCAAAGATGATTGTGGCCAAGTTTGGATTAATTTGGCCCAGTAGTTTCAGAGGAGAAGATTTTTGTAAAAGATTACTAAGATTTACGAAAAATGGTTAAACATTGACTATAAAGGGCAATAACTCCTAAAGGGGTCATTTGACCATTTCGGTCAGTTTGACTTATTTGTAAGTCTTACTTTGCTGAACATTATTGCTGTTTACAGTTTATCTCTATCTATAATAATATTCAAGATAATAACCAAAAACAGTAAAATTTCCTTAAAATTACCAATTTAGGGGCAACAACCCAACAACGGGTTGTCCGATTCATCTGAAAATTTCAGGGAAGATAGAACTTGACCTGATAAACAAATATACCCTGTGTCAGATTTGCTCTTAATGCTTTGGTTTTTGAGTCATAAACCAAAAACTGCATTTTACCCCTATGTTCTATTTTTAGCCATGGCGGCCATCTTGGTTGGAAGGCCAAGTCACCGGACACAATTTTTAAACTAGATACCCCAAAGATGATTGTGGCCAAGTTTGGATTAATTTGGTCCAGTAGTTTCAGAGGAGAAGATTTTTGTAAAAGATTACTAAGATTTACGAAACATGGGTTAAAAATTGACGATAAAGGGCAATAACTCCTAAAGGGGTCAACTGACCTTTTCGGTCATCTTGACTTATTTGTAAATCTTACTTTGCTGAACATTATTGCTGTTTACAGTTTATCTCTATCTATAATAATGTTCAAGATAATAACCAAAAACAGCAAAATTTCCTTAAAATTACCAATTCAGGGGCAGCAACCCCACAACGGGTTCTCCGATTCATCTGATAATTTCAGGGCAGATAGATCTTGACCTGATAAATAATTTTACCCCATGTCAGATTTGCTCTAAATGCTTTGGTTTTTGAGTTATAAGCCAAAAACTGCATTTTACCCCTATGTTCTATTTTTAGACGTGGCGGCCATCTTGGTTGGTTGGCCGGGTCACCGGATACATTTTTTAAACTAGATACCCCAATGATAATTGTGGCCAAGTTTGGTTTAATTTGGCCGAGTAGTTTCAGAGGAGAAGATTTTTGTAAAAGTTAACGACGCAGGACGACGCCGGACGCAAAGTGATGGGAAAAGCTCACTTGGCCCTTCAGGCCAGGTGAGCTAAAAAACTGACAAAAGAGGTACAGTTTTTCAGATTTTGCTAAAAATCTAGGTAGAGACAAGATTTTACACTTTGACTTGGCACCTTTCTTTAAATCAGTTTTTGTCGCGTCTCAGTGTCAACTGCTAACCTTCTTAAATATTCATTACTCAACCAATTTTCAAAAATAAAAGGCCATTTTGCTTCATTTAGCTAGCAGAACACAGAAAATAAGTTAAAAGGGAGAATTTGAAAAAAATATTAACTATTAAGGTAGCAATACACAGTTAGGAGTTTAGTTTCGCATTTTGGCCCTGTGGATTTTTCAAAAAGGAAATTTATTGTGTAACAAAATTCATTTTTAGACAGCTGAGTGCTAATTTAACCTTCAAAGATGGTTTATAAGAGATTCAAAATTATTTTTTACATGTTTTATGGGCTGTTTTCTGTTTGACAATCCGTATTTTCATAGCTAGACCGGCCATCGGTCCAGAAATTAATGTAATGTTTACAAACACTTTTTCCCTACACAAAGTTTTTGACGCAATTTTACAAAAAAATGAGACGAAAGACACGATTTTCATTGGATTTGCTGAATGATATATGTACAGTTTCAGAAAAGGTATTACTTCAAGCAATTGAAATTCTACTTTATCCAAATTTTGGGGAAATGTGTGACATCTTTTCCCCCCTTTTTGCAATATGTTATAACAAATAAATGCAGATTGTTGCCATGGATACACCCAAAAGAAATTATATTTTACCATTTTATATACTGGATATAAAATCTATGGAAGATTCTGATTACATAAATATGCCCATATATGACACAAACAGAAAGCTTGATATTGCAAGAAAGCAATGAAAAGGGGATGGTAAAATTTATAAGGGCAAATTTTGATATTTTTTCCTAACTGTTAATTGCTACCTTAGCACATTGTTGAAGGCCGTACGGTGACCTATAGGTGTTTATTTTTGTGGCATTTGGTCTCTTGTGGTGAGTGAGTTGTCTCATTGGCAATCATACCACATTTTCTTTTTTATATAACTACATGTATTTGATAAAGAAAGAAAGAAACAACTGTTACAGAAAATGTCAATTAATTTATTGAAAATTCCCATCACATCAATCAATGAGAAAATGTCAGATTTCAAATTCATCCAAAAATAAATATCTACACACTTTAAACTAGCACATAGGCCATAGTAAAGTCAAGAGATTTCTAACAGAAAACTATACAAATGAAAATGATTATGATAATTTCCTAAACATCATGATTTAACTCACAAATTCTACTATCAATCACCAGTACACTTCTGTTGCAAGTACAAACAAAAACCTACAGTAAGAGATTAAGTTAAATGTTTAATCTTCAAAAACTTGCATTAAAATTTTATGAAAAGTTGACAAATATTTGAACCAACAACCTTAGCCAAGTAATTAAATTACTTCAATTTGAAATTTTGTGTTGATAACATATGACTGATTACCCTAAACTATAGTTAATGAAACAACGTCATTTCTGAGGAAAACAATGAATTAACATTAACTTAACCACAACCGCCAAACAACCAAAGACTAATGTTAATTTTTAAATGCAATCATCTCCAAGTTTTCATTTATCACAACATTTTATGAATAGAGTTAATTTCACTTAGTTTTCCTGAAACCACCCAGAAAGCAACTCTTATTTATGAAAGATGAGACTACAATGAGTTATGGTAGTACATGTACAAAAGACTTCTTTGTGCTATTTCTGATGATGAAGAAAAATCATGTTTCCAACAAGTTTTGATCTCCATTAGATTAACAATAAAATGGAAAAGAAATAATACTGTTTTGTCAACAATTCATTCATATATACATTGCAAAACAGATTCAATATGTAACTTTACTGTAAAAAGAAATTCATTTACTATTTATACTGAAATTTCAATCACAGTGTTCATAAATAAAAAATGTGTAAAAAAATTTGGTATAAACAAATTCTTCCAGTTAATTAATAAATTATGCAGTAAGTAAAACCTGATAAAATTAACAATAAATTATCAATTCAGACATATACCTTAAAATTCAATTACTATAAACGTCCATTTCATGTGTTCAACTTTTGTATATGAAAATTCCAAATAACTCATTTTTTTAAGTCTTGTTGGGAATTTGATAGCCAAAATAATTTCATTAAAATAAGGGTTCTAATTTAAAATTTAAAAGATATAGTCATGAAACCATTACTCAACATTAAAACTGTGTTTTTCATTTAAATCTTTTCAATTAAACAAACTATAAATCATATTTTCTCCTTACATATCTCTGCTTCATGCAATCTCCTCACAATTAAACTTAATTTTCCCTACCGATTTCACTGTAAAACTATCTGCACTGAAGCACATAGGTCTAGCAGTAGAGCAGATTTAGAAACATTAGAAAAGCATAGCCACAACAGGTAAAACATTTGTTTTTGGCATCAATAAATAATCAACTACTAAATATAGTTTGTGATCTTATTGCTAAAGTTCTACTTCCATACTACTTAAGTCAATAAATTAAGATGGAATATTAATAAAGCGGTAAAATGTAATACTTTGAACCCCTGAGATTTCTTATTAATCTTCAATATCTTATGACAAACATATCTGACAATGAAGATCACAAATTCACAGTAAAATCAGCCTCACTACATAAAAATCTTTTTGAAAGTCCTTGCACATGTTAAACTCTAATATTTTAAGTTACTTAAATGAAAAAGGTCTGTTTCATATCAATTTCACTGTCTGTTAGTCTAAACTAGAACAGACATTTAATAATAGATTTTTGTAGCAGTGTATAAAAACGGATGATCATTTGGCCTGAAATACTTTCATGATTTAAAGATTGCTTAACCAGAAATGTTAGCAATAGTAACAGGTGTGTTTTCAATGTAAGTTCAACGTAAATAATTTAGAGATCTATTATACTATATACAATTTTAGCAGCATTTTCCTAATTAAAGTAGGAAATCATTAATCTGTTCCTTAATATTTTGTTATAATATATTATTGTTAGAATTCCCTATCAAAGGGCAATATGGATAAAGGCAAGCACTATGATTTAATGATGAGACTAGTTTTACTGTGAAAATGTGATGATGTATCTGATAGAATGCTTCCTTATACAAAACAATACATAATTAAAAGGTACTATCTACAATACATCTAACTTAACCATTTCTTGTTAGACAAACAAGTGCACTAAGACATAATTAGCAGATCAATTTCCCCAACTATTGAAATTTAAAATTTCAAGTTCTAATTTTGCTTCGTTTTATTTGTTACATTGATGATGGTAATTATACATATTTTTACCAGCCCTGTTTTTCTTCAAACAAAACAAATTTCTAAATAAGCACCATGTTGTACTGTTTTACATAAGGTTGTTTCTATCAAATGATGAATATGATAAAGTGTGATGATTATAGGAAACACATTACAATTAATTCTTGACTGTTTCAAATTGGAATACACAAAAAAAAAAACAGAAAAAAATCCAGGAATAAGTTATTTTCAACAATAACATGTAAATGTTGTTCAATTGTAGTCAAAATTTATACATTAGTATTACAAAAATGTACAAATGTGTAACATCACGCTCTTCCGACCCTTTCTGTCCATTAAATAAACAACAACAAATAAATTATGTACATAAAAATTACCTGAAAAAATGTCCGGCAGGTTTAATCGAAGTCATATCAATATAAATCACAATTATTCCAAAAATGTTTTTTAAGTACCTTACATACAATAAATAAGATTGTACAAGCTTCAAAACAAGTCATACATCAACAATGGTCAATAAATTATATACAAACAAGATATGGTGGTGGTCAAGAGAGGGGGAATGACTTTACGGACAAACTGGCCAGTACAACATTATAGAGCATGTTAACATTTGTCTTCCTCGTCTTTGCTAATATCATCACATTTCGTGTCTGACCCTATACTAAGATCAACAGACCCATCTTCATCCACAGATTTTCTATCTTGGCCTCCTAATTCCTTATCTTCGACCAATTTATTCAAAATACTGTCTAATTTTGATTTCCTATCTTTCCGGGATCTGTCCTCCATTTTGTTAACTTTGTCTTTTAATGTGTCTACAATCTTACTCAATTTAAAAGAACTTTGAATTTTTGGTTTTGATTTGGCAGAATCTGGCGTACTTGGCTTGCTTTTCATTGACAAGTCTGTGGGTTCGTCTTGTTGTATACTAGCACTATATTGTTTGGAGGCACTCGACGATTTGTCATGATGATCAGAGGAATGTGATGAATGTTTTTTCTCACGACGATGTTTTGAACCACCTTCGTGGTGATGCTTAGCTTTAACACTGAGATCTTGAGGAGCATCCTGTAGTCCACTACTACTTCCTCTGCGTTCCTTTTGACTAAAACGTTTGATTTCACCTTCTTCTAAATCAGAATCGGCAGTCGATCCATTCATCAAGCCAGAGTGGGCTAAAGCTCCAAATGACGTCGGTAGACTAGTTGGCAGTGAAAATCCCAGACTTTGTGCTTGCGCAGCAAACAATGGGTTAAGCAGCATGGGATTATACATGAATGGGAATGAAGGATGAGGTATGCTAGGTGATTTTGATTCTGATTTACTTGATTCTTTACATTTGGGTGATTTTCTGTCTTTTGATGATGATTCAGTGTCTTTTGAATGAGATGCTGTCAAGCCAGGTAAGTAGCCTGCCATTCCAAGAAGTGGGTTCCCAAGGCCAAAATTAGGCAGGGCACCAAATGGCATTCCTAGAGGTAGTTTTGGTAATCCAGACATAGACATTAGACCAGGACTATGGAATCCTGATAGCCCAGCTAATGATGCAGCACTGAATGGAATGTCTGAACCCATCATTGACGATGATAAAGTGTCCTTTGGTTTCCTGCCTCTGCTGGGTGTCACAACACGACTCTGTAATGACTTTGGTAAATTAACCTACAAGGACAAAACAGATATAATGTACAATCACCTGTCCCAGACTAGTCAATTTCATTATATGGTAAAGGAACTTAATATAGGTGAACTTTTACTTTTATAAAATGATACAAATGATATAGATATCTTTGTGCAACCAAAGTGTCACACAAATAATACTGTTACAAAGAAATAGTAAATTTTAGTCTTTAAAACAACTTTAAAATAGTCAATCTTTGAATATTTTCATCAGAAATTTCTTGAAATACAAGGAAAAGAGATCATAGCTGTTCCATTAAGTAAAATTGCTCCTCTGTTTACACTTCTATGTATCCAATCAACGTTTAAAGCAATTCTACAATTCATATGTTAAACAAGAAATATAAATGATAAGAAAAATACACACCTTACTACGAACAATATCAGACCATTTGGAATCTACATCATAAAGGGGATTTTGTTCTAACCATTCTGTTAAATACTTCAATGGTGGGGCTTTGGCACCAGTAATCTGAAAAACAATACCATAATTTGAAACACCTTGGCATAAATTTCAAATCAAAATCTTATCTTAATACTTTTTTTACCTTTTAGCTGTTGCTACACTGCCAGTGAATTTGTGTTGGTGTTAATAAAGACAATTCACTGATAAAGGCCAATCTCAGAACATTTTGGTAACAAAACTAGCAAATAGGTGTCTTTTAACATGGTTTTTGTAAGCCAGTAGATAATCACAAATTATTTCTTCTTGGTTATGTTTTTTATTAGTGTACATTTGTTTTTACAACACTGTCAATATGATGTGAAAGTTTGCCAATTCACTGTTTCTTTGGTACTAGCTTTGTAGCCTAGAGCAAAGAAATATTTTCAATGGAAATAAACTGGTTTTACTGAAAAACAAAAATCAGTTTTACAAAGTTGAGAAATTCTTAATTATATTTCATTTAACAGCCAATTTGACTCCCAAATTGTAATCTACCTTTTCTCTTCTACAAGTTTCAAAGAAATTTTAAAAATTTAATAAATAAACAACTTACCTTTTTGCCTGTGATTCTATTTACAACGGAGACATTTTCTTCACCAGTCATCATCATAGGATCAATCATAGATGGATCTAGACGAGACTTTCTGCCACGTCTTGGTATATCCTATTATTAAACAATTAGGACATCATATATAATCAATCTCTTATTGAACATAAAATAACTTTTTTGTACCCAGATTATTAAAATAGTTTAGGTATAGATGTAAACACGAAAAATATAACGTGTATCTCTGGCACTTTTTTTTTTTTAAGTTTCAGTAATTTGTTTACTATGGAGTTACATTTACAATGAATGTAACACATATTTCTTTTTACTTTTTACTATCACTTAAATCTTTGATCATTTATTTTTCTTATTTTTCACTTCTTTTCTTCTTTTTTTTATAAAGATTTTAAAATAATGTTCATTGTTGAGATACATTACAAATGAATGTAACACATATTTCTTTTTACTTCTTTTTTTAATCTTTGATTCATATATCTCTATATTTTACACTTCTTTTTTTTTTTTTTTTTTTTTTTTTTTTAAAGATTTCAAGATATTGTTCATTGTTGAGTTACATTATCACAGAATATTACACATATTTTTTTATACATCAGAGTAATGTTTAACTTGTGCATCAAACAAACACATTTTTAATGAAATAAACTTACATCATAAAAATCCTCTTCACAATCAGCTATCATGTATCCAGGATGTTCGTCCAACCATTTCTCTAAATCTTTCTTCTGTGGAGCTTCATCACCTGACAATCGGCTGCCATCTTCCAGATTTATCACAGGTACTCGGGATTCTGGGAAATAAAATTAATTCAATAAACCAATTATACCAATTGATCAATATCAAAATTACAGTAACCCCAAAACCCATTCCTCTAGCAATAGTGGCTGCAACCATGTCAAGAATACACATTTAATACCAAAAGTGAAATAACAGTAACCCCAAAACATCTTCCTCTAGCAATAGTGCCTGCAAGCATGTAAAGAATACATATTAAATACCAAAAGTGAAATTACAGTAACCCCAAAACCCATTCCTCTAGCAATAGTGGCTGCAAGCATGTCAACAATACATATTAAATATCAAAAGTGGAATAGAGGCAATGCATCACGAATCCTAATTTATTAATGAGAATGCAACATATCATTACACAAGGAAGTGAAAAATAGCCCAAATGTATATTGATGGCTACTTCATGTTCATCTGCAAAAATTACATGTTTAAAGAATGATAATATAACTATATTATAGAAATATAATCTGCTTGATACTGAACCCCCACACTAGATCTGATTGTTAATGTGCCTGCTCACAAGGCAAGTCTGTAAGAAGACACCTGAACATATTATTCTGACTGTTCCAACCAATCCATTCTTTTATTCATGAGGCTTTGGTTGGACACAATTGGGGTTTGATCTATGAATTTCCAACTTAGAGCCAAGGATAAATATCAGTTTGAAGTGAAATGTCTGTACCAATATTAAATATTTTTATCATTCCCTATAAACCCACAATGCATTATCATTAACTGTAAACACAGACTCATGTCTGGCATGTGACCTTATCACAAACTTAACACTTGTGTTGACATTGCAGATGCCATAATAAGCATGACAATCAATATTTTGGTTCTGTAATATTCATTGCAGGCAAAAACTAACCAGGATCATGTCCAACTACATTCTTTGAGTGTTCCCTTCTTGCAAGAGCCTCTTGCATAGCAAGTTCAGCCATCTTCTCAGCTTTCCTTTTCCGTCCCCTCCGTTGTCTGCTGCCTGGGAACATCAAAGCATGTTCCATCTGCAAAGACATCTACAGAAAATCAGAAAAACAAATCATTTTTCCTTAATCCAAATTCATATCCTTTTATGAAACAAAATTCAACAACACAAGAAAAAGACTATCAAAGTCCTATTAAGCCTTAGAAAATCAATCACTTTAAAGCTATTACATGTAAATCTTATTCTTACTCTTTCAAAAAAATAGTTTTGGAACCACATACATTCCTTTAAAATGATAACATTTAAAAGAAGTTGAACACAATTTCATAAAAAAAAAACTTTACAAAAAAGACAATGAAAAAAAATGCATGTTCAGAGGGTAAAATCAAAAGTTCAAAGTATTATCCAAAAAAAAGTGACTGCTTGACAGTCATGACTAAGCTGACATCATTTAACTAAAAGTTCCCAACCAATTACCAGACAGAAGCTGTGTTAAATGTACTTAAGCTATGGCTAGTCAAAATGATTGCAGTATATCCCTACTCTGTGAGCTGAACTATTGTTTATTTGATATTTTTTTTCTTTTCACATCTCTGTTCTTTATATTAGTATGTTGATAATATGCTTTGTATTTCAGAACCTTGTCAGATCCACCTGAACTTAAACTTAGTATTCAAGTTTGTAATATCAAGTGTTTTCAGAGATAAAAACCTGAACCCAACAATAAAACTGTCAACACAGAAATAGTGCTTGTCTGCTGACAATGGCTGAGGATAACAAAAATAAATAGTACAACATAAGTGACAGCATTTTTTCTGAGTGTCACATTTATACATAACAGCCTCATCATCAATATAAACAAACTACAAAAGGAGAAATATAATTTAGACAAATCCCTTTATAATATATGTATTAGTAATGGAGAACTATTTACTAGTGTAAGGTTATATAAAACAGGAGAGTTAACTTACCATACTCCTTTGAAGGAGAACAGGATCAAATTCTGGACCTGATCCATTGGAAAGTAAATCAGCAGGAGTCTGTTAGAAAAACAAAAAGTGCCCAGTGCCCATTAGTTAAAACAACAGGTATTAGTAACTGTGAGATTAAAATTAACAATAGGGAATGAAACATTTTCATTTAAATTAGAAAATATTTTTTTCAACTCCTTTATTTCCCAATTATAGAAACTGCATTTCCAGCTGAAGAAATTAGTTTGTTTACAATGGTTCAATAGAAAGTTATCCTGATGAAATTTAAAATCTCTTGATTTTTAAACATGTTAAAGCAATTCAATTTTTTTTTTACAAAAACATTTAATATATTTGTTTATCAATAACCATGCCCATGGAGTGCCAATGTCTCTTGTTGTGCATTGTATACTGTGGCTATTTCTAATGTTCAATTTAAAACATGGTATGACATGAATTCACAATGATGAAATGCAACCAACATCTGAGAAATACTTAAAAAGTGTCATGTGTCTCTTTATGTTTTAAAATTAACCGTGAATATATATTTGCATTTGACCCCTTTCGCAACTACAGTTAGAAAAAACTCTTATGTATTAAGAAACAACACTGCAAACAAAATCAAGCATTGTCTCACAACAATACCAAAAACAAAATGTAATAAATCAAGGCTCTTGTGAGTAGGTGGGAAGGAAAACAACTCATTGCTTCAATGTTTATATAATATTCAACTTTCCATCATTTTAATCAAATGAAAAATAAGAATTAAACAAACATTTGTTTTATGGAAGAAGAATGTCGAAGGATTTTCTTTCTTTTAAAACTACACACTGAAGCAATAAGTTGGATGATATGAATAATGGGAAAACTAAAGCTACACACACATTTCTAAATAAAAATCTTGTTTATATTGAAAGAAAAGAAACATAATCATGCATATGCGAAAAGAAATAAAAAAGTATAAAGAACAGAAAAGATAAGCAGATATAATTTAAAGCTTAACAGTTCACACTAGGTATCTTGATCCAAATCCTGAGTAGTAATTAATAAACAATGTGTAACAATGAGCAAGTAATATTTTGATTGGATTCCCATGCAGAGACTATGCTCAGTGACAGATTTTACTGACCCAACGTCCAGTATCACATTGTGCATTAATTGCTCCTAAGGAATAAAATTCATCCATGGATTTTGGACCAGGATACCTGGTGTGCTAATGTTCATGCAAAAATTTGATTCAATGAACCTGGTTTTTTTGTTCAGAGTAAAATGTCTAATTCTTAAACTGGCTATATGAAGAAGATGCATAATACAGAAAGAAAAATCTTTTGGTTTTCATTAAATGTGTGTAGCAATAATTGAACGAACCTGTGAGAAGAAATAATGATGAGGTGAATGTCGTGGGGAATGTCCGGGTACCTGAGATCGTGGTGTCAGAGATTCAGACTGACTGTCGTTATCACTAGAGCCTGCTGCAGACTGATTCAACAGATGGGCCATTCGACCTGAAATCACAAAAATTAATTTTTAGCATTTCAATATTTTTATTCTAATTGTGGACCATCAAAGTTTATCACCTGCACCAGTATTATAACAATAGAAAAGGTAGTGTATGACAATTTCAACTTTTTAGCATATGCTCAATCGTATTGTGGTCCCAGCAACATTTAAAGATTTTAAAATCATTTCGTATAGCTGTAGGCTTTCTCAATTTAACAGCCTGAAATTCCATACAATTTAAAACTCCCAAGTTATGTTTACAACTTCTATCTCATTTGGTCCCTTTGAAGAGTTGTCTCATTGGCAATCATCTCTTTATATTTATATTAAAAGAACATCAGATAGAGAAGTCATCATTGACTGTAAGTGTTGGATCTCTTGTTCATCATATGTTCCGAAGTTAATATCAGGTAAATATTTTCTTCTGTTATTACATGTAAAGACTTCTGTTTACCAAGTTAATTATGTCTTAAGTAAAATGCTGTGTAAACAGTGATTGCAAGGCACATCAAGTATTTTTTTTTTTATCAATTCTACACCAACAATTTGTAACCACACTCAAATAAAGTTTTCTTTTGCAACTATGTAGAAATTTATTAGTTAAACTTGTCAACTACAAAGATTTTCACATGGTATAGGTACTTGTTGAGCTGTGAAAAATTGTTGTAGATAAAACAGTTTTGATTTTAACCATCAATTCAGGGTACTTGTTTACTTTGGGTTTGAATAGAGAGGAGTTGATAACAGGTTAAGACACTAGCATTTTTAGAGATTTGACTTATAAGGGAAACTAATATCCATCTATTTAAAACATCAGATAGAGAAGTCATCATTGACTGTAAGTGTTGGATCTCTTGTTCATCATATGTTCCCAGGTTAAGTTTAAGGATAATCACTTCTGTGCTAAAATATAATTAATCATTGCCATGTTAAAGGGATTAAGGATAGAGAGACCTTCTTAACTTTTGGTTTGATAAGGGAGAAGGTGATTATAGTGGCAGCAATTCATATTAAAGAAATTTAGCTGAATATGGGAAATTCATATAGCTGACTATGCGGTATGGGCTTTGCTCATTGTTGAAGGCCGCATGGTAACCTATAGTTGTTAATGCCTGTGTCATTTTGGTCTCTTGTGGACAGTTGTCTCATTGGCAATCATACCACATCTTCTTTTATATATAGCTAAAACATCAGATAGAGAAGTCATCATTGACTGTAAGTGTTGGATCTCTTGTTCATCATATGTTCTCAAGGTTAGTTTCAGAAAATATCTTCAGTGTTATAAGGAAAAATATTAATAATCATTGCCATGTAAATGATTGGTTACAAGGACAAGGAGTATGTGAAATAGGAAGGGGATATGGCTGAATATAGGAAAGTTCTATCCAAGTTACTGAAACATCAGATAGAGAAGTCAGCATTGACTGTAAGTGTTGGATCTCTTGTTCATCATATGTTCTGGGCAAGCTATGACAAGTTGCTGTAGATAAGAACAGTTTTGATTTGCACCATCTATTGAGGATGTCTACTTACATTTGGTTTGAGTAGTAAATAGGTGAATACAGGAAAAGACTCAAATTAAGGTGAAATGGTTAAATAGATCAATTTTGAATTCTGTTGCCATGAATGAGTCACCTAAGCTGACCCAAGGTCAATTGGCATAAATGAGATTGTACAATCTATTACAGTTAGTAATAACATTCATGGCATTGTGACATTGGAATTGTAAGAGGAAACTGCATGAATATGAAAGTCCTATCCATGTTACTAAAACATCAGATAGAGAAGTCATCATTGACTTTAAGTGTTGGATCTCTTGTTCATCATATGTTTCTTAGTTCAGAATCAGGTTAATCTGATTCTTTATATATAGCTAAGCCAACCAAATAAAAGTTGTCAAATATGATATATTGCATAATAGTGATAAAGGGAAAAGTAAATAAATTCATTGAATGATTATTTAGGGTTAAACACCACTTTCAACACTATTTGCTCTTTCAAGGCAGCCAGTTTTTATAGATGAAGAAAGGTGAAGTGCTAGGAGAGACTAAATAACCATCTGTAGGAAAACTGGCAATCCTTAACCATTTAAATCTAGAGCCAAATGCACCTGCCATGTGCAAGGTTGGAAATCACAACCAGAGTATTGAGAGGCTAGAGCTACTGAAGATAGAACAATTAGAAAACTCTGCCACCGAGGCCCTTAATTGAAGATAGACAAAGAGTTTATACAATCAAGGAGGCGGATATAGGGACAAGGCATTATATCAAGATGATCTGGCTGAGTATGGAAAACTTATATACAAGTTACTGAAACATCAGATAGAGAAGTCATCATCGACTGTAAGTGTTGGATCTCTTGTTCATCACATGTTTCTAAAGTCCACAAGCAAATGTTGTCAGATATAATATATAATACATAAACAGTGAAAATAGGATGCAAGATACATTAGGCATGATTCATATCAAGTCTTTATCAATAAACTTAAGTCAGCCAAAGAAAACCCTGACATTAGATTTTTTCCTTTTATAATTATGTATGTTATCAAGTCAAGAGATTTATTAATATACAGAATTTTTTATTAAGGGACTAACTTATCTCAACTATAAAGTTGTAACAGTATAAGTACTTCGTGTAAGTAAAAATTGCAATATACAAGAACAGTTTAAACGATCAATTACTTATGTTGTTTCAGTTTGAATAGGAATAGAGGTGATTGTAGGGGCTGGGCATTGGCTGAATATGAGAAAGTCATATACTGGGGATTTATTTATTTTTTGTGGGTACCAATTTTCATGGATTGGGCCAAATAAAATAATATGTGTGTTTCCTGTTTCATCTTTGAAAAAAATAGGGTAGGTAGGTAGGGATTTTTTTTTATTTTACCATTTTTTTTTACATTGAGTCTATGGGAGAGAAATCCTGACTTTAACAGTGCTTATTGAAAAATGACCAAAAAAAACTCTAGGGTAGGCTATTTCTAAGCTTAAAATATAGGGTAGGTAGGGAAACAGGAAACACACATGCTTTTTTATTTGGCCTTGAGGGAAATTTGTATTTCGTATTTTATCATGGTTTTGCTGAGGTCTGCATAACAGCCTTTACATTTACCCACGAAATCCACCAAAAATTGGTATCCCCCGAATAATGACAAATCAACAGTACATGTTGCTGAAACATCAGATAGAGAAGTCATCATCAACTGTAAGTGTTGGATCTCTTGTTCATCATATGTTCCAAAGTCATATCATAGTACTTCACACTTACCATCAAATTTTTGTTCTTTAGCATTGCGTTTGTGGAATGTCATTTTTAATCCATCACCCTGAAAATAGAAGAATAAGAAAATATAATAATGTGAAGAGATCTTTATATAACAAGAATGTGTCCTCAGTACACGAATGCCCCACTCGCACTATCATTTTCTATGTTCAGTGGACCGTGAAATTGGGGTAAAATCTCTAATTTGGCATTAAAATTAGAAAGATCATATCATAGGGAACATGTGTACCAAGTTTGAAGTCGATTGGACTTCAACTTCATCAAAAACTACCTCGACCAAAAACTTTAACCTGAAGAGGGACAGACGGACGGACGAACGAACGAACGGACGGACGGACGCACAGACCAGAAAACATAATGCCCCTTTACTATCGTAGGTGGGGCATAAAAAGAGTTACTTTTCCTTAAAAATAATTGTTTATCTGGTACATGCATTTACTTATTTTCAAACTCATTACTATGGACAAATGTCATCAATAGAAATTTCATTGGTTGGCAGGATGTTTGTTCACAAGGTCATTCTAAGTCTTGTTTAAACACATTTCTTTCATTTACATGTAAATGTAAAATAAATTAAGTAGTAGGAAATCAAATGTAATGACAAAATTTCAATAAAGTTGTTACATCTAAGGATTGGCAATACTTTCAAATTCAGACATTTGATTGAAACACTTGATTAAAAGACATACAGAAAACAAAATCAAGGTTTATATTATTATATTTACATTTATTTTTACTTCACTTTCAAAATGTTACATGATAAGAACACACTAGAGACAGATTTAAGAAACATCAACAAAGATATGTTAACAATAATCAAGGTGAAATAATAATGAAGATGATATGCTTTTTATAATAGTTGTGAGTTAAAATCATTTAATCATATCAGCATTGTTAAAATTTACAAATGTATTAAAATGTTTTTATCTGTTTTTCAACATTTTTTTTCAAAAGACCTAATGAAGGCTTAAGTTATATTCTGCAAACAGAAGAACATTTTACAGCTTGGTAGAGTAATAGGAGAATGATGAATGATTTTTTACAACATTAAAGTTAATACTTGAATAGAAATTTCATTATTGATTATCTTTTTTCCTACACATTTTAATTGCAACAGGTTTCACACAAATGTCTTTACTGTGTAAATGAACTTGAATGGAAGTGTCCCCATCCAAGGAATGACATTGAATTAAAGTGACAAAAACAACACCACATCACCCAGCAGAGACCAGAAAAGCTGCTGTGCTCATACACCCAACCACATTTTACTCTACCTCCGTAAATTGAACTTCAAAATCCTTATCAATATCATTTTTCACCGTGTTCACCTTGATCCCATCATAGACAGAATCCCCAGCATCTGATTGGCTCAGATCTTGGTCATCTCTGGGTGTCGATGATCCGAGGGGCGTGGCACTTCTGGAGTCATAGTTCATAGGAATGTTCGACATCCTCTTTGGGAATGGCCATTCTCCAGTCTCAACACAGTAACATATATGTTCTAGACGATGGAAGATTACCCTGTCCTAAAAACATATAATACACATCCATTATTATAAAGTAGACAACAATACAAGTCTATGGGTCATTATTAGGTTTTGTTCCAACTTCCAGTGCTCATGATTACATTAGTTC
This sequence comes from Mytilus edulis, assembly GCF_963676685.1. NCBI lineage: Eukaryota > Metazoa > Mollusca > Bivalvia > Mytilida > Mytilidae > Mytilus > Mytilus edulis. Next base: position 28,887,640 of record NC_092348.1, on the reverse strand, counting down.
TCAATATTATAACTTTGATTCAGTCATTACGAACATTTAAAATCTATAAAATCAATAAATTCTGATCCTTGTAATGTAGTTCTTGAGAAAATTTTGATGAAAATTTCCAACTTGGATGTCATGTGTAAAATGATGTAAGTGTTCTTTAAATAGAAGTTGTTGGGTGATAAGTTGTTGAGTGATAAATCCTTAAACGCATCACACGATATAGCAGACTAATATAACTCCTGAAATAAAATTTCCGAAATCCTTGTAATGTAGTTCCAAAGAAAGATGTGACAATAAATATTCATGGGACAGACATAGGTTAATCAGTATACCCCCACTATTTTAACAGCAGAAAAACTGCCAATCCTAGCTTTAGGGAAGAGACAGAATTAAGAAACGAAGAACTAACAATTTTCACTAGCCAAGATTGGAGACATCTTCTGGCAAAGAGAACATTACTTAAGTTTAAGAAAGAAAAGAAACGAATACTACGAAAATGGTTAAAGAAAAATTAAGAAAATAAGATATTTAAGGTTGTAAGCAAACAAAGTCAATGTGATATGTTGGAAGCACGCTTGTCCTAAGAGTAAAGAGGTAGCCTCAGTTTAAAGTTTCAAAACATTTTGAATTTTTTTTGACATTGACACTGAGAATAATATGATAATTGTGTGGTTTTCTGGTCATCTTATTTTTGTTTACCTCTACTCTTACCTTTGGCCACTGTAGAAAATCTGCTGGAATGGCTGACAATCTGGGATCTAAATTATCTTCTTCATTTATAAGCTTCTGTAACTCCTGAAAAATAATTGTTTATGTGTATTAAATTTATGGATTATATTGATTTGTAGTTTGCAAAATGATCTATTAATCTTGAATTCGTGGTTTTGTTTACATACTTAGGCCGAGAGAAAAAAGATCGATGTTTCCGGTAACCCGACCGACAGATCTGCAACAATAACATCTTCATGCCTTATATATCATGTACTGTAGTACGCCGCTAGATTAAAACTGACGAGGAAAGGTAACACACGGCCAGCGAAAGCTCTTTTTTTGAGAACCCAGGTGGTCGTGTGGTCTAGCGGGACGGCTGCAGTGCAGGCGATTTGGTGTCACGATATCACAGTAGCATGGGTTCAAATCCCGGCGAGGGAAGAACCAAATATTTGCGAAAGCAAATTTACAGATCTAACATTGTTGGGTTGATGTTTAGACGAGTTGTATATATATATATATATATATATATAAAGATTTCTTTATTTATATGGTGCCCTTTTGAGGAGAAAATCAAATGCATGTTACTTATATTGGTGCACATGTTAAATAAATAAATAATCATTGAAATTTATAGCTTGACAGTTAAACATACCACATCTTCTTTGGTGAACTTTTCACTATCTTCCTCTTTCACTTTTTCTTTTTTTACTTCTGTATATAGATCTTCCGAATCCTTTTCTTCATCCTCTGTTTTAATGTCTCCAGGAGACTTAACTTTTTCTGGAGATTTTTCTGATTTGACTTTCACTGGAGATTTCTCACTATCATTTTGATCCTCAGATTTGACTTCAGTGTCGTTAGTAGTTTCATTATCAGAAACATCATGTTCAATATCAGTAGCTTCATCATCATCATTATCTACAACAGATTTCTTAACTACAGACAAATCTTCACTCTTTTCTTGACAATCTTGGTCAGAATTGGCTTCCTCTTTTATGTCACTTTCACTTTCTACTTTCACTTCAGTTTTGATATCCTTCTTCAGTTCTTTATTACTATCAGGACTACTAGTTCTATTTTCCTCCTCTTCATCTTGTTCACTGTCGTTAGTTTTTTTATCAGGAGAATTCACTTCCTTTTTCATGTCTTTGTCTAAGTCATGTTCAAGATCATCAGACTTTTTATCAGGAGATGTTTGTTCCTTTTTCACATCTTGAGGATCACTTTCTGGTTTATCTTTATTAGACTCCCTTTTGATTTTCTCTATCATTGCTTTTATTTCCAATTCAGTTTCTTCTTCCTTATCTATAAGAATATTCAATAAACATCATTATGTTCCAAGTACCAATTTGGTATTCATAGAATTAAAATGTTTCCTCTTAAACATTATATAAACTATCAACATGTATACATGAAACACAGGTAATAAATTTCAACCTTTTTCATCTGGAAATCTTTATCAGTTTGTAAACAATCTGTTTCTAAAATTAAATTATTTTCAAATAAATTTGTATATGTGTAAGGAAGCTTAATTCAGATATCAAGTTTCATGTTTATCATAAAGCTTATAAAGTTAAGTTTTGTCTTTTATATATTTCTTTTTGACAAAATAGTTTTGCCTTTATCTTATCCTGTTGATGTCTTTAAGTTGCTTTCATTGATGTATCCCCTCCCCCAATCATATCATTTTCTACATATATAAAACTTGTATGTTAGATATCAATAACTTACTTTTAACTTTGACTGGTGTCTGGCTGGCACCAGGTGACTGCATAAAATGAGGGGAATTTACATATGGACGTTTATTCCTGAACACATCTTTGAAAGACAATGCTGGGTCATTAAGTATAAATTCATCAGTGCGCACTACACCATGCCTGAAATTGAAATTTTAACTATCAACTCTAATAGGGTTAAATTTACATATTTACAATTCATTCTGCAAAAAAAAAAAATACAAAGTAAAGAATCAAAACCTGTATTATGTTGTTTCACATATAAATACTCATTCAATATGACAAATAAATAATTTTCAGTCCTCTTAAAAATAAATTAAGTTTCATGTTGTTTTATATTTTTTAATTTGTTATACATTCTAAACATGACCAATAAAATGTTATCCTTTATTAAGTATTACCTAGCAGCTCCTCTGAGTAGATCTTTGTCATGTTTGCCACAAATCCACCATGATGGAAGATCATAGGACGTTTGACATAACTTGACACGCTCATCAAATTTAGGATGTGCCAAAGTTTCAGTTCGTATTTTATTCAGGAGATCAATTCTGGCAAGACTACGACTAGCTCTCTCTTCAGATATTGGTTCCACATATATATTGTTTGGAGGCAGTGCTAAAAAGACAGAAAGCACATGATATTAAAAGTCATATTATTTCTGAATTGAATACACTATTCCTAAAGCATCTAAGGAATTGAAATACAGAACTTAAATTCTTGTAGACCTTTCTAATTGTCAAAAAGACTTGTTTTTTTCCTAGATGTAAATGCATTATACAACAGGTAATAATATCATATATACTGATTTTTTAAATTTTGATAACTTTTAAACACCATCATCATACAGAGGAATAATTATCCTTGGAGTTGGTATTATTGTGATTTTACTTTTTAAACCAAATTTGATTAAGAATTATTCAGACTGAAATTTCAAGAGGAAATAAACACGAAAAAGATTAACACAACAATTTTGACTTAAATCATTTTTTACGGGTGTAAACAAATTTTACCATCATCATCATTTTTGAATTTCTTGCAGACTCGCATGCACATGTGGTAAAATGCTTGGAAATATTCTGTTAAAGTGTCATCATGTTTCTTCTCCAACCTAGCTAATGTCCTGAATCTATCCCACTTATATCTGCCTGTAAACAGATCAAATTCCACTCCAAACGTAGATATAATACGATAGAAATCAGACTCCTCTCTCCGCGTCCAGTGACTGCAAAAATATAAACAATAATACATTTTTTTTAACATATCTACTATAATTCTAATTTTTGAATTCTGTCCTTCTATTCTCTTTTAATTATATTTTTAATTTATATATCATAAAACATTTTACAACAAGTTCAACCAGATTTCAATGAGGCAAAAGAAAATATATACAACAGGTTAAAAAATCTCACACTTGTGCCTCACAGTTTGATATACTTATTTCTTATGTTAATGTCAATTATACTTGATGGCCCCTGAATTCAGGTTTTAAAAAGACAAAAGAGGCACTGGGAAGCAAGATTAATCATTTTGCTGTCGAGAGGCAGTTTCTACTTGATCTCGACTTATCACTTTCAAAGAAGGTAAACAATATTAAAATGATTTTTGTGTTTAAAAAATTTAGAGTTTAAGAACTTATATAACTGGTATTAGAAAAATTCTGTGCATGCAACATTTTAAAATAATAAAATTATGGATACACATGTTACCAGTTCATTTCATGCAATTTATTTGCCCAAAATAAAAAAATAAGCTATTATATATATATTTGTACATCCATGCATTTACATAATTAAACATAAAACGATAAAGAAATAAAAAGCCTTATAATATTTTACGTGTTCTATCAGAAAATGTGCAGAATCTGAACGCATTAAACCTAATGACCAGCACATCTGGTAAATATTAGGTTTTCAGTATTAGCATGGCAAATCATCATGAACACAAAAACTTGTGAATTCTATGTTGAACCAATCGACAGACAGACAAGGTGAATGCAATACTCCTATAGTGGGGATATAATCATTTAATGTTTCCTTTTGTCATTCATTGATCATTTATAACATGTGTAATTGTAGTTTCATTTTAATTCACATAACAAGCAGTAAAAAGTTACATAAGGATAATGGAAAGATTATAAATGCCACATATTCTACACTAAATAAAAATAAAACGTTTTACACATGTAGATCATGCATTGTCAAATTGCCTACCTGTCCCAACATCCAAAAAAACTGTCAAAGATAAATATTTACTTGTCAGCATTTCATCTTTTTAAAAATAAATGGAAAAACAACTAACAATTGTGTTGAAATAAATTCAGATAACAAAATACAAATCTCCAATGGACTTGTAGAGAAATTTCCACAAATTAACTAAAAAAGAAAATATAATTCCACAAAATTCTGCAGCATGGAAACAAATGAATCTACAGCACTTAAGGTATCTGCACCATATTAAGATTTGTAGTGTTATGAAAAAATATCTGCTATGGACAAAATTAAATTATAATAATTCAGATGAATTTTATTGACATTTGTACCATTTTTTTTTTATCAAAAGCTTTCCTTTATAGTTAAATATTTTATACTTCATCATCTAACAGTCACATATCACATATGATACAGAATCCTAAAGCACTTATTTCAATAACTTTTCTCAAATTAAAATGTTTTGAACAAACAAACCTTTGTTGATATTGAATTTTCTCTTCATCCTTGTATCTGCTTACTACATCATATCTCTCTCTTCTTTCCATTCTCTGAAATAAACAATGTGATTTTCTCTATAATGTTAAATAATTATGCAATAAAATCACCCAGTCCCCTAGGGTTATACTGTAAAACATCCACATATAATTTAACGTATTAATAGTTCAACAGAAACATGCGTGTCTTGTAGCAATAATTCTCTTCAATTTAGTCATTTTTTCCTTAAATATTGACATTTGGTCTTTTATAACAAATACATAAAATAGTAGTAAAAACATTCTCTGCCAAACACTGCAAGATTCAGCTCTTACATATATCAGACTGCTATGGGCTTGGCTAATTGTTGAAGGCAGTACGCTGACCTATAGTTGTTAATTTCTGTGTCATTTAGTGGTCTCATGTGGAGAGTTGTCTTATTGGCAATCATACCACATCTTCTTTTTTTATATTGATAAATTGTTTACTTGTCGTTGATGTGAATGTGCATAATTTTGCACCTGGACATTGAATGAATCAATTATCTAACTAAATGTCAAGCTTTTTTTAAATACCTTTGCCCTTTGTGCATCCTTCAACATTTGTCTTTTATGACTACGTTGGAAGCTGGTGATAATTCTCCTGAGTCTGGTATTAAGATCAGACATGGTAGGCCATGGTAACTTCTCCCCATCATCATCTCCTCCTTCAGTTGTAACATTAGGTGTCTCCTTAGCCATGTTACTGTCCTGATTAGAGATCACAGAGGTACATGTGTCTTCATCCTCGTCCTTCAATGTACTTATATTACCCTTAGTATCATCCATGTCGTCACTGTAATACAATATTTACATATTAACCTTAGTATCATCCATGTCATCACTGTAATACAATATTTACATATATGCAAAACTATATATCACACAATTTCTTTTGAATCCCTAGCTTTTAAACTGCTGAAATGGCATAAACAGAATAACACTTATCAGACCAGTGAACTGAAACTAAAGTTGACATTCATTTTCTGTGTTATTTCAAAGGGAAGCCATATATGCTTAATTCTCATCAGCACTTATCTGGTTTAGATAGCAAATTTGCTTTATTTGGATTGACCCTGTTCCTTATACATGTACATATTGAACTAATGAGAAACTGTCTTGTTTCTTATCCAAAATTCATTGATTAAACAAATTACTCAGTTTGTTGGGACTGTCTACATCAAAATTAGAATCAACATTACATACATGTCTGTCCCCTACCAATAATAGCCCCCTACTTACTCATCATCATCATTTTGTTCTGCAGCCAGAGCAGCCCCAGCTGGAGGTCCACAGCGTGACAGGAAACACAACAAAGGATCATTTCTCATTCGATTGTACTTCTCATAGCCTGAAATTTCAAGAAAAATTTGAAGTAATGGACAATGGCCTTTACTTGCAGTTCATGAATAATCAAGTCAACATGTCGCATGATTACTGTGTTTGATATATATTTCAACTTTTTTATTTGATTTCTTTTTTCATTGGTTAAAATATCATGTGATGAAAGTTTACAGATAAATATGTTAAAAGTACTTCTTAATATTGTGGTCCAACAATCAAGTACCATAACTCTTGAACAGTAAAAATGAAAACAACAAAAATCAAATATATCCTGTTTTTAGCGGTTCAAACTTTCTGTTAAAATTTCAAAATAATTACAAAGAGCTGATCTTAATTTATCATCTGGAAATCAAGTGTGACAGACAGACAGACAGGCGTTCAGAGAATCATTAGTATTTCTATACACCCCAATTCTGCTAACTGGGGGTATACAAAACAATTTGTCAAGCTTGCAGTATAATTACTTTTTAAATTTTTTTTAATATGTTGTAAATATTCCTACCATGTTTAAATACACCAATCAACAAGGATCTGTCAGATAATCCATCCCACCATAAAGTTGGGGGATCCCCTTCTACATTTGCTCTTGGTATATCTATTTCACTGTAAATGTAAAACATACATAAATGAACTTGGAACATCAAAAATATTAATCCTGAATACGTTTGACCAAACTTTAGTATGTCACTTAGGGATAAATTATGTTGTTGGTGGGCATTGTAAAAAATGCCTTAAAAAATCTGTCTTTGTTCCTGTAGCAGCCTTAACACTTTACTTATAATTCACTGCTAAAATACAGTGAACAGATGTCACACATCCCCCTTCCAATCACTTTGTTATTGCTTTGACATTAAATTTCAGTGAAACATCAGACTAAATTGATCAACATTAAATATTGTCAGATCGGATTGGTGATATATTCATCATCTGTTTCACTATCAAAACATACAAGTGAAATATAGCACAACAATCAGTTTTTTTATTAAAGAAAACATCACTTTATATTTGATTATGGATCTAAACTGCTTTGACTTAAAAGTTAAAATCATATGAAGACAAATGTGGAAGTCTGAGTAAGATACTGTAAATCAAGAAATCTTTGTGTGCATTTGTTATAGCAACTGTTGAACAGTGGACCTAGATATGAGGTCTATTATTGCAATTTTAAGAAATATTGTTGCAATGTTGTTAAATTATAAATGCATTTTTATTTAAGCAGAATCGATTCTATTGCAAATATCTTATAATAAAAGCATTGCAAAATTTTCTGATATTCAAGTTTAAAATAAATTATTTTCAGATTTAATTTTTTCTAATAAAATCTTTACCTGACATCAAGTCCTTTGTTTATTTTGTCTGCAGCATGACCAATGATTTCTTCTCTAAGGTAATACAGCAGTCTAACTCTCAATAATACTCTGTAAATAAATATAGGTTACAATTAATTTCCAAACATACATGTGTGCCTCAAAGATAGAAACAACTTAGAACTGCATACAGCAGTTTATTTCTTTTCCTTTTTTCGCATATATGCCATACTAACAGGTCACATCTTCAGAATCATTATCTTTCGTCCATCTTTGGCTGAGCTACTGTCTGTTTTAGCAACTTCAAAGCTGTCTTCAAATCTAAAGTTTTTTGTTCATGAAAAAATAATCTTGTACAAAAATAAGATGTGTTATGATTGCCGATAAGACAACTCTCCAACATTGTGTGTTTGTTTTTGTCAATGATACCTTTTTTTCAAAAAATATTATGAAATTAGTTCAATATCAATGATGTATATGGTCATAAGTATACATATATTATTTGTCACTTGCAGTAAGACTTACTTGTTGGCATGGCGATGCAGATGTCTTTTGTAACCAGTGTCTTTGAGAACAGACTCGGGATCTATGTGATATTTAGCCATTTCTATTTCATGTTCTGACTCCTTCTCTTTCTTTGTTGGTTTATTTTTACCTTTTCTTCCTCTAGGAACTGGTGCAGATAAACCTTCAAAATAAAATTAAAACATATAACTACTTAAATTTATAATACTTTATATTGAAGCACTCATTATTTGAAAAAAAAAAAAAAAAAAAATGATTTGCAAGTGCTTTGATTCATTAGTTCTAAAAGTTCAGACTTTAATCTTTAAAATTCAACATCACAAAGCAAATCTATGGTGTACTGTATCTTGTATTTCTAATTCATAGAATTGAAGCAGTTTTTGTAGTTTGAATTTATTCATCTTTTCACTTGTACAAAACCTAAAAGTTAAATAGATATTCAATAAATATGGTCTACATCAGCAAGAAACTCATATAACATTCTACTAAAGTAACTGACACACAAGAGAATAAGGTACCTGAATGATTCTTCAAGGAACCATCATTTGCAGGAGATATTAAATCCCATATAAATTCTTTGATCTTCTCATCTCCTTTGTAAACTTTCAATGAATACATAAGCTGTAAAAAATCTCACAGTTTAATATTGCATTATGTACATTATATACTGCTTAATGATTACAAACAAATTTTGTTCAAATAATTATAGTATCTTATGTAAATGTAGACAATTTCTGCACGTAATATTTGTTACAGGAAGTTTCCAAAAACTGCAATATTTGCCAGACAAACCTGTTTAATTCAATATTTTACCTAATAGATTATTGCACCTGACCTATAGATTATTTTATGTGAATACATTATAGAGAAAAATTTGAAGTTGACAATTTTCCGTCAAAGTGACATGAAAAGTAATTATTGTAAAACTAGATATAATTAAATATCAGTCACTAATAAATGTTTATTTCTTGGCAGACAACTGCAATTTATCTGTTTACATGACAGTACCGGCTATCATATCTTTTGAACAATAAGTCTGCAAAACCAAGTGTTTACATTGGTACAAAGGTACGAAAAGTACTATTCATAATTTTTGAATTCATATAATGTTTTCTACGGTACACCTTAGTTTAATTCTTACCAAAGCTCTTGCAATTGTTTCAACATCCTTAGCTGCTAGTATTCTCTTGAACCTGCCATGACTAACAATATCTGTCCATCTTCCCCATCTAAAAAATAAAACTCAATGAGAATGAAAATATAAAGACAAATCATGCATTTGGTGTTATATATATCAATACATCTATCTTATGGAAAATGATATGCTGATTGAGGCTTATCTTACCCTCAAGGGGAAAGGCCCTTTACCTCATCTCAGAAAAGTACTAAAGTTGTTTGAATACTAGGTGCACTATAAATGCTTCAAAGCAAAAATACATTAAATTCTTGACTTTAATTTATGTGTATACAATTAAATACAAATATGCACCACAATTGTACAGACTTAGAATTAAGTTTATACATACCCATAAACTAAGAGATTCTTCTCCACTTTGAAACAATCTGATCTTGAATACATCTCTCCTGCTGCACCACGAGCATCAAAATCATCATCTGAATCTCTGCCCCTACCACGCCGACCTTTCTTGCCCTTCTTTCCTCTACCACGCCCCTTTCCTTCGCCATCTTCATCATTTCCACCTCCCTCTTCATCATCTGACGAGGATTCTAATTCAGACATTTCCAGGGCTGCCTCATCATTTCCGTAACGAGCAGTTTGTTTCCTCTGTCTTGGCACCTCAACTATCAGCTCATTCTGAAGAAAATAGAAAATGCAAGGTTTTCTTTTTTAGTATTACATCAATGTATTGTAATTAAAAAATATAACAATGGACAGATAGTTGATATGTCTGAAACTAATATTTAAAAGTTAAAAAATATGCAATCTCAAGACGATTCTGTAAATGATCAAAAGTCTGGCATATGAATTTATCTTTTTAATTTCACAAACATAGGAAATCATCACTGTATGATAGAGTCAGGAATCTGATGTTCAGTAGTTGTTGTTTGTTGATGTGGTTAGTGTTTCTTGTTTCTCGGTTTTTATATGTATATATATATAGATTAGACCGTTGATTTTTAGGAATGGTTTAACATCATTTTTGGGGACCTTTCATAGCTTGCTGTTCGGTGTGAGCAAAGGCTCTGTGTTGAAGATTGTACTTTGACCTATAATGGTTTACTTTAACAAATTTAGACTTGGATAGAGAGTTGTCTCATTGGCACTGATACCACATCGTCTTGTATAAATACAATACCTTGTCCTCATCTGCATTCACATCTGCCTTCTTTGCCCATTTTTGCCAGAAGTTTGGATCATTGATGTCAATGTCATCTCTGTTCTCACTCATGGTAAAACTTGCCTATTAAAACACATATAGTTATATATTTTTTTAATTTAAACCAGATTGTGTCCATAGTACACGGATGTACTAATCGCATTATCATTACTTATGTTCAGTGGACTGTGCAATTGGGGTCAAAACTCTTAATTTGGCATTACAATTGAATAATAAATCGGGCATTATAAAACAATTCAACTCTCTTCAATAATGTGAGATAAGTTTGCACATAAAATTATCTAAGGACTATTTCAGAACTAACTTTATACATTTCATTTTAGAATACCACTAAAAGCAAAACCCTTATCACATAGTATATTAATCACAACCAGACTAAAAATCTGCATATCTCATTGACTACAATTAACATTATCTTACTTTGGAGAAAGTGGATCCTTTGCCTTCTGATTCTATCTGTATAACCTGGGTTCTCCTCTGTAGAATCTGGTCGATATCTTCCTCACAGAAATCGTCTCCAGCTTTGTCATCATCCATTAAAGCACCATAAGCTCCTTTTCTCAATAGTTCTTCTATTTCTTTTTTTGTTAACTGTTCCCTCTAAAAACAAAAATAAAGATCATCAATTTCATCATTATATTCATGATATTAATAATCTTTTCTGTCATCTTACTTTTATAACACAAACTATTTAGTTGAAATTTTGGAGTCTGAATACCAACAGTTATTGACACTACGACTTTTTAAACAATTTGCTACTACTGACTTTTTCACATCAACAATGTCATCAGAGCAGAAGTTGAATGGTCTTTAACAAACATATTAAAAAAAAACGTTTTCCCAATCAAAAAAGTCCAGTTCAAACTTACAGGATTAGCAGCCTTATCTCCTCCCATAGATTGCAACACAGCCTTGTCTAAACCCAACTTGAGAGAAGCTCTGTCAAACATTTCTCTCTCGTAGGAATTCCTGGTGATTAATCTGTACACCTTCACAGCTTTGCTCTGTCCAATTCTGTGACATCTAGCTTGGGCCTATAAAAACAAGATCATAATACATTTCTGACTGTAACAAACCAATTTAAAAACAATGACTTGAACATTCATGTCTTTTTTCCTGGTCAGTTACCATATAAAATAAGTAACTAAATTTTATTCTTACATTCAAACGTTCATGGCTATTTCATACAAGCATTTTCGGAACAAAACATTTTTGGTTAAAATAAAAACTGATATAGAAGTTTGGGTTCCCTGTTCAAAAGATATACCTGCAAGTCATTCTGTGGGTTCCAGTCCGAGTCATAGATAATAACAGTATCAGCTGCAGTCAGATTAATACCTAAACCACCAGCTCTTGTACATAGTAAGAATACAAATCTATCTGAATCAGGCTTAGAGAATCTGTCAATGGCTTCCTGTCTCATTATACCAGTAATTCTACCATCTAATCTTTCATATAAATACCTACAAAAGAATGTTATCATTGTCAACAACAATTTGCGTTTACATTTTTTATTTTGACTTCAACTGATTTTGTAACTACCTTTCCGATTATGAGTCTCAAATATTGAAGAAAATTAGAAAAATAAACAGCTTGTGAGTAATGAAGGGTAAAGATTACTTTTATTTGGCAATATGACATTTAGCAACGACACAAACTAATTTTAGCAATTTATATATATTTTGAATTTGAGTTATCTTCCTTTGTTCATATTAAATGAGCAAGTGTACAATTGTAGGTGATCTTTTTTCACACAAGATTTATATGCCATGTACAACTTATGTAAACTTTATAAAACAGGTTTTTCAAGATTGATTATTCAAATACACATAACAATGTAACTTCTGAGTATAACTTAGATGGATCTAAAGAATGTTAACCTCTCTGAGTATGTTGTTTTAACTATAAAAGTTGTTATAACCCTGGAAGAAGAAATAGGTATCAAGTCAGTTGCTTTAGGGTTTTGATTGCATAAAACCTTGAATTAACAAGTATTCTAGAGTATAGCATGGCAATACATAGTCCTTTACCAGTTAAAAATTCATTGTACTGAAACAAATGCTAACTTAAAGACACTGCAAAATAATCACCAGATTGGAACAAAATTCAAAATTTATCTGTTAATGTTCACTTTAAACTATATATCAAATATCAAATTATTCTCATCAACCATAAAGAACTTAAGTGTGGAAAACTGATTTGCTGGACTGACAACCGCACTGACAGACAGCCAGTTGGACAGATGAATTGCAAACCTTAAGTCCCCTTCAAGTTAGTTGGTAAGGGACTAAAAACCTACTGTCAAGGCCAACAAGAATCTATTTTTATCATCTACAATCAAGGAAGATGTAATCATTATCTATTGAAAGAAGTGTAATGCTCAAACACGATTTGTCTTTTGAGCTTTTTATTGCTACCGTAGTAGCATTCTACAGCAAACATCAGATCCTGCTATTAATTTGATAAGAATCAGAGTATTTACCTTCTTTGAATCAAATAATCCTCTAAAATATCTAGCACTTTTATCATTTGAGAGAATATCAGCACTTTATGTCCACCTTGTTTAAGCTTTGGTAAAAGTTTGTCCATTAGTACAAGTTTTCCAGAGGATTGCACCATTAATCTATGTATATCAAACATATCCAATTCTGGTTTATTTTCCTTTTCTTTAGTTTCCCTTATGATCATGTCTTCAGCACCTGTAGTATTCAAAATTTGATATTAAGAACAGAACTTTGACACAAGAAATCAGCTTCTTTCAATATATTCACCTGTCTGGTGGTGTAAAGAGCATGTAAAGTAATATTTTGAAACTTCTATAATAATGTCGACTAAAACATGATGGCTACTGAAAACTTTTTTAACTCCTCTCTGAGCAATAATGAGACAGAGCTGGCTGCCTTCCAAACTTTTAGTATCAGTATATATTCAATACCAAATAAATAGAGAATGTTTCCATGGGATTCAGATTATGCACCACTTGCAAATAATGATATAAAGGGAGATAACTTGAGAACGACAAAGTGATGCATAAAAATTTGAACTTGATCTGTGTTTTGTGGTAATAAGCATTGCGTTTAAGTTTCATAACATTTGGTTGAGGCAAACTTAAGTAAGAGAACAGAAATGAAAATTCAGCAATTTTTTTCCATTACTAAAGGGGCATAACTTGAGAACAATAAAAATGACTCCACCAAAATTAGAACATGATCTATGTTGTCATAACATTTATTTGAGGCAAACTAAAGTTTGAGAACTGAAACTAAGACGTATGTATATGAGAGACATACAAGGGTAACATTTAATACCCCCTCCACCGCCCTGTCTTAACCTTACCTTTTTATGACTTCAGATTTTGTTCACATAACTTTTTTTTTATTCTACTGAAGTTATTCACTGAAATTTCGACACAACAATTCAGTTTACACAGATTTTTTTCCAGCTTTTGCAGGGTTTGGTTTAGACTGGTTTTTGATGCATTAAACAAAACACTGTTGGATTTTGTATTTTCAAACTCGCATTTCAAACTTTAATAAATAAAGACAATATTCATGAGTCCTGTTTGGATTTACAAACATGATGCAGCTGTTGTAATATTTTATGTGGTTTGTTTGCTAGATCTAGGATGAAATTATACCAACCTTTGACTAGATAGGGATGATTACAACACTTCCTCAACTCCATCATTGTATTTAGAAGATTTGGTACATTAGCAGAGGTAGTCGAACCTTTAGACAAAAAAGTAAAATTCCTTTCAAGAATAGCACGATAATATTTCTTTTGTATGTTAGTCAATTCCACTTCAATAATTGTTTCTTCCTTTGCTGCTAGAGAGGTTTCTACATCTTCTTTTAATCGCCTAAGCATCATAGGTTTCAGAAGTGCTTTTAACTTGTCGACTTGATCATCAGTTCTTAAATTGCCAAACTCTGCTAAGAATGTTTGTGAAGAATTAAATTGTTCAGGTTCTAGAAAGTTGAGTAAACTGAATAATTCCTCAACATTGTTTTGTAGGGGAGTTCCTGTCAGTAACACTCGATGTTCCTGAAAGATAAGAAAGAATATATTATTCACCACCCTGTAAATATCAATTGCAAAAATAAAAGTTTTATTGATTTTTCCAATTCCTTGATGTTGATATTTTTTCTATCTGATTAAAATAGATCCGGTGTCCACACTTATCTTCATGAGAACTTTTACTTTCTGCCCTGATAATTATAACATCTACCAATAAAATTTTCTGTATCACTACTCAAGCCGTAAAAAGGTCTATAAAACATAGAGTAAAACATTACAAGATTAATCTAATATACAGTTCTTTTTCTAATATATTTTGCACAGTTTTGCACTGCTAAGTACTTACACAATCCACATATCTTAATCCTTCCATTAATTTACACTTTTTATTTTTCAGCCTGTGTGCTTCGTCAATAATTAAACATCGCCAGTCTATAGAACTTAATAATTCACAGTCAGATATAATAATCTCAAATGTTGTAACTAACACAGTGAATTTAGTCAAGTCTGGTATTCTTTGTCTTTCTTCATCTTTGTAAAACATTTCATATTCTTGTAACATAAATTTACTGGTGTTACTGAAAATGGAAATATAATGTTTTATAAAATCTATCTCTGACATAAATTTTTTTAATTATTTCTGTGTTTTACAAGAAATATTTGAATAAAGAAGACCAAAAATTCTCTTCTTCCAACAATCAGAAATAAAATGTTATAAAGTTAATTACCTAATGCATGTAAAACAAGACTTTGGTTAGCTTGCTTGCTTTGTTTGTAAATTGTAATTGGTATAAACCTCCAATCAAATTTAAATACAATATATATACAGGTTTAAATATGCCTGTATAAATTGTTTGAAGATGTCCATCTTGATTACAAAGCTTGAGTAAACGTTTATACAAAAAAGCAAGCAAGCCAACCAAAGTTTTACTTTACAAGCATTAGGAAATTAGCTGTAATGTCTTTGGAATGCTCTTGAAATACTTTTTCTTGATTCACATATTGCTGCGGTCTACAGTTACTGTCCTCATTATGTTGACCTTTTCAGTTTTTGTAATCATGGTAATGTCATACAAATTATTCTTATATTCATAAGGGCCTTTTGGCAAACTTGAACATGTTGTTGATAATTTTTTTAGGGCATTCAGCATTTTCTCCTTCTCTAGGTCATGCAACATGACGTTTAACTTATATGATTAAAATTCTGAACAGTTCACAAAGTTATCATTTTAAAATTTGAATCAATCAGGGTTAGACACTAACATTAGAGGATATGTAGTCCACAGGACTACCAAGAAAATTTTACACAATAAGATGCAATTTCCTGCCATCTGAGTACCTCAAATGTTCATTTGAGTTTTGAAAATATATTGGTTTTTTTTTTAGATAAAAATTAACATTCAGTGAATCAATTTTATTTTTCCTGAACTTCCCCTGCAAGAAAATTTAAAAAAATGAGATGCAAAATCCTGGAATCTGAGACAATTTATACGGCCTTGTTAGGAGGAGTTATTGCCCTTTTTTCAAGAATTATTAAGAAAAAACATAGAATAAAAATCAGTCAATGTTTTCCATAGGTCTTCTTAGAACTTTTGCAGGAAAACATAAAGTAATCTCTTCCAAATAATATTTTTTACAATAATCCTGTATCTCCCCCCCTCTGATACTCCTATATATAGCCATTACTGCTGTCAAATATTGTTGTTTAAACAACTTACCTTCCATGATATACAATAGCATTCATATCAGTCCAAGTCTCAAATTCTCTCTGCCAGTTACCCAGAGTTGACAGTGGTACAACCACTAGAAATGGTCCCTTTATTCCATATTCTACAATCTCATGTAGGAATGTTATACTCTGGATGGTCTTACCCAGACCCATCTCGTCAGCTAATATACAGTTTTGACTGAAAAACACATTTATAAACAATTTGTAATGCATTTCTCATATGGGCAGTTTCAATGATATTTATACAAAGTACCAGGAGAAAGCACTTTGAAATAGGGAAAAACAAACTATAAAAAAAGGAAATGAAAATAACATTAATTAATTGGATCCGTTTTTATCCAAATCGATTTATCTTTTATAAAATTCATCACCAAACATTCATTCCATTCTTGGTTGACTGAATTAGAATCTTGCAGCTTGAACCAGATAACAATATATAAAAGAATAGCATATGTCAAATAAATAATCAACACCTCATACATAATATTCAGAAACCAAATTTTTCATTTCTTTTCTATATCATGACATCTCTTAAACACTATATTTTAAAGAATTTCCATCCTTGAAGAAATAATTGAATATTTGTCAGTAAACTTACTGTTTATACCAGTTGAATGTCAACCAATTTACACCTTCCAATTGATATTCCCTCAAAGTGTTACCTCCTTTGTAGGTTTTAGTTTCTGGAATTTGTACCCATTCATCTCTGCTAGGTCTAGCAGGAACCTAAATATCAAAATGTATTCTTATTTAATATAAATAAAGCAAAAACAAATGGGATGAATTTAAATAAGCAACAACCCAACAACACACATAAATTTATATATACATTCCTCACATTCCTTGATGGTAAAGATAATCACGTGTGAAATAAAAATTAACAGGTTTTGTTCGATTTACATCAGACATTTTTGCTTCTGTTTCAAACTTAAAATGATTTTAGATTTCTTTACTTTTGGTGTAAAAATTGCCAAAATTCTTATTCAAACTAAAGATTGTATCTCAATCAGCCAAAAGCCTATAAAAATGCTTGAGAACACTGGATTCATATCTCCAATCCACATTTTTTTCCATTTTCAACAAATGGTATGGCTATTTTTATTTCATCTGTACGAACAACAACAATAGTTGTTTTGACAATGTTTTTGGATGAAAAATATATACCTTGCATTCATAAATATTAAGAAGTACAGTCTTGACAGATTAAAAATCATCAGTGAAAGGATTAACAAATTTTCTAACCTACTAGGCTGGGATTGTACACCAGTCCAGGTCTTTATGTGGAAGTTCTCACAATTCATAAAACATAATAAATCGTCAGACCTATCATGCCAAGATTAAACCAGATTGAAAACAATATATTATACACCAGTCCGACTCTTTATGTGATAGTTCTCATTTATCATAAAACATAATAAATCGTCAGGCCTATCATGTCAAGATTAAACAAGATTGAAAACAATATCTTTACCTCTCGGTCTTCCTCAGGTGGAGGATCTCTGAATTTATAAAACAATTTAACTTTTTCTGGATCAACATCTTGCTGTAGTTCCCAAGTACTGTCCTCATACGGCAGACCTCGCCATTTTACAAGGAAGTGAGTCACCTCTTCCTCTGTTACTGGATCAGACGTTACAGAAACTTCCATCACACGGTCAACCTCTACATAATCTGGATTGAATAATTCATCCTCATCCACCTGAAATATGTGTAAACTTTACGGTCATCATGTTCATACAGAAATTTCTACATACCACCACTTTCTGTTAGCAACAAGGAGATAAGGGTTGGGGATAATATGTGTTGATCATTTATACACTATACAGGAAACAACGATTTGCAGAAGAATTTAAATTTTTACCTTTTTTCACATGCACCCTGTATTGACAAAACAGCTAAAACACTTTTATAATTGATTGCTGAATGTTTTTAATGCGTAGAGTGTAATTTTTTAACAGTATACAAAAGATCATGTAAATAAGCATGTCTCTACTAGTCAAACATAAAAAGTTGACTTATTTAGGGTTAGCTCAAAAGGTGCAGTCTAAAGGGAGATAAGTCATCATACCTGGACAAACTGTTCTATAAAATACAATATCAGTAGTCCTTTGATTTCCTTCTAAATGCATCTAAGTCAGTTAAAAATATCAAACTATCAATTCTAAAGTCTTTTGTTTAGCCTTGTCTTGATCAAACCTATGACCTCAAGGCTCAAGCACTTAAGTATAACAAGTATCAGTGAAAGAAGTGAAGTAGTTAAAACTTTTAATAAAATTTACCGTTTCAAAAAGATCCAAATGCTCCCTTTTAGCCCTAAATCTTTTCAGTTTCATGTGAATTCTTTTGTCTCTTTCTAGTTCTGTTATTGTTTTCCATTCACAATGCAAGTATGAGCTGAAATTATAAATTTTCAAAACTTAAATTTGAATACAGTTACATGAAGTTTGGGTATCATATTAATCACAAACAAAATTCCTCATGATAACAACTTGACTAGAGTAGCAGGGTAGTCAGTTTTAAAATTTTTACTGATTTATTTTTTACTTGCATACATATGTTAAAATTAAAGTAGTGTACTGTGGACTCATTAATTTTTTCATGGATTGAGTAAAAAAGTTTTTTTCTAGGACATTAGATTTCATAAATTCTGCATACAATCCATTATACAATTCCCCCTTCATTGAACTATAAATCTTAGTTAACCTCAACCCTTGAAAATAGGTATCCCACAAATTAATGAATCCACAATTGAACCTTATCATTTGACATGCAAATCTTTACAGAAGCAGTAATGTATTTTTGGTAAGAGACTTATTAAAAAAAAAATCAAAATTGTTCCTATTCCATCAGTTTACAATCAAAACTTTAAATTTAAAATGACATACAAGTTTTTGTATTTGACAAAGTATTCTTCCACTTCTTCCTCAGGTTGAGCTTCTTCATCATCATTGACCACATCAATCTAAAATAAAATTTAAATTTACCATTGTTTACAAGCATAAGTATCATTATTTGGTGTTTTTGTTTACAAAAATTAAGGCAGCTGAATATCTGAATACAAATTTCTATAGTGGTGTAAGTTGTTCAACATTCCATTTAATAAAACTACAAAGTTTGTTTCTTTGGTTTAGTCAAACAATTGGATAATTTCTGTTTGACTGTAAAGGTACTTGTTTGTTTTAAAACTTTGATGTTCCCTAATATAAATACATCAGAAAAATTGAAATCACCCAAAATAAATCACTGCAAAATCCCTTGAAATGACTGAAACTTGGAATAAAGTATTTGATAGAATGATTTTATGAAATTCACAAGAATAAAAAGATAGCTAACTAAGGCCTGTTCCAAATAATTGTATGGCCCCCCCCCTCCAAGGAAGGCTTTTTTTTAAATTTTATGTGGGTTGTTGTATTTGAAATAGCAAAATACAAATGGAGTGTTGTTCTAATTTATTTTTTTCTATGGGTGATGGGAGTTAAAATAAAGTGCCGTCCCTGCAGGGACATAGTATTTTCTGGAACAGCCCAAATAACACAAAAGTCTTTAAAACAAAATAGTATTTACATCTTTATCAAGCTTTCTCATCCTCGCGCCAAGAATTTTCTCAACAACCATTGATTCTTCTTCTAGAGGTACAGCAACAGTTGTCTCCTGGAATAAATATAACATATTAGTCATGTTTTTTTTTCTATTTCAAAATAAATGTACTTTTATTCTAGTCAAATGTTTATTTGAAAACTTGCAATGAAACTCTTAAATTCTTAAACTAAGTTAGCGAACGGAAATGAATAATTCATCAATTTTTTTCCATTTGTATAGGGGTATTACTCTATAATAGTAAACATTTTTAAATGTCCATGAATGAAAAAAATCTAATTCTAAGTCAAATTAACCCACACAACGATTAGGAAATAATCATATTAAACACTTCAATCTGACATCTAAAATCAGCAAAAAAACTTTGTCTTTCAATATTAACTCTCTTGCCATTACAGTATGATAATACAAAATTAACTTGTTATGTGGATGCAAGTTATTACAACATCTAAACAACATAAAATTATTACAACATCTAAACAACATCAAACAGTTAAATAATTGTGACTTTGTGTTGAACTAAATACATATGTGCAAGTGTTATTTGACTACTGACTTAATGTAGAGGTAATGATAATCTTCAAAACAAAGATAAAATCTAACAGATTTTACAATTATGAACAGAACTTTCAATAAGTTAATACTTTTTTAATACTGCAAATTATAGTTTACCTATTTGCATCTAAACTGACCATAAACATGATGACCAGTATGTTTATATATTATTAGAAGTTAATTTCGAAAATTCCAATTCACATGTACTAAGTAGAGATGAAATTTAAATGAATATTTCTACAATTTTGATCTATAAGATAAGAAGATTTATCATATGCTACACATACAAAGTCAATTGCTAAATCTGAACTTAGAAGAGCAACTTACATTTCCTCAACCTATTAATAACTTTCGAGAATTCAGCTCTTAATAAATTGAAATTTCAACATTTGATAAGAAAAGATAATTTTAGGCAATCAAAACCTACTTTATGCTTCATTCCCAAAATAGATATGATATCATTGGCCAGCAATTTCATTTTGAACTGACAAAAAATCAAGGTAATCTCAAAGCTTTGAAAGCACAGACAAACAAATTTCTAAAAAAATTGTAAAAAAATCCTCCTGCTTATACATTTTAATCTTTTCGAGTTTCTGCTCTTTCTATAAGGTAAAATCTGCATTTTAATCTTATTGAATTTCGGCTCTTTCTATAAGGTAAAATCTGAATTTTAATCTTTTTGCATTTCTGCTCTTTCTATAAGGTAAAATCTGCATTTTAATCTTTTTGAATTTCGGCTCTTTCTATAAGGTAAAATCTGAATTTTAATCTTTTTGCATTTCTGCTCTTTCTATAAGGTAAAATCTGCATAGTACATCTAGGTTGCAGTGAATAACAACATTCTCTTTAATAAATAAATTAATTAAAAATTTTGTACACATATCATTAAGTAACTTTGTAGGTCCTATAGCATTTTGTTTATTAATTTCTTGCATACTTTTTAAAGAATTACAAAGTAGTGCCAAAACTGCCTTTCATTTATGTCACATAAAACCCTCTCCTTATTGGGAATATTTTAATCTAATGTTTAAAGTTCAGTCGGTGAATTAGACAACAAACATGCAGCATGCACCTACCACAGACGACAGAAAAGGTACCGGTTTAGTTACAGCTCCTCCTGTGGCATTAACAGTATCACTAACTGCCGCCTCAGTATCTACATCTAAAGTATCATCATCTGAAAGGTTCAGGTCAACTTCATCAAGATATTTCTTTCTCTTGGTATTTCTAGCTGATCTTCTTTTCTGAAAATGGATATTGCATTGCTCTTCAAAAAGATCAAAACATTCTATGAAATCTCACAAATCTTGAATGGTCTTTTAACATTCATTTTCTAATGTCTTAATGTGTTCATCTTACTGTGCCAACAAGGCAGCTTAAAACAGCAATAATAATTTATAATAAATCACACAATACTTTTAGTATCTAATACATACTACATTATTCCTAGCTTGCACTTTCACATTTTCATTTTAGTTGAACCATGAAATTAAGGTGAAAATTCTACTTCGGCATGTTATCTTAAATATTCATCTGTAATAATTTTTCATGATGAACCAAAAAGTTTAACCTAATATGGGACGGATAAACAGACATACAGGACTTTAGATAACTAATTGCTCCTCTCCTACCTTAGACATAGCATAAAAATTAGTTATACCTGTATACCACTATCTTCATCATTTTCAGGTGACGGTGGCGGTGTAATTTTAATTTCCACATCTGATCCATCTGAAGATCCATTTCGCTTCCTTTTCTTGCTTTTCAAGAATGTTGCTGGTGGTCTGAAAATAAAACAACAAGTAGATATATTGTCTTGTTACTGTGCTTAATTATTTTCAATTCTAACATTAGGACCAAGATGATATGACAAAAGTAGAAATAGTAAATGTCTTAAACAACTGTTTACTTATGTTCCAGCCCTTGTAATATTCTTTTCAGTCAAGACACTGTTATAAGATCAGGAAAGGAATATATATGTGCAAAAAGGACAACCTTTAACAGAGATAAATGATATCAAAGGAATCATTATCCTGATGTCTTGAGGTATCTAAAATATTCACCAGTAAAATACAATCCTTAATTTAATTGCAACAATTTCATTTACTGCACATTTTACTATGTGGTGATGCTATATATTAATTTCTAAAGACTATTGTTGGTGACCTTCTGCTGTTGTCTGCTCTATGGTCGGGTTGTTGTCTCTTTGGCACATTACCCATTTCCATTCTCAATTTTATTCATGAGAATGAGCAATTCTTTTAAAATTTCAAATAATTATCTTTCTTGCTCATCAACTTCATTACCCAGTAAATATCTGTTTTAGCATCATACTTGATGAGTGTGCATGCATCATGAATATTCATTATGAAATTCTAATTACACAAGAAAGGTTTGTAAAAGTATTAAGATTTTCTAGTTTTTCTGTTCAATCTTGACACGAGTAAAAACATTTCCCCCAACCAATCCAAATCTTCCATAATCATTGGGGGAAAAGGTTTAAATTTAGATGTCATCTTTTGGCTTACAACATTAAGCAAGACCCATTTTTTCCTGCAAAGCTCTCAACAAATAAACACTACAATTAATTCTGTATAGCAAGCTCTCCAACAATGAACATTGATCAAGACCCAACATAGCATAGCCAGTTTTAAAAGTCCCCTGTCCCATTTACTTATCCTAATTACATATGACCTTGAACATGAAGACATTTATACGCAATGACCTTAAGTCTGAATATGAGAAGACACATGACAATAGCTTTCAGCAGGTGTATAAAAACCTGTCAATAAAGGTATGATACATATATGACCTATATACCTATATAAACCAATTCATGTAATTTTTTTTAATAAGTCAGGTGTGACAAGATGTTTTATAATTTACATGGTGAATACATGTATCATACATTATTTAACATTTTATCATTACATTACACTAAAACAGTCAATACACTTTCACTAATATGTTTAAAGCAGAATGTCAATGCAAAGATATTAGTTGGATTTCTTTAGGCCTAAAATAAAATATCGTTTGTTTCCCCAATCCCCACTGACCCTGCAAAAACAGTCTGACTCATAAAAATTGATTGTCAAAACTAAGTCAAATATTATTTTATTCATTTTTTGATTTTAGGCTTGCCTTATCAATGAATATTGTTCCAGCTTTTTGGAAAAAAATAAAATTATTTCCCCACCTACCAACTCACACCTGGCTTGGCAGTTTCGGTATTTGGGAAAAAAACAATATATTAATTTAGGCCTTAGAGACTATTACATACTTGAAAAACGCTAACCTTTTTTTAAGCATATAAATTACAGGACTGAATTGATGCTTCTTCAAGTTTTTCTTAGAAATGTATTACAAAATTAACAAAAATTGACAGGACAGAATATATAATTTTACAGGACATTTCATGTCGGACCTGTGCTAACATCAAGAACTATTGTGAAAAGAAAAGAAAAGAAATCTCCTTACTTAGTCTTATAAACATAGTTAAAATTTTCCAAATGACAATAATACAGTCTTCACAATAAACTTTTAAATCTTCAGCCCCAGATTTTAATTTTTGAAAATATTTGTTAGATTTTGTTGGCCTACAGGCCCAAAGTAATTTTACAAGTCTGGGCTTCTGGGTCTGTGGTTCAGCGTGAAGATTGATAATAAATAGCAAATGACAAATAATCTGCAGACCAATCTAACTTTTATACAACTTTTCCTTCACACCATGCATGATAAATGGATGATCGCTTTGTTTATAAAATATATTACATCTGGATAGGAAAGTGAATGCACTACATCATTCTTGTATAAACAACCAGAGAAATATTTATTCTTCACATTATAGGTCTTAATAACTTGTCAGTCAAGTTTATAATTAGTAAGATAGTATTTATATTACATATTAAACACTGCTATTGACTGCTTACTAAGCAACAAAATTAAGAGAAAACCAAACAATTTTTACAAAATATAACAGTTTTTGACATTTTTATTAATATGACATCAATTATTTTTTAATTGGAAACAGACACCTGGCAGCTTTACTTGTAAAATGACTTTTATCAATTCATCTTTGTCAGAATTTAAATTCATGCAAATTCTCATTTACCTGTTAGTCTTCTTTTTATTTTTATTTCACAGTAATTTCAAGATTGATTTTCTTCACTAATATACCCCTTAAATATATATAAATATGGGTTTGACACCAAAAGTACCCTATATTACAAGTTTAAGTAGTAGTATTGGGACTTAAAAGCTATGTTTATCAATGTAAGACACTAGCACAATTTTTCCCAAAACCAGCTTAAGAGAACAGAATTCAGAATAATTGAACCATGAAATATCATTTTGAACTCTCCATATCTTACACCAAATTCGGTATGCTCATATAACTACCTGAAATCTTAATTTATAGTATGTATAACACATATAACAAACATGTGTATACTCTCTCTTTTGTACATATATATTCATGAAATAGTTGCCACTGGACATTCAAACAGCAATCAATCAATCAATCTGCTTTATCAGACATGGTTTACATTGTTTTCATTCCTGGTGATTTCTGTTTTAATTTTGTAATACTTTTCTAAAAAATTTGAAGAATCATCAATTTGGTCCCCAATTTCTATATGACTGTATGCATTACTAGTAGTTTACATTAAAAACAAGAATGTGTCCATAGTACATGGATGCCCCACTTGCACTCTCATTTTCTATGTTCAGTGGACCATGAAATTGGGGTCAAAACTATAATTTGGCATTAAAATTAGAAAGATCATATCATGGGGAACATGTGTGCTAAGTTTCAAGTTTTCAACTTCATCAAAACTACCTTGACCAAAAACTTTAACCAGAAGCGGGACGAATGGAATGAGTCCATAGCACACAGATGATGCCCTTGCTTGCATATAAAGTTATATGGACTGAATGTCCAGTAACTCAGAAGACTTTGGGAAACACTGGTCCTTGCTCGGACAATGTATTCCTTTGGTCAGTTACATTTGAAAGGTCTTTAACATGCTGACCCAGACAAGAAACTAACTTGGCTGTAGTTACATGACGTTCTTTCAACTAAACAAGCTGAGCATTGTTACAATGTAAAGTTAAAATCAGTGCAAAGTTCAGATTTCTCATTGATATATAGTTTTTTCTCTCCATAAAATAGAGGGATCAGCTGGGTAAGCAGGAGTACATTTCTATTTACGTTCTGGGGATCCCACCACAGGGGATATTAAACACTAAAACATTTTAAGCCTAGCATCTGATTTCACATCAATAGACTTTTTTAAAACTATCTGTTTAAGGCTTAGATAGCTTTCAGAGATAATTTACTAAGCTTGATTTGGTGATTTACAGAATAAGAATGTCACTCCTTGTGTCTAATAAAATCTGTACTCACTTTTTCTTTTTCTTGACAGACTTTGGCCTCTCTACTTTCGATTTCTTTTCCTTTGATTCACCATCATCATCAAATTCTTTCTTATCCTTTGATGCTTTTCCTTTTTTCTTCGGTCTTTTCTTTGCTGACTTTTTCTTACCATCCTCCTCACTACCAGGTGCTTCAGCATCCCCAACAGTTGAGGGAATCGGTGGTGGCGTCATCACCTTTGGAATCTGTGTATTTCCGGCAGCCTGAGCTTTGGCCACAGCTTCTGCCACAATTTGATTTGCTTTCTCTTGTGCTTTCACTTTCTGTACTGATTTGTCTCCCCCTTCTTCGTCATCTTCAAGTTTAGGTAGGATGTCTGTTTTCTGTGGTAACTGGATCTGTACAACAGACATTGGAACATTACCACTTCCCATGGCCATAGATGATGGCGGCATCTGATTCTGTGGTTGTCCTTGGGCAATCAATCTGATCTGCTGACCAGGCTGTGCTTGTTGCTGCTAAAAAAACGTTTGAAATAAATAGCAATTGACAATACTTTTCTTGATTAAAATTCACTCACTTACGAGTACAGATCAAGACTTTTATTAACAGACTTTCTTATTTCACATAATGTAAAGACATCACTGAACAGTCACCTTTCTCAACCATAAAATACATAATAACCTATGCAATATCCTTCTTTAACATTTCAATTTATCTCTATGCCAATTATCATTTTAAACATTTCAAGAACATTATGTGCATTCAGGGTTCAACAATGAGCAAATCTCACAATTTATAATGAAAATTGGATAAACCTTTTAAATAATTATGTTGGCTTGAATACTAATCTGATGATCAACAAAACTGTAAATTTTAAGTTAGGTCAAAAATGCTATAATGGTCTTTAAGTTTAACTAGACTGACTATCTGGAGAAAAAAAAATTGAAAGTAAAAGGCATTTCATTATAAAAGAAAATTAGACAATACATGCTCACAGGGTAAAGTCATTACCTGAATCAATACAACCTTTTGTTGTGGTTGTTGAACAAACTGTTGACCAGGAGCCTGTGACATGGTTTGCAGGAATCTTTGAGGCTGACCTGCCATGTTATTGGATACAAGTAGAATTCTCTGTCCTTGAGGCTGCATTTGTTGTTGTTGAATGGGTTGCTGCTGGTTTGGAAATGGCTGCTGAATCTGAACAATTTGTTGTCTTGGTTGCAACTGGGGCTGTTGAACTTGAATTATAGCTGGTCTCTGAGGACTTGGTTGCATTTGCTGATTTTGAATCTGATAAGTTGGAAATGATTGTGCGGCCTGCTGTTTTTGACGTTGACTGTTCAGTTCTTGCTGTGCTCTTAATGTCCTAACACGTTCTTGCAAGTCTAACATTTGTTGCTGAGTTTGTTGTGTCTGAGGCTGATTATGCAGCTGTTGAATTTGTTGCTGGAGCTGATAGATTTCTACGTTTACATTTTTGACTTGTCCAACACTTGGACTCATCTGTCCCATACTATTTAAATTAGTTTGACCTACACTCACAGACACAAGCTGATTTGGTAATGTATTGCTCTGATTATTTACAGATACCGTATTTGTATTGCTTATATTTCCAAACGAATTTGTAAGAATCTGTGCCTGACTAACTGCAATATTAGCATCAGACCTGTTTGGTACATGGAACGGACTAGATGCAGGTGTTGTGTTGGGTCTAGAGACCATCGTAGGTGAGACAAGTTGATTTAAATTTCCCTGAGAATTTGGAGAAGTGTGAGCATTCAAATCAGGCGTGCGAGCTGGAGAAGGGGTTGGTCTAGGAGAAGCTGATGGCGTTATTGTCCTCTGAGGTGTACCAACTGTGTATGTTGGTCTGAACTGTACATTCTGGTTGGGACTAGTATTTTGGAATGGAATCATATTTGACGATTTATCATTAATATTTTGAGACATTTGCATTTCACTTGCCATTGTATTTTGATTTGGCATTTGCTGCTGTGGCTGTTGATATGTGAACTGCTGGAAAGACGAACTTGGAACATTTACACTACCTGCATTTATCTGTCCTACATTTTGAATATTTGGTAGATTGAAACTGTTTTGGAACGGCTGTTGAACTTGTTGTTGACTAGAGCTGAAGTTTGGTATATTTACAGAGTTAATATTTTGTTGGGTCTGGAATGTCGAAGTCCTATTAATCATCATTTGCTGCTGAGGAGGCCTAGGACTCTGACTTATATTGGTTACATTTTTTATCAAATTATTGTTTGGACTGGACATTGGCACATTTGGTCTCATGTTACCTGTCGGGGACTTCATTCCTTGCATAAACACATTTGCATTAGGTGTTGAGGGCATACCGTCTTGGTATCGATTCTGTGGGATATTATTATCTTTAGATAAGGCATAGTTGTGTTGAGTGAGGTAGGTTGTCTGTAAGCCATTCCCTGGTATTTGCTGTATGTTTTGCAATCTGGGCTGTTGATTTGGCAGTTGTTGTACATAAGCTTGTTGACTAGGTCCATTCTGGTTAGGGTTCCACATTCTTGGCATGTTCTGTTGTATTCCAATTTGTTGCTGATGTGGGTTTGGCAACCGTGGACCGTTAGCAGTGGTCATGCTTCCATAATTTTGAAATCCAGGTGACGGTTGCATGTTCGTGCGAATAACCTGCATCGGTGCCCGTTGTGCCATAGATTGGTTGTTTTGTTGAAGAACCATGACATGAGCAGCAGTTCCTGGCTGCTGTTGTTGACCACCAAAATGATGTAGTTTGGTGGTATTAAATTGATTCTGTTGTTGATTAAAAGTATTTGTCATGAACTGATTTTGCTGAGCAACATTTGGAGGCTGCATCTGCATGTTGTTGAATTGGTTTGTCTGCATGCCACCCATTTGCTGATTAAACATTTGTGGCTGTTGTGGCTGAGTATTCATTACTGGGTTCATTTGACCCAAAATTCCACCTGCATCCAACAACGATCCAGTCCCTGCCAAACCATTATCTGTGGCCAAATCTTCAAGAAAGCCTCCATCAGTATCAAATAAACTAAGCATTCCATTATCTGACATTGTAGCTATCCACTTTCAGCCAGTCTGGCTGGTTTCAGCTGTGAATTGAGCTGTTGTTATTCTATCTACACTTATCCATCTTCTGGAGTCTTGAATATACTGGTGCAGTTGTTCTTCTCAACAGCACCTGAAAAAAATGTAAAATGTCGATCAAAATAAAAATCAAAGTAAAAGCAACGACGATGAAGTTTTAATTTTAATGACCTTGACTACCCATGAGGGTCATGGATAGTCAGTATCCAAAGTTACCATTGCAACAATTTGTTTTTAAATTCAAAATGGCAAACCAAAGTTATCTGTATGGTCCTAAGCTCACTTCTGACCAACCACCAGGTGTTTGTAAAACAATCAGGTAAACAAATTTAAGAAAGAGGAGAAACATATTCATGTTTTGCGAAAGGCAAAAAAAAAAATATATGTGTCATGTCTGTTTAAGGTTACATGCTTTAAACCAGATGCTGGGCAGGGTGCATCTTTATACAACCGCTGAGTTCAAACCCTGAACAGTTGGGGCAGGTATGGACACAACATTCAAGCTCTGAATTTGGATTATGATTAAATAGTTGACACACCATAGGTTTCTGACACAGAATGAAAGTGGTCTAAGAACTTAAACTTAAAAATTTTAAATTGGACATTTACCTATTATGGTCCAATATCCAAAATCTAAATACATGGTTAGATTCTGCATATCAAAGATCCCCAAAAAAATTTAATTTTTGATGAAATCAAATAAAGTTCAATTTTGGACACTTTAGACCTCAATGTGGACCAATTTGATAACCAGGCCCAAATTTCAAAACTCTAAATACATGGTTAGATTCAGCATATATATCAAAGAACCCCATATATTCAATTTTTGTTGAAATCAAACAAAGTTTAATTTTGGACCACGATTTGGACCAACTTGAAAACTGGCCCCATAAGCAAAATCTTAATACATGTTTAGATTCAGATTATCAAATGATCAAAGAACGCCAAGGATTCAATTTTTGTTGAAATCAAACAAAGTTTAATTTTGGACCCCAATTTGGACCAACTTGAAAACTGGGCCCAGTAGTACTTGACGACAGATTCTTTAAATCCAAATATTACATAGCTGATTCTCGTCTAGCAATTTGTGTCATACATTTTAAAACAAAATGACCATCAGACAGATCTTTAATATCACTCTTAATATATATTACTGCAAACTCAGAACTTAAAGCTTGCATTTATTATTGTTAATTCTTGACCTCTGGCGAACCTATCAAATATAAATGCAATCAATGCCATTTCAAAAAATTTATAAAGAAATTATATATACAAGTACATTGTGTATATATTATTGTGAACCTGAAACTTTTTTTTTCCCATTAATTAACAAATATGCAAAAAAAATTAAAGAACTTGTCGATGTTTTTCTTAATTTCTATCATAGTCATTTTTTACCAAAATTGTTTGAATCTTTTGCAACAACTTTTGAAAAGTGACTTAAGCTAGCTGTATCATATATACAGGAACGACCAAAATTTCATGAGGTTCATCATTATAACATTTATGCTCAGGTCAGATTGTCCAAATGTTTAGTTAGCTGCCAAAATGGTTGTTGTTGTAATGGTATAATGAAATCATGAGATACTGAATTGGAGTTTCAGCTTATATATACATGTACAAATTTGTCACTGAAACCCTCATTTTAAAACCAGTTAAAAAGTAATTTATATGGATCCAAAGTCTGAACTTCTATGTGCTTATTGGGTCAAAATATTTTCAGAAATATCCAATAATTGATTGGTTGTTGGTTGCTTAACGTTACATCCAGAGGGAAATATTTCATGCATGTTCAAAAATATGATATCCAAAAGAAATGTTATAATAAGATACATGTAGGATTACATTAAGGTCGTCAAATATTTATTTTCTATACAAAGGGATATTTTATGGTATAAACTAAATAAAATGGGTGTTGCACAGACTTTTTGTTCTGCTATTCAGTCAATTTATACAAATGTTTTTTTGATTTCAAAATGATTTCCCAGAATTTACAAGTTACATACATTTTCATCACTTTGTCAAATGTAAAATATCAAACTCTGAAAAATTTGACCGATTTGAATTTGCGGATGCATGTAATATAAATTGAACATGTTGAATTTATCTGAAATTCAGCTCCACTAAATTTTACCAAGCTGAATATTCTACATTTGCCAGAAGTGATGCGTCTTGGAAATTTGGGGAAACCAATAAAAATTTGCCCACCTCAAATCAAATGGAATCAAATCTTATTCATCATTTCTTTTGGCTGTTTCTATAATAATTTTGCACCAATAAGCACATGAAGGTGAGATAAAATTCTATCTGTTTTAGCATGTTTAGTTTATGAAGATTTCATGCCAATATTGGTTTCAAAGTTCCTCTCAAAAAGTCTGGAAAGAAATATGGCTTCAGTGTTATGATTTTGTAAGAAGGTGTCACAGAAAAAAAAAATTAAAATAGCTTTTAAGACGTCATTCCCAATTTAAATAGGGACTAGGGTGATGCCAATTTCAGGATCTTCACACAAGAGTAAAACATAATGCTATGGCGGAGCAAATAAATAGTATTAGAAATGTATGGGAGGCAACTCCTGATAACCTTCATTTGAAATGCATATATGTTTCATCATGTGAGGAGAAAATACAACAACAGAGTAGATACAGCATGACAATCCTGAATATGCGTCAGCTGTAACAAATAATTCTTAAACATTGTTAATTCCCTTTTGCTGCTAATCAATAACCATAGGGTCTTCACATGAGCATAGCCACATCTAAATTGTACGGGGAAAATGCAAAAAATTAGATGAGTTGTCTATCATTTTTTTCTTGATATTTTGTCTATTTTACCAAAGTTGAGCAGGTCAAACATACTTCAACATATGGAATGTATGTTTTCCAATTTGTCAATCTTGTTATAGTTGTTATAATATAAAATTATCATTCAAATTCAGCTATAAATTTTACTTTCTATTATGAGGCAAAACCCCATTCTGAACCCCTAATATCATCACAAATGAAACTAAATTAAATTATTACACAACTTTCCAATAAAAGTTACAAACCATGTAATTATAAACTTTATTAGGTTCAGATGTAACAACATACTAAAATATCTTTTTATTAAATAACCTCTGTCGTGTAAAACGTCCTTTTGTTGTCCATTAGCTGGGCCCACCAACGGGAAAATCCAAGTTTTCTGTTCTCAAACACGTGCAAGGAAGCAAAATGAAAACAAACCAAGAAAACTATCTGAAATCACCATTAAAGTGTTTCCAACCACCTCGGAATCAAATGTTGCGCATTGTATAACAAAACTTAGTGACACAAAGAAAAGTTGTCTTTGAACGCCATTTCTATTTGTAGTTTTTAAGAAATTATTGAACAGAAGCCAACTGAATGGGACCCTTCCCGGGGGTGTTAGAAAAAATCGATGACAAAAATGTTCTAAAACATAAAGACAGAAGAACAATTGACAAAATTAACATAAAATTGTTGCCTTACCTGTCATATAATGTCAAAATATCAAATTTATATACAAGTTAATTTTGTTGATTTAGACCGCTTATAACCTCAACATCATGCAGTCGTGTGAAAGCATTCTAATTTTGAATCGAACGTTTTGATTGGATATCAAATAAACCATATCAAATCATTTTTTACAAATTTCATGAACATTCTAATTTATATACACTATTATATATTGTTTTTATTGTCAAGAATTGGAGTTTTCATTAATTGCAACTAACAATTTTATATTTCTTCATCTGGTAAAATGAAACAATGACATTCATCAAATATTGCCTTTGATGTTATTATCCAATCAAAATGCCTGTTTGAAGAAAGCGTTGACCAGGTGCTTTATAACAATAGCCAATCACAATAGGTAATTTTTCAAGAAATGCCCGGATGATGTTACGAAATTAGTGAATTTATTTTCAATAATTATTTTATAATTGATTAGCATAAAATAATTCAACGATCTTTGCCGGTCTTAAAAAACACAATTTCGTGTATTTAAGTCTTTAGTCTTTAGAAGTGTCAACTTGACACTATAATCTCTGTAATTTCGATCACCCTGGTAATTTTTAGAATAGTGCAGATTGGTTCTGATCGAAACTGCATATTTTGTTAATTCTAGCTGGGACTATTAAACTAACAATATAGTATAGAATAGAATAGAACAAAAAATATTGACCAATAGTCCCAGATTCTAGATGTAAATTTTTAAATGACTCTACATTGTGTATTTTTTTAATTATTCTTCCCGTTACTAAAAAAAAAAATCTTATTTTTTTCTTTTCAGTCGGTTAAGATTCTTCAGGGCCGTAAATTGCCTGTCCTGTAAGGGGAGGCAGTGTATTATTGCCGAGCGGATCGAGGCAAAAAATATTTGGACCCATTCCATGCAGAAAAGGATATTTTTTCAGGCCTTTCCTTGTATGCAATGTACCTCCCAAGAATACACGACTTGTTATTTTTTTGTTACATTTCAATAAATATGCGTCTGGAATATATTAAAAATAGTGAAATAAACCAGAGTTAGATTACGTGTCTCGTAAGAGTAAGATTTGTTTTCGCTTTATATCCTGCTTTATGACTCTTTACACGCTATTTTTACTTAAGTTTAGAGAATAGACTTAAAATGAAAGCCCCCTGAAGTTGGTATGCATTCAATATTGCCAACATTGTCACTTCTATGTATGCAGATGCAATAGTATTTGGTGGGAAAATTTTATGTGTGCAAAGGAGTTGAGTTGGGTACCGACCGTTCAGATCCAAATATTGAACACACCTGTATGGAACGCCATGACTGTCTTCTGATGATGATTGTTTAATATGTTCGGTGCTTCATGCATTATGTTCAGTAGTATGTATATTATGTTCAGTAGATATCCTATTATGTTCAGTAGATATCCTATTATGTTCAGTAGATATCCTATTATGTTCAGTAGTTATTACATTATGTTCAGTAGTTATTACATTATATTCGGTGCTTTGGTTATTATGTTCAGTAGTTTTATTATTATATGCAGTGGTATTTTAATTATGTTCGGTACTTCTGACGTTATATTCAGTACATTTTTCATTATGTTCAGTACTTTCGACATTATGTTCAGTAGATTCAATATTATTTGCAGTACATTATGTAATACCTTCAGCAGTCCCGCTTTCTTTATATTCAGTACATTATTCATTATGTTCAGTAAAAGCATCTGTATTATATTCGGTTCGTTCAACTTTATGTTCAGTTGTTTTATCATTATGATGATGTAGTAAAAGTGGTTGTATCATTATGATGATGTAGTAAAAGTCGGGAAGTCAATAACGGAAATTGTCGGAAAAAAACGAAGGCGAATATTTTTGACGGACGTTTTATTCATGAACACCTTTACGTGATTGAATTTAAAATGGAAGAAATGGAAGCAGTTTTAAATCGGTGTGGTTTACCTTCCCAAGTTGGCATTTTTCACAAGAAAAAAATAACTCCTGACTCAATTTGTAAGTTGTCGCTGCAAGATTTCGCATATTTAGGTATGACTGACAGGAGAAAAATAATGGAATTAAGAATAGCTTGTGTTCATTTCAGCAGCAATATTTTGAATGAGTAATGGACTACCCCCCCCCCCTTTTTGGTGCTCTCTATTTTCAACCCTCGAATTAAGCTTTCCAATCTAATTAAAATTAAAACCTTGCTTTTTAACATGCAATCTGTTCATGCACCGGACCGGCAACTTTCTTTATTTAATACGAAAATCTAAAGTGCCGTTATACACATTCATGTTGTTGCTTGGAGTATACGCCCGCAAAGAAAGAAATAGCCTAAGTCCGAAGGCACAAATAAGAAAAAGAAAGTTTTATGGCAAAGGGTGCCGGGGTAAATCTTTGTTTTCAAAATATACATGAAATATTTGCCACTGCCCCTTTTTTGATCTATGAATTCTAATCCTGAGTTTTCTATCTGTTACATGCCAAGAAATCCGAGCAAAAAATTCCGATCGACCTCCTACGGCACCCATTAGTATTTAAAGATTTGATTTCATTCAACAAATTAATGTAGGACCTCCATGTACGTGTCATTTAGAACACATCTATATACCGAATGGTCAATATTAATCTTCGTTCAACATCAATTTTATCCGTTAAACCACAAGCAAATGCCACCAAAGGGCAGTGTCTGGACTGAATAAAAGCTGCTTGATTGTGAAGACGTGCCCTGACTCTAAGATCGATTATGAATATTAAGAATTCATGAATCTTAAGAAAGGCTAATTTGGCATTTCAGACGCGAAATTTTCAATTGGCATTTATCCGTTTAAGATCGGTTCATCATCCGTTTAATCCGTTATACGTCCGGTAGAAGTCCGTTTCACATTCGTTCAACATCCGTTTTATCCGTTAGACGTCCGTTAGAAGTCCGTTGGTGAATTTATCTGGCAGACCTCGAACGGATGTATAACGGACACGTTACGAATACAAAACGGAAGTGAAACGGACGAGTACCGTACAAAACAGACGCCTACCGGACGTTCAACGGACATTTCATCCAATGGACGTCAGTTCAAAGTTTTGAACATGCTCAAAATTTTCCACCAGACAGAACGGACGTCGACGGATTAAACGTACGCTAAACTGACATGCAACGGATATGGACGGACGTCTAACAGATAAAAACGGACGTCTAGCGGTCATGAACGGATTGAAAAAAGTTATCCGTTAGGCATTTGTTCGAGCTATCTTAGTCAAAAAAATTGCTGCTGAAATGAACACAAGCTATTCTTAATTCCATTATTTTTCTCCTGTCGTTCATACATGTACCTAAATATGCGAAATCTTGTAGCGACAACTTACAAATAAAGTCAGGAGTTATTTTTCCTGGTGAAAAATGCCAACTTGAAAACGTAAACCACACCGATTTATTTCTTTCATTTTCATTTAATCATGTAAAGGTGTTCATGAATTAAACGTCCGTCAAAAATATCTGCGTTCGTTTTTTTCCGACAATTTCCGTTATTGACTTCCCGACTTTTACTACATCATCATAATGATACAACCACTTTTACTACATCATCATAATGATACAACCACTGAACATAAAGTTGAACGAACCGAATATAATACAGATGCTTTTACTGAACATAATGAATAATGTACTGAATATAAAGAAAGCGGGACTGCTGAAGGTATTACATGATGTACTGAAAATAATATTGAATCTACTGAACATAATGTCGAAAGTACTGAACATAATGAAAAATATACTGAATATAACGTCAGAAGTACCGAACATAATTAAAATACCACTGCATATAATAATGAAACTACTGAACATAATAACTAAAGCACCGAATATAATGTAAAAACTACTAAACATAATGTAATAACTACTGAACATAATGTAATAACTACTGAACATAACAGGATATCTACTGAACATAATAGGATATCTACTGAACATAATATACATACTACTGAACATAATGCATAAAGCACCAAACATATTAAACAATCTACATCAGAAGACAGTCATGGCGTTCCATACACCTGCATGAAATTATGATTAACAACCTTGTTGTTTTAACTAACAACCAGTGCTATAAAAATTATGCATGATCTTAACCATTTTTTTCTTTCTTTTCAATGTTTTTTTTTTCCATTTATTATTTTTGTTAGTGAGCCCGCAATAGGAGGTAACTGCCTACATGCCTCTATGTAATTTACGGCCCTGTTCTTATTGCTTGGGAGTATATTTTAGTTTCATAGTACCTGTGATTTTTGCTTTCAAAAATGATAGCTGTATAGTTTTGAAATTTTTATGGGTTTTTTTTATTGTTAAAAAAAAAAAATACCGGTGCTATCAATCAAATTATTTATTCTCAAAATTAAGCACTATAAGGTTTGGGGAAAATCTGGATTAAGAATCTTTATTTTTGTCATCTGCATTTTTCTTTCATCAAACTGGGGATCAGAATAAAATTTTGAAGGGAAAAAACATAAATGATCTTTCCCTCACTATCTGTATATGTCTCGTCTATCTATTATACGTCCTTGATTTTAATAAATTTATGTACAAATTAAAACCCATTTCAAGAAACCAAGACGGCTACCCGAGATCTTTGAATCCATCAATAATTTCGTTATGCTCTGCTTACCCTTCCGGAGCACCTGAAACACTATCCCACCCCATACACCCGGGTTTTCTCTTATCTGAAACTATTAATCCAAATTTAACCAAACGTATCCACAATCATCTTTAGAGTATTATAAATATGTCTGACAGATGCGGATCCAAATTTACTGATTATCAACGTCCTCTGATTCGATACGGTGGAGTTGACCAGTGCGTCGCTCTGTCAAATTACAGTAACACAATGCTTTAGCCTTAGGCTGAGTGAGGATGACAATCATGACACCTTCATAGCAACAAAATATTGACTTCTATTTCACTATACCTCCAAACAGAAAGTAATACTCTATAGACTCTCACTCCACAGCAAAGGAGTCATCTAACTACGAAAAACCCCAAACGCTTCAGCCTATTTTAAAATAACATAGCTGAATAATGATCCCTAGGAAAGTCATTTTAAGCTCTAGATAGATTTAAAGTCGTAAGTACGAACCAATGGATTTAAGGAGACAGTTTTAGATATTTGAGAGAAAAAAATTGACTCTGATTTTTGCCGTAATGTCTGACCGGAATGTCTGTTTCGCCGAACTGATATATGGAATACTTTTTTCAATACCAGACTGCAACCTGCCCCCTTTTCCAAAATCCTGGATCCGCCCATGTCTGATGACCCTGCCTGTCAACTAATATATGACAATCAGGGTTAAAAATAGACCATAAGAGGGAAAAGAAAGTTTTGTCTATTATCTTGAACACCACTATAAATAGAAAAAAACCGGACAAGACAGAAATGCTTGGAATGCTGAGATCTACAAATTGTCCGTTTGCTTTCAGACGACTTCTTATAAGAGTTATTGCCATGAAAAGGAGACTTATATCAACTGTTTTGCCTATTGTCTTGAAAAGTTAAACTATTATAGAAATATAGATAAACTGTATACAACAAAAATGATCAGCAAGATAAGTTCTACAAGTAAGTTGACATGGTTGGAATCGTCTGATGACACCGTTATTGCACTGAAATGACGATTTTACTATATTTAATGCAGTATATATACGTTTTGTACCGATTGAATATCTGAAAAAGTAAAATAGATATTTATAAACTTGATATAGCAACAAGAGTGCACACAGTGAAATGTCTCGCATTCTTTACTAATCATTGATAGTATGTTGATAGTCCTAAATATAAAGCTTTACTGCAACTGTCACATAAACTTAACATTAACCAAGAAAACTAAACATTGACCAATGAACCAAGAAACAGAGGTCAAGGTCAGATGAACAATGCCTTGCAGACTTGTACAGCTAACAATTCTTCCTTACAACAAATAGAGTTGACCTAATGCTTATAGATTAAGAAAAAAACGACCATAACACAAAAACTTAACACTGAGCAATGAACCGTGAAAATGAGGTCAAGGTCAAATAAAACCTGCGCGACTGACATGTAGATCATAAATATTTCCATACACCAAATGTAGTTAACCAATGCATATAGTATTAGAAAAAAAAGACGAAAAACTCAAAAACTCCGCCGCCTGATCACTATCCCTATGTCGAGGTTTCTGAGACAAAGGTAGAAGGCTCGACAAAAATGATTAGCAAGACCAGACCTATATACAAATCAAATATTCGAACTCGTCTGACGACCCCTTATTGAAATTATTGACCACTTCATGTAATTATGGTTCGGAACATTGTCTGTTTTTGTTTTTTTTTTTGCCTTATATCTGAAAAAAAAAATATAGCCTATCTAAGGAGAGATAGAAACTTAGATAAGCAAAACTGATCAACAAGAAAAAATAATTAATATATATAAGTCGACGTCGACATGGTTTTAATCGTCTAATTATCCCTTTTTTACATTTTTTGTGTAGTTGCCTACTATCTGAAAAACTATACTAGATGGATAGAAACTTAAATAAGCAAAAATTATTAAAGAATAGATCAACAAAAAAGATATTTTTTCATGAATTCTATTCTAGTCCACAAAGATGGAGGGTATCCATTGTTGAAGATGCACATAAACACATTTATACCCTTTACTTTTGCTAAAGTGTTGTCAGTTTGTTTTCGACTTCCCTTTTGGTATCTCTCGCCTTTCTATGGCAAGCCGTTCTCGTCAAAACTATGTTTAAGCCCTTTTTTCGAAAAAAATACACACTGAGATTTAAAAACCAAAAATAACACAGTGAGAAATCGAAATTACACACTGAGATTTAAAAAAATAAAAAACACACACTGAGAACTCAAAATTACACACTGAGATTTTAAAAAGACACACTGAGATGAAATAAATAAAAAACACCCACTGAGAATTGTTAATTACACACTGAGATTTCAAAAATACACACTGAGATTAATATGCAAATTACTAATGAATATTCATGAGATGAATAATTCAACAGATTAATATCTTGATCTCAAGAACTCTTGTCATTATAATGAATTTTGCGATTCCTTCAACAAACATTCGTAATAAATTTCAAGACTTAACATCGCTTATATTCATAAGTTAGTTTGTTGCCTATAATTCAGATCATTACTACCAGTAATTAAATAATGGGTCCATTTTCAAAAGTCTTCCAACTGTTTCCCTGATTTCGCTAGTTGATATTTTATATTTTTGTTACGTTTATATGCTATATAATAGACACTTAAGTAAAAATTTCACTGCCGTGATTCTTTTGCAGATTGTTCCAATGTTTTCTTATAATTTTAATAAAGATTTTCACCATTTGGTTATATTTTGTAATAAGAGTAAGTGGGTATTTTTCTTGTTCTTGTATTTCTAAAGATTTTTTTATTAATAATTTGGAACCAAACCGAAGGACTAACGAGTTATGTCCCCTTGTTGTTTTCCTTAAGCTTGTAATAGATTCAGATGAAGTATGTTAATTAGATATGTGCTCATAAAAAGTGCGCACAAATCTCAGTGTGTAATTTCATATTCTCAGTGTGTAATTTTAAATTCTTAGTGTGTAATTTCAAATTCTCAGTGTGTGTTTTCAGTTTATTTATTCTCAGTGCGTCTTTTTGAAATCTCAGTGTGTAATTTTCAATTCTCAGTGTGTAATTTTCAATTCTCAGTGTGCGTTTTTCATTTTTGTAATCTCAGTGCGTCTTTATGAAATCTCACTGTGTAATTTTAATTCTCAGTGTGTAATTTTCAATTCTCAGTGTGTAATTTTCAATTCTCAGTGTGTAATTTTCAATTCTCAGTGTGTAATTTTCAATTCTCAGTGTGCGTTTTGACGTTTTTAAATCTCAGTGTGCTTTGTTGTAATTCTCAGTGTGTAAATTTTTCGAAAAATGGTTTAAACATAGTTTTGACGAGAACGGCTTGCCATACCTTTCTTCTATAAAGGACACCAACTTTTGGTCGCCCGGCCTTTATCATATTTTTGCAAGAAGTAAAATGTTATGAATAACGCTTTCTTACAGCCGATTGTATTGAGTGTCTAGATAAAGGTAACATATTTAGTTAGTTTGCTTTCTAGATGAACCATGGAGTCATAATTAGGTAATGTATACTACCCTCCTTTCGAAGTAGCCTAGTCATACAGATAATCAATCTATCTGTCTGTAGAACTAGGCTACTTCGCCAGAAATTAGGAAAACCAAAGATAGTACCTTTAACTACACACTCAATGCAATCGTCTGTAACGCATTATCAGTTTTCAGACCATGCTTATGCTATGGCTGAATGTTAACAAATAATTGTTTTATCTCACTTTGCATGTTTAGCCCCGCCGCATGTTTGCGCCTGTCCTAAGTCAGAAGCCTATGGCTTTGTTAGTCTTGTATGTTTTTTTTCAAATTTTAGTTCATTTATATCATAGTGTTAAGGAGTTTAGTATGACGTCCATTTTTTACTGAACTAGTATATATTTATATGTAGGGACTAGCTGACAGTCCGCCTACAGGTGCAGGATTTTATTACTGTGTTTAAGACCAATTTGTGGCCTTCGGCTGTGTTTTACTCTTTGGTGGTGTTGTTGTCAGTGTCTCATAAGTCATTTGTTTGGCTGGGTGTTGATTATTTTAAATATTGTATATGTTTTATTGTATATTGTTCAGCTTTTAATCAATACGTGACACTTTAATAAAATAATCATACCATATAATTGTTATATTTTCATTACAGACAACTATACTGAATTTGCAGGGTCAACCAAATTTTCCACTTACCCCTCTTCCCGATTGTTTACTTTAATATTAACAGAAATCAAAACTGATCGAGCTACAAAGTCACCAACTTTAGTGCCAATATTAATCTAATATGGATGCTGATCAATCCCAAAGTCTTTAAGGATCTTTAAGGGTACATTGACTACAATACATTCAATCTACGTCCCCAAAAAGCAAACATTTGTTTATAACAAAAGGGTTTCTTTCCCATGTGATCCAACTGTGCTCCTCTCTTTACCAATTTAATTGTCCCTTTATTCGTTTGATACTTCATACAGAAGTTCTTACGAAAATGAAAAGAAAAAGTCCGCTTCGTTTCTAACTTACACCTAGAAATGAAGTGTACAGGTGGGTAGTAGTTTTTATACACTGATGTAGTGTATAGAAAAGAACATCCGTAAAATGAATCATACAGAACAAAAAGATATGATGATGACTAGTGCATAGGAAACTAGAGGCTCTAAAGAGCCTGTGTCGCTCACCTTGGTCTATATGAATATTAAACAAAGGAAGCAGATGGATTCATGACAAAATTGTGTTTTGGTGATGGTGATGTGTTTGTACATCTTACTTTACTAAACAGTCTTGCTGCTTACAATTATCTCTATCTATAATGAACTTGGCCCAGTAGTTTCAGTGGAAAATGTTAATAAAAATTTACAAATTTTATGAAAATTGTTAAAAATTGACTATAAATTAGGACAATAACTCCTTAGGGGGTCAATTGACCATTTCGGTCATTTGACTTATTTGTAAATCTTACTTTGCTGAACATTTTTGCTGTTTACAGTTTATCTCTATCTATAATAATATTCAAGATAATATTAATTACCAATTCAGGGGCAGCAACCCAAAAACAGGTTGTCTGATTCATCTGAAAATTTCAGGGCAGATAGATCTTGACCTGATAAACAAATTTTATGCCTGTCAGATTTGCTCTAAATGCTTTGGATTTGAGTTATAAGCCAAAAACTGCATTTTACCCCTGTGTTCTATTTTTAGCTGTGGCGGCCATCTTGATTTGATGACCGGGTCACCGGACACATTTTTTAAACTAGATACCCCAAAGATGATTGTGGCCAAGTTTGGATTAATTTGTCCCAGTAGTTTCAGAGGAGAAGATTTTTGTAAATGATAACTAAGATTTACGAAAATGGTTAAAATTGACTATAAAGGGCAATAACTCCTAAAGGGGTCAACTGACCATTTCGGTCACTTGACTTATTTGTTAATCTTACTTTGCTGAACATAATTGCTGTTTACAGTTTATCTCTATCTATAATAATATTCAAGATAATAACCAAATACAGCAAAATTTCCTTAAAATTACCAATTCAGGGGCAGCAACCCAACAACGGAATGTCCAATTCATCTGAAAATTTCAGGGCAGATAGATCTTGACCTGATAAAGAGTTTGACCTCGTGTCAGATTTGCTCTAAATGCTTTGGTTTTTAAGTTATAAGCCAAAAACTGCATTTTACCCATATGTTCTATTTTTAGCCATGGCAGCCATCTTGGTTGGTTGGCCGGGTCACTGGACACATTTTTTTAACTAGATACCCCAATGATAATTGTGTCCAAGTTTGGTTTAATTTGGCCCAGTAGTTTCAGAGGAGAAGATTTTTGTAAAAGTTAACAACGACGACGGACGCAAAGTGATGGGAAAAGCTCACTTGGCCCTTTGGGCCAGGTGAGCTAAATAGTAGGTTGAATCTTCATCTTCAAGTAGATCTCACAGAACAAACAGATATGATGAATACTAGTGCATAGGAAGAAAGTAGGTTGAATCTCCTTCTTGGAGTAGATATCACAGAACAAACAGATATGATGCCAGGATCATGGTGATTACTGTACTGTATAGAAAGTAAGCAGTTCATATACACTGACCTGCTGTATAGAACATCCATCAGAACAAACAGATATGTTGATGCGGTATAGGAGGGAAGTATTTTGCATACACTGTTCTGGTGTATAGAATATCTCTTGTAGACAGTTTTCTCATTGGCAATCATACCACTTCTCTTTTTTAAATGCGCACCTTACAATAATCGTACACTTAATTGCCTTATTGCTAAAAGTATCGGAGATTGGATCTTATCACAAAAACTAAATGCAAATTACATGTATACATTTTGAATTTTGAGTTATGTTCCTTTGTTCATAATGTACATTTGTAGATGAAAATATTTTTATGATAGATTCAAAGCCGTGAATTTTGTTTGGATTTTAGATAAAATAGTTTTATTGACAAGTATGGTTATACAAGAATTTATTAAGAAAATTGATTGACATTGGCTTGATACTACAAGAACTTAAGAATGTCTACCTCACTGCATTTTCTTGTTTTATTCTCAAAAGTACTGATCAAACCTTAAAGACTTAGTGGTCAAACCAATAGCAAACGGGTAATACATTCTTAACCCCAAAATTTTTACATGCAAGTTGTATTCAATTACAAATATATCTACTGCAAGCCTGTCAATCTTGTTTTTTTAATCAAAAGAAACATTAACTTAAAGAATCTCTGCATTTCCAGACATATCTGTTAAACAAAGTATTCCTATTTAATAAAATAGTTCTTTTAAAAATCTGATTGCAAATTCATTTGATGCAACTCATATAAATCTGTTTTATTTATAATGTAATGAAAAGGGTAAATATGCTACAATATACATTCCAAAATTTCTCCGAAACATTTATATTATCTTGGCAATAAAGTTTATCAAAAGGATATAGGTATTTCAGGTTAAAGTTTTTGGTTAAGGTAGTTTTAGATGAAATTAAAGTCCAATCTCAATAAAACTTATTACATATGTTCCCTATGACATGGTCTTCTTATTTAGATGCAAACTTAAATTTTAATCCTGATTTCACAGTCCACTGAACATAGAATATTACAGTGCCAGTTTTATACTAACTATTTGGTTAAGGTAGTTTTTGATGAAGTCGAAGTCCAATCAACTTGAAACTTAGTACACATGTTCCTTATATGATCTTTCTAATTTTAATGCCAAATGAGAGTTTTGACCCCAAGTTCCATTGAACATAGAAAATGAGTGTGAGCCAGGTAACTGGTACTATGGACTTATTCTTGTTTGAAGATGTTTTTGTGTTAAGTAATCAAAAATTCTCTAAATTGCCATA
Source organism: Mytilus edulis (assembly GCF_963676685.1). Taxonomy (NCBI): domain Eukaryota; kingdom Metazoa; phylum Mollusca; class Bivalvia; order Mytilida; family Mytilidae; genus Mytilus; species Mytilus edulis. Next base: position 28,843,116 of record NC_092348.1, on the reverse strand, counting down.
GGGAACTAACTATATATATATAAGCAGCAATAACTGAATAAGATATTTATTCTTTTTTTGGACAAGGATGTTTCTTTGGCTGAAACTGAATCTTTAAATATCCAAATTAGACCGCTTTGTCTTTGTCTATATTATAGACTCTATAGTGAAATTTTAGATTTCAAGACAGGAATTTTGTTACCCACAAATTTCTGAAAACCTTTACTAAATTCTTTTATTTTTATTTTAGATTTGGTTTAGAAGACAGGCTCTACTTGTAGATGACTTATAACTTACAGGATATCACATTCTCATTTTTAATGGTGATGTTATTTCTAGAAATCATAGTGTTTTTGTTAATTTTGTTTTATGCTTTGCTAAGTCAAGTCCTATTCAACAGACTTTCATAGTTTGTTCTTATATTAGGTTATTTCACTAAGTGAGGATTTGGTAATCACAAAAATGTTAAACCCCATTACATACTATATATCCATGTCCTAAGTCAGGAGCCTGTAATTCAGTGTTTGTTGTTCATTGGTGTTTATCATATTTGTTTTTCCTTTGCTGTTTTGTACATAAATATTCTTGGATTTTTTTGTCATGCCAGGGGGCCTTTTACAGATTGCTTTGTGATACTGTATTTGCTCATTGTTGAAGGTTGTACAGAGACCTATAGTTGCTAACATCTATAATATATTATTTGGTCACTGGTAGATAGTTGTCTCAATAGCATTCATACCATATCTTCTTATTTTATGCATTAACTTCACTGTGTCTGTGAAAAATTCAGTTATTTCTAGAAACTGATTAAAAATACAAAATAATCATACTATTTTTATTGACATATATAAACAATGTTTGCACACATACATGTAAACAGAAATCAGCACATAACCCAAGGAAAAATGAAAATTTGTGTAAAGAAAGTTCAATTAGTATACTGTAAATTAAAAAAATATATAAAATGTGTTTTTTTTATATTGCAGATAAAAAGTTGCAGGTATAATATCACAATAATTAAAATTCATTCTAATTTTCTAATAATGCTTTATATGTATTCAAATGTTTTAAGTTGCAGTAGTTAATTTGGTTTGTTAAACTTGTTCATCAACAATTCACAAACATTCACAAACGCAGGCAATAATTTTTAAATTTACAGTATATAATGACAGCACTTTTTTCTTTTTTGTTAGAATAAATGTTAAATGGATTTCCTGATCTATGTTTATCACATCAGTACCGGGGTAGTTAGTTTTCTCATACAATAACGAAAAGAACTGGCCTGTCTGAACATACATAGTATGGAGTAACTAGTATAAGAAGCAATTTTAAAATTTCAATCTGAAAAGTAGTATGAGACACCAACCTGGGTGCCAAGCATTTAAACAGCCACAACCTTTCAACCTAACTGCGTTGTTTAAAAAAGAACATCAAAAGTTTGCTTTTTCATACAGATTTTTTTACGTAACTACATCTTGTGAACAAACAAATTTAAATTTCTGGTAAAATGAGATTGGTTTTGTATATTTGGGTGTAAAATCTATTTTTCATATAACATAAGTAGTTTTACAATATACAGATCAATTCCTGGCAGTTATTGCATCTTTAAAAACTTGCTTATGTCGAAGAAATGTACATTAAGGTGGTATGGGTGTCTTCCTCCATCTTGGATTGTAAAAAACAGAGAATCAAAGGTCCAGATTTTCCATCAAGTTAGCAAAATTTGATGCAGGAATGCAGATGTTTAATGTACATTTTCATTTAAAAGTACCAATTTATAAGAATATAACTTCTAAATATTGATATTTTTGCAAATGTTAATTATTTGTGGTTGTTTTTATCTTTTTTTAAAATTGGCATTTTAAGGGGAGGTAACTCTAAAAAAGCGCATTTTCTGAGGGATTCTGTATGGAATTTTCCTATTTTGTATTTAAGCCGGAAAAAACGTGCGGTGACCCTATCTTTTCTTTTGATATTCTCAAAGCAGTGTCTGAACGCTATCTTTTCCTGAAGTATTTAACAATTCTATCATTTTGTTTAGTTTCTAATCACAAAATGGTGTTTTTTCCTGTATAATCCATACAAAAATGTGTCATTTTGTCCCGTCCTGTAGCTTGAAAAATGCGCGGTGACCTATCATTTTTATTATATTTTTCAACATGTATCAATAGAAACAACGTTTTGGCAAAGTATGAATAAATTCTATCATTTTTATTTTAGACTCCCATACCACCTTAAAAATAATAATGATATTTTAAATTAGACTTATTAGCATTATGTATTTATGAGTTAAATAGTACAGAAATGACTTGTACACTATCATTCGTTACATTCAAAATGGCTATTAAGATAAATGACTCAGAAATGAAAACACAAACTTGTACAACCCTAAAATGAACATAGTATAAAAATAGAACAAAATATGAAATTGTACATCGCAGGTAAATCAAAATCAAAGAGCAGATTGCTCTGACGGATACGATTGCCGTTGTTTCGTTGACACATGTACATGTATACATGTAGCTGGATAATATTATTTTCAAAACTAATTCAACTGCACATGTAAAATAGTTACAAAATAGCCAATCCCGGATAAAAGTGTATGAACAATGCGATTAGGCCTATTGTGTTTTATTTTTGTACTATCAATTCCAAGTTTACTTTCCACAGCAGTCACTGAGACTCAGAGTGAGAGAAGGTATTTCACTTCGTATCTTATCACCTATTTTCCTACGTTAATTCTAGGAGGAACCCCATTCCTAACTCTTTAAATATTTAATTTCCTTTCGGTCAGTGATCATGACTCCTTTCCGTACACATTTATCGGTTTAAATTTCGATCATTTTTAATATAATATACTTTATTGACAGAACGAGCTAATACTCGACGTATTGTTTTAATTCAGAAGTCACGGAAGTTGCTTCCAGAAGGGAGACAATTGGAAACAATAATATGGAAGACTCCATTTTGCCTGAAGGGGTGTTCTACGATGTGGACTATATTTATTTTCATTTAAATGATGCATATGATTTAAAATTATGCAACAATAATAACCTTCAATAGCAGACATACATAGAAAAGATGCCATGAGTTTAAAATTAATTAATTGAGTGGGGAATCCAGAGCAACCATTCAATCGAAAACCCCTCAAAGTCAAGAAAACTATACGCATGCGCATAATTTCCAAAAAAAACCTGGAGCAAGAACGTATATTAAATGTTTATTAAACGACCTAGATAGTTCTCTATTTCTTTATGGAAGTACAATCTCAAATATCAGTTTCATAAAGGTAAAATATAAGAAAAACTCCACTTCAGTTCTTATATGACAGAAATAGATTTATCGGAATTCAGAGAACTCTCGCATTTTATCAAACTGGGAATTCCCTCTAACGTGTTTCTAAATTTAGAAAAACACTAAATATAAATACTGCGTAATTCTGATTTTCCGTGTTGTTAAAAACACGCATATAAGTCAAGGGAATTATCAAACATGAAGATTATGAAAAGAACATTATAGGAAAGTTGTTAAAGTTCAATCCCTTTGTTTGTTTTTACCTTTAAAGCAAGACAATCATAAGAATCTGAGATGTTCCTTAATGTTTAGAATAAAACGATTGACGTGAGGGCAATGCTCTGAGCCACCAGTATAAGTCTACAGATTGCTTGAAAGCAATCGTATCCCAAAAACTTGGGTATTTTAATTAATGGTTACTATTATAAATAAATAAATTAATATCACACAAAGTAAATGTGTGCATAATTTTTTTTTTAATTTATTGAGAGGAAAAAATGAACAATAATTTGGTGAGCATTAAACCATGTTGTAGGCAAAAAGCTTTTTTATAATAAAAAGAAAATGTTCTTAAAATTCTGCCATGTCAGTTTCACAGTATATGTTTAGTTTGATTTTCTATCTTAAAATCTAGTGTTTATCTTTATTTATAAACCTTGACACTAATTCCTTTAATATGGAAAGTTTGGTCCTATAATAGTGAATAGAAATGTTCAAGTTAAATAAAATTGTTTTTGCATGTGAGTTTAATAAAATAGGGGTTATTGGATAAATAATTAGTTTAGTTAATGATGCGCAATCTTTCAATATATTATTCATTTCATATCATAAAGATAAAATATTTAAGTATCTACAATTTTTCGCTTTAATTTTATTTCTTCATTAAGCTACAGAGATAAATAATGACTTTATGTACATTTACAAGAGTTAACAACATTAAAGTTTAAAACAAAACATAAACAACATCAACAAAGTCCCAACAGTATATGGTCATTTAGTTTTCAAAACAAATTAAATTTACTGTTTCCCTTTTATCAATAACCTTGCAAAATACTTCAAATTTTAGATAAACTATTTTTTGTAAAACCTTTTGTCAACATTCTTGCAAAATGCTTGAAACTACAGAATTCTTTGTTTGTAAAAGCTCCAAAACAAGTGCATTATTATACCAAATTTACCAAAGAACCTGTGCCATCCAAAAATTCAATTATAAGATATAATAACCATCACACATATGCCATTTATTGCACTATATATAAACATTTGCAGTTATCATGTTTTTTAAATTAAGCGAAAGGCTGAAAATGTAAAAGTCCATGCAGAGAAAGTTTTCCAGATTAATGATAAATCAAATGAACATTAAATTATAGTGACCATTACAATCATAAAATTATAGTGACCATTACAATCATACAATTATAGTGACCATTACAATCATACAATTATAGTGACCATTACAATCATACAATTATAGTGACCATTACAATCATACAATTATAGTGACCATTACAATCATACAATTATAGTGACCATTACAATCATACAATTATAGTGACCATTACAATCATACAATTATAGTGACCATTACAATCATACAATTATAGTGACCATTACAATCATACAATTATAGTGACCATTACAATCATACAATTATAGTGACCATTACAATCATACAATTATAGTGACCATTACAATCATACAATTATAGTGACCATTACAATCATACAATTATAGTGACCATTACAATCATACAATTATAGTGACCATTACAATCATACAATTATAGTGACCATTACAATCATACAATTATAGTGACCATTACAATCATACAATTATAGTGACCATTACAATCATACAATTATAGTGACCATTACAATCATGTTCATTAATAAAACATTCACTGAAAAGCACAGAGTCAATTCCGTTTTCATTTAACTGATAACATAAGTATGAATAAAATCAGTTATAATATGTTGTTACAACAAAAAATTTCATGTGTGACCCGTTTTAAAAATAAGAATTTTACAAGCTGCTAATCAAATAAACCAAAAAGATGAAAAGTTTGATGTCTTGACAAATTTTATGCAATTTTCATTTATAGAACAAGATGTGGTTCAACATGTGCAAAGGGCTAGTGACTTATATATTTAACAGATGTTATACAGGAAATAGAATAGTCAATGAACATTATATAATCACATTCTAAATTCTAATGCCCTAAAATTGCATCCAATACTTGCATTTTTTGCTCAAAAGAAAGTCTTGCAAAAAACGCAAGTTGCAATTATGACTTATAACTGTTAGTTGTAAATTTTTATATCTTAAGAATGATATGAGTTTTTTTCTACATCAATGATGACTTTTAACATGTGTCTATACACAAAATATATATTAACACAACTTGTTCTACAAATTAAACTGTTGTTGTGTTATTTGCACTGATCAAAATCCTTAAGCTAGTTATAATTCTGAAAAATATTTGGAATGTAAAATATGTAAAATCATATTTTTTTTAAACAATATCATGATTAAAAAAAAAAGACAAAAACAAGAAATAATTCAGACATAAAATCATAACACATTTATGCAACATGGACATACAATCACAGCATTATTCCCCCACCCAAATGTGCTATAGTAGGTTTTTAATTACAATGAAAGAATGAACATACTTGAGTTTTGTCTTATAAACACATGATGTATTTTTCCCTTTGGTGCTTTCAACCATTGCAAAATTTAAATATGCAAATGTATTCAGAAATGAAAAGCTATAAATGAAAATTATTCACCTATCACATCCTAAGTCTTCCACAGATCATACTAAAAAATATTATAAAACTACTTGTGACTTTATTATCTAAATCTCTTCTTATATATTGTATATCAGAAAGATGAGTAGTGTTACCAAGTAAAAGATCTTTTGCAAATTTCAAAATTTAGATATTCATAATAAATGATATATATCGTTTCGAGAAGTTTTCTAAAAATACATTGGCTCTTTAGCATTCAAATGCATAGTAATCTAGAAATTCTGACCATATGAACTTTGTAAGTAGCTTCATAATATAATTTATACACTCAAGACATTTATAGTCTTCTACAAACATCCCTTGCATACTTTCACTTTCTCTTTATGATCACAACAATGTCAGTCCTATATTTAGCAACATCCACCTCCTTGGTTAGCCCCGCCTCCTCCTGATGGCATGTTGGGATTGTTAGGTGAATGTTGTGGTCCAATCTTAATACCATTAGCCTACAAAAATAATCAGCCATGTTACACAAAATATACTGTAAACCAACTTATTTTCGCGAGCGATTTATTTTCGCGACTTTCACGAGTAGAAAAATAACGCGAATTTAAATCGTCGCGAATATGTAAAATTACCAATATTCCTTATTAAACTTCATCAAGTACATCAGAAAATTGCGAAATTAAATACCCGCGAAGTGGTCTAGAAAGGGTAAAACGCGAAATAAAGTATCCGCGAAAATAAGTTGGTTTACAGTAATTTGAATGTAATTTTTCATTGATTTTTAAATTTCTGCAGTCTCATCTTCCAAATTTTTAGACAAAACAAGACTTTTTTCACAAGCAATAAAATTAATAAAAAGGTATATTTTCTAAAAAGAAAATCATCAAAAAGATAATTTGAGCACAAGTTACTTTCCTTTGGTCACACTGTTGGAGGTCTATGTGCACAAATTCCATAAATCAACCAAATTGAACTCCTTATACTGACTGCTTAAAGCTTGCATTTCGGAAAAAATGTTTTATAAACAATTTTAATTTCTTTAAGCTTTGATTGATTTATGCCTACATTTTTAGTAAAGATCCTTTATCAGTTTGTACATCATGTTTCAATTTAGTCAAAAAAGAAAATCCACTTTTTACTGTCCAAAATGGTGAAAACTTCATGGTAGACTACCTTTAACCAAATTTTAACTCTGTATGGGATAGATGGACATAAAGTCAATCAAAATGATACAGACTGGAAAACAATATTCACCATTTTAATGAAGGCAGGGCATAAACAAATGGAATTTCAGCAATATCTAATTTTAAGACAATTTTCAAAACCATGATAAATGTATTTCATTTTTTTCCCTCTCAATATCTGAATGAGATGACCAAAAACACATTTTCCATACAAAGACAATAATATTACAGCAAAATGCTTCAATGGTAAGGGTGATATCTTTTGTTTGCTTGCCGACTAGCTGAACCATGAAGTCATTATTAGGTTAGGTACACTACCCTCCTATTGTGGTAGTCTAGTCTAGATAGATAGAGTGGTTATCTGTCGATCTGGTTTACTCCTAAAGGGGGTAGGTAGTATACCCAACTTAATAATGATTTCACGGTTAAGCTATCAAGCAAGCTAACTGAACATATTACCTTTACCTACACTTTCAAGGCATTTTGTTGTAAATAAAAAAGATGAACTTACCTCGTTATTAATATCAAATACACCATCTTGTATTTTTTGATAAATCTCTTTAGCAGTGTTTATAAAAGCCTGAAATATATTTAAAATATCATTTACTTAGACTAAATATCACATGATTTTTACCTTGTGATAATAGCATAAAATTAATTTAAATTCCATATTTTTCGAATTGGTGCTTAGCGGCCTGATATGAAATATTTATCACATGCCTTTCCGTAACATTATCGCATAGCATTCCCGTGATATACGGTAAATTCCGGAAAATACACACCAATGGTACTTTTCAGTGAAAAACATTACAAAGTAGGGTGCAAAAAAATTATTTGGATACAGGAAAGTATATTGTGTAAAATTAATTAAAAATTAACAAACATTACAAACAAACAAACGAGCTAACAAATGATGAAATAAACATATTAAAAAAAATCCAACTTATTTTAGAAAGTTGACTTTTCCAAACAGTATTCATTATGTATATTATTGAATAATTCTTTTAATCATTCTTATAAGAATAGATTATACTGTTGTTTTTCTTCTCTGTTGAGGCATTTGATAGAAAAATTTCATTTTGGATGTACTACCTTTGGGGTCCGACGTCTGTAAACTTTTCACCCTTTGAACTTCTTTTTTTTCTATTTCTATATTAATCTGTTATCTTTCTCCATTGTTGAAGCATATGATAAAAAGATCATAGCATGTCATTTTTCATATCGCATGTATTATCAGCCCTCGAGCCATGCAGCTCTTGGGCTGATATTGAACCTAGGGCTGATAATACATGCGATATGAAAAATGCCATGCAATAATCTGATAATATTTTTAGAGCTATGCTATTTAATATAATGTAATATGTTAATAGGTGAGCTTTGAAATTTGATTGTTTTTCTGAATTGTTTTTGGTTCAACCCCAATAGGGTCTTAAAACATAAGGGTAAGAGTAACTTTAAATCATTCTTAAATATGAAAGGTAAAAAAAAACAGAATGTCTATACCTTCAAATTTCCCACAAAAAATTTACTGTTACGGTATGTTGATTTTAAAGATTTTACATTATCATCATATATTTATACTACCAAAATCTCTTAGGGAATGATCTTCATGACTTTATAAGTATTGTGAAAATATCAAAAACAAGTTACACTGTGAGTATGTTTGCTATAAATATACAGTATATAGAAAGTTGAGTAACGGATTTGAAGGCACATCCAACTATATCGCATGCTCTGATTAAGAATCTTGATTCTGGAAGCTCTCTTTGTAGTTCATAAGAATATGGCAAAAATCTCATGGGACTAACAGAGGTAAAAATAGTATCCTTGCTTTGCAAAATGTTGACATACTTATCCCTGATTTGTGAAGACCTTACCTCCTCTACATTAGCAGCTGTTTTAGCTGATGTTTCCATGAATATTAAACCATGTTCTCTAGCAAAAGCTTCTCCTTCTTCTTTCTTTACATCTCTTCTGGCTTCTAAATCACTAAAATAAACAAACAAACAGTTTTACGAAAATCACATAATTACTGGAAAAAAACATATATTTCATATCTATATAATCATGATAATATTACAAGATTGTATTCAAATTGTAACCTATTTAAAGGAATGTGACGCATGCCTTGAATTTCTTTTAATGTTTAATCACTGAAACTTTATGATGATTTTCAAAATGAAGATGCTGAGCAATAAGATTGCAGTGGTCGGTTATTTCCTTTCGTATTATGTCACAAGCATTAGTGTTTATCTGTGGTTTACAAATGTAAAGAAATCTAAAACTCATGTTTTTTTTCCAGTAAACTTAGAAGACACTGTTCCATGCGTTAAATCATGTCATTATGTATATTTAAAAGAATTCTGCTGAGGCCCCAGACTGCCATTTCTCTTATTTGCTAAAACAGATAGATTCAACCATAGCTCTCAACCCTACCTACCTTTTATTTCCAATTAACATAATAACCATATTAGAATTGGAATGTTGCCTGGCATCTTCTAACCAGGTTGTTAAATGGTTAAATGTGTCTCTCCTAAAAATAGAAACATATATACATGTAACATGAAGATTTTTCATTGACACTTCAACATTAGAATTTTTTAAGTAAACAAATTTGGATACTAAATATATCATGTATAACAAGAATGTGTCCATAGTACACGGATGCCCCACACGCACTATCATTTTCTATGCTTAGTGGACCGTGAAATTGGGGTAAAAATTCTAATTTGGCATTAAAATTAGAAACATCATATCAAAGGGAACATGTGTACTAAGTTTCAAGTTGATTGGACTTCAACTTCATCAAAAACTACCTCGACCAAAACTTTAACATGAAGCGTGACAAACGGACTGAAGGACAGATGGACGCACCAGAAAAAATAATGCCCCTCTACTATCGTAGGTGGTAGGTGGGGCATAAAAATTATAAATTAAAATGTTTTTTAAAATGATAGTATTAGTATACATATTTTATTAACCGAACTGTTTTCTCATTTCTTTCTCTAAATTTTTGCACAATTTTCATCGTTTTGGATGGCATTTCATAATATTCATTAATATTGTGATATCAAGTACAACCGTCAATTAACACCAGTAGACAGATTGAGTTTAATGTTTGTTTGAGTGTTGTACCATTACACTTATGTCCCAAGATAGGGGAGGATACTTAAGCACCTCAACTCAAACATGTTCTACCCTTTATGTGTTGGTACCAATCAAGGAGCCTGTAGTTTATGTGTTTTTGATACATTGTTTTGTTATACAATTAGATGGCAATCCTATCACATCTTTTTGTTTTTATATTTGTTGTTACCTTGTAATATCATATACTAGTAAAGCCCCGGCTGCACCTCTGTAATAAGATCTTGTTATAGATCGGAATGATTCCTGACCTGCCTTAAAAATATAAATATAAATAAATTGTTAAGTTAATGGAACCTTCAACGTTAAATGCTATAAATATGAACTAAAATTATCATTCACACAAAAAGTAAGATCTTGTTATATATATACATTTACTTGGAAGATAAGATCTTGACCTTCCTCTGTAATCTCAGAAAGAAATTTATCAGACGAGTCAAGGGTCTTCTCATTTTATAACACAAATCAATATTAACACTATCAAAGACTTCAATCATCATTAAAGTATATGTGTCAAACACAACAGGGAAGAACTTAAGATTTATTGATGACTCATTGATAACATTAATTTTTCTCAATTATCCTTGAATCAAATCATCAATACTGAAGTATATTGGGAGCATCTGGGAAAAAACTTAAAAGACTGAAGAAAAAAAAAATTGCCCTTTCCCTCCCAAACACCAAAAAGTGCCCTGTCCCCCATTAACACCCTGCACCTGCCAATTTCTAGATGGACCTACATGTATCAATGATAAAATCAAAATAAAACAAGAACACGACTGTGGCTATGACATACATGTATGTTGTAATATTTTTTAAACCAAAGCTAAAGATCATGTAATAGATTGTCCCTTTTCTTCTTCTGTTAAATGAGAATAATTCTGTTGTAACTTACTGTATCCCAGATCTGCAGTTTAATTTGTTTACCATCAATAGTTATCATACGAGCACCAAACTCTACACCTGAAATTTAAAAAAGAAGCTTGAAGATACTTTTCAATTGCATAGTTGAGTGAAGTGTAATTTATGCAAGAATTGCTTTTCACTACTCTATAGACATACACAGATGTCCCTGTTCTTATTTTGCAGACTACACAATTATACTTCATACAGCTACAATGTGTGCTTACAGAGTGTTAAAGACATATCTTCCATTGGTGTCCCAGTGATAGAACAAGAACTGACAAAATAGATATCATATGAATAAAATTTGTATTTATTATTACATTTATTTGATTACACAAACTATTACTAATATTGTGATTATTACATTATCTGTATGAGTTATATGGAAGAAGTGCATTTCTTAATTTTATAGAAGGCAGCTTAGTAAGCTTACATTCATTCTTTAGATAATATTTGTGCCTTCCTTGATACACATGTGACATGATATAGTAAGTGTTTTTTTAGAATTATTCCTATATATTATACATTATATCTTTCAATTCAATATTATATATTCTTAATTTATTGATCTATCTTTGGAGCTTAAATTTTTTTATTTTGCTTACCTATGGTGAGATCATGCACAGGTTGAAATCTCTTATCTGTAAACTGTAATAAGAGACAGGATTTTCCAACACCTAAAACAAACAAAAAGATGTTTAGTACACCATTATAACATTTATAACTTAATGGTAAAAAATCTAACACACACTCACTGACCAAAACATGCTAGTGTAACTGTCAGGTAGACAGCAGAGTTTCCTGCAGCTTCCAATAGAACAATGAAAATTTTCACCAAGGATGACACTCTTTAAGTGAAAAGCAACACTTTTTTGGAGTAAAAAAATAATTGGCTCATAGAATATTGACAGTGCAACTGCATCATTTCATCTAATGAATTCATCTCAGCATTGCTTTTCAGTTGAACCACAGAATTAGTCTCAATCACCTATTAGGTCTTAATGTACACTTTACATTTTATTTTGTATCAAAGCAACCATCGCTTAAAAAACTATCAATTTTTCTTCAGAAGATTTAATTCCGTGTTATTTTTATTGAAAGTGTGTTCCATTTTCTATAAATTTATGCCATTTTAAGTTAAAATATAAATTTTAAGAAAATTTAGTTTTTAGCATCATCAAATGATTACTATAAATGAGGGATTTTTACTCATATGGAGAATAGTCCCCCATTTGGCAGGTTGTCCCCAACCTGTTCAATTCAAAAATGAACCCAGTGTTTACAGGAAATTATGGCACACAATGGTAGTTCATAGAAGTTGAAAGTAACAACAGATGTTTACAAATATTTCTATTGTTGTGACTTTGAACTGCCACTAACAACTGACCTAACACCTGGTCAATAAATAATCAATGAGGCATACCAATCAATACATTTGTAAACAGTACAGTGGCTACTGAAGTCTATTTCAAATGTAAAAATTAAATGAAAAAAAAATTAATCTATAAGCCAAAACAAAGAAGAAAAATAATGCAAAACCAATCCATTAGCATTTCTAAGTGATGCAAATGAGTAATAAAATTTTGTCCAAGAGATAATTTTGGTGATAATGTGAAGCATTATTTAAACTATCTTTACAGCTGTACAGTGCATGTTTAAGTGTGGAATATTAAAAAAAATAGCTATTACCAAGTATTTAAAACAATCTGAAAAAAATCATCTATTTGATTAACAAATCGTGTAAATAAAACGTGTGAAATTGATGCTAAATAATTGTTTTGTCAGCCATTTTGAATCAATATGTATTTTTCTCCTACGCATAACATGAAAAGCAATTTGATTTTGCATCTTTAGTAACTCGAAACAATTCTTAAACCAAGACATATATAAATTACCTGTATCTCCTATGATAATGTACTTAAATAAGTAGGCATAAGACATTTTGATCGTTCTTTTTTCTGTCGATATTGGCTGATGATGTCAGTTTGTTGACGTCAATTTCTCACCCGGAAGTAGTCCCAGTTCAACTATAATCACAAAATCATACCGAAATTGAAAGTTATTTCCGTGATTTTTCTTTTGTTTTTGTGTGCGTTTCAAGTTCAGTTTTGTTTTAATAATTGTTTTTTTTTGTGTATTTCTTATTTTTATATTGTTTTACTTTTTGGGGCTTAAAAAGAACAAGTCTTCGCAACTGAAGAATCTTGTCCAGTTTCAGCGTATGTCGTAAAGAGGGTACCGTGGTCAAGGCCGTTTTATTTTGTGTAATACCAGAGACATATATTAAAATATATTGTATTATATGTCTCTGGTAATACATTATTGTAACAAAAATGCATATAGTTGGCCGGCCCGGATCTTTCTTATATGTTGCATAAAACATACGGTGCAAAATATCTTATGGGTGTAGTGAAAACAGTTCTAACATTATAATTATAAATTAAGACTATTCAAAATTTTAAATAGATTTGATATGTCATATATATTTTTATGAAATTACTATAGAAATCTGGAATTTTGGTTGTTGCTTTATAACTTTATTCAGTTGTTTGTTTTATAAATTCAAAGATTTAAAGGATTTTAAAGACCCCCTTTTTACCATCAAAACTCTCTTATTGTACACAATAGGTGGATCCTGAGGGACCCGGGGACCCCCTCCCCCTTTTTGTGGGAAAACAATGTTTGATTATATATTGGGAATCACTGAAGCATGACTGGAGCGCCCCTTTCTAATGGCAGTCTCTTATGGAAATGTCTGGATCCGCCTCTTTATATCAAGTTTTAAAATATAAAACAAAAAGGTTTAACCCATTTCGTTGATAATCATACGTATTCTCCTATTCTGGTATCGTAAACACAAAACAACATACAAACAAAGAGTGAAATAATACGTAAATCTTAAGTATACATAAGCATAACAGCAATTCGTTCTCGTTTTAAAGTTCAATTACTTTTATGTCGCTTATAATACTTATGTACTTATGTATCTTTTAAAATATATGTTATTCGGAAATCCTATGTTCATGAAAAAATAACCGTTTCAAAGGAATGTTCAATAGGCTTAATAATAATACTAGTATGTGGAAATTAAATATGTTGAAGATGTTGCACTTTTAATCTTTTAAGTAATGTTAAACATCTGACTAATTTATTCTTATCTGTTATTCAAGAAAACGCTGGTTTAAATATCATGTTGCGTCTCTCTGTTCAGTTGTAAATTCTGTTTTATATAGAAAAATGTAACGCAAACAAAATAAAACCTGTAGGCATTTCGCATTGAAGTTGTTTGTTTTCATATTTTGATTACAATCACTTTAGTTTGTATTATTTAAATCCTTTTTCAGATGATGGTTTGATATTGCATGATAAACTAAGTGGACGAATTCGTCCATAACTTGTTATTATTTCAATGAGGAAAATTATTCCTACTATACCAGCCCCAAATTTCACGAGTAATCCTATAACAATACAATTTAAATCAGTTTTTGTTCGTCAGATAAATCTTAAACAGAAATGTTTCTTTTCAAAATTACCAAAAAAGTTGTCCCAAGGAAAACTTGTCCCAAGAAAAAGTTTTAATTGTACATCTCCATACCGTAAAGACCACGAAACATCAACACTATTACCAAGTTATTACAGATTGAATATATACCAATGATTTTTTTAGGTAGCATGAATTTAGACTACTATACCATAGCGTAAAAAAATATTCTATTGTTTTATCTTAATATAAGATTTGCATGGGACAAATGTTCGCTGTAATTCTTTTTTTTTCTTTTTTTCTTTTTTAGAGCCACGGAAAATATAGTGGGGCATCAAATATAAAATGATTTCTGCTGTTGTCTGTTCTATGGTCGGGTTGTTGTTTCTTTGAAACATTCCCCTTTTCCATTCTCAATTTTATGCTGTTTTTATATTACCGTGTTGACAAGAGCAAGATGATAGAAAATTAACAAAAAATAATAATTCAAATACAAATATTTCGAAAAAAGAGGTTTGTGTGTGTGAGACTTAATTAAGAGAGGCTAAAGATACCAAACGGATATTCAAACTCATAAATCGAAGACAAACTGACAAAACCATCACAAAAAGACGAATAGCATTCTACAAATTATACCATAGAAAGCTAAGGACTGAACAAAACACGAACCCTACCCAAAACTAAGGATGTGTGATCTGATGTGCTGCGGGAGGGAAAACAGATCCTGCTCCACTTGTGAAATCCGACGTGTTGTTCATTATAATAGATGTTTTGGTAAAGGTTATATACTGCTTTTGTAAAAACATTGCTATATGACTTGTCGACAGCCCTAGAAAACAAGAGGCTCTCAAGAGCCTGAATCGCTCACCTTAATTTTTTTGGTTAAATCTCTCATCAATGATTATTTTGGCTTTTCAATTTATTTAAATGTTCTTTGAATCGTCCTATTTTCTTCAAAAGCAAAAAAAAAATCATTTTCTCCTATGTTCTATTTTAGCCATAGGAGCTATGTTTCTGACATACAAGGAAATGAAATATAAAATTTATACTAGATACTCTGAAACTCATTTAGCCTAAGTTTGGCTGAAATTGATACAGCAGTTTCAAAGGAGAAGATTTTTTAAAGTAAGTCAACATGATGAACAAATTGTGAAAAAAGTCTTTAAAGGGCAATAACTCCTTAAGGGGTCAATTGACAATTTTGGTCAAATTGACTTATTTGTAGATCTTACTTTGCTTAACATTTTTGCTATTAACAGTTTATCTGTATCTATAATAATATTCAAGATAATAACCAAAAACTGCAAAATTTCTTTAAAATCATCAATTCAGGGGCATTATACCTGAAAAACCAGTTACCCAATTCGGCTGAAAATTTCAGGACAGGTAGACCTTGACCTAATAAATACTTTAACTTCTTGTCTTATTTGCTCTAAATGCTGGAGTTTTTGAGATATAAGCCAAAAACTGCATTTTACCCTGTGTTCTATTTTTAGCCATGACGGCCATGTTTTTTGACGAAATAAAAAATAAAGCACAAACTTTATTTTATACACCCTACTGATCATTCAGTTGAAGTTTGGTTGAATTTGGTTAAGTAGTTTTAGAGGAGAAGATTTTTTAAAGTTAGCAAATATGATGAACAAATTGTGAAAAATTGTCATTAAAGGACAATAACCCCTTAAGGGGTCAATTGACAATTTTGGTCATATTAACTTATTTGTAGATCTTACTTTGCTGATCATTTTTGCTGTTTACAGTTTATCTTTATCTATAATAATATTCAAGATAATGACCAAAAACTGCAAAATTTCCTTAAAATTACCAATTAAGTGGCAGCAACCCAACAATGGTTTGTTTGATTCATCTGAAAATTTCAGGGCTGATAGATCTTGACCTAATGAACATTTTTACCCCATGTCAGATTTGCTCTAAATGCTTTCGTTTTTGAGATATAAGCCAAAAACTGCATTTGACCCCTATGTTCTATTTTAAGTAACAGCGGCCATGTTTTTTGACGGATCAAAAATCGAAGCACACACTTTGTGCAGGATAATCTAAGGAACAATCATGCTAAGTTTCATCTAAATCCATTCAGTAGTTTCAGAGGAGAAGATTTTTTAAAGTTAGCAAATGTGATGAACAAATTGTGAAAAATTGTCATTAAAGGACAATAACCCCTTAAGGGGTCAATTGACAATTTTGGTCATAATAACTTATTTGTAGATCTTACTTTGCTGATCATTTTTGCTGTTTACAGTTTATCTTTATCTATAATAATATTCAAGATAATGACCAAAAACTGCAAAATTTCCTTAAAATTACCAATTAAGTGGCAGCAACCCAACAGTGGTTTGTTTGATTCATCTGAAAATTTCAGGGCTGATAGATCTTGACCTAATGAACATTTTTACCCCGTCAGATTTGCTCTAAATGCTTTCGTTTTTGAGATATAAGCCAAAAACTGCATTTGACCCCTATGTTCTATTTTAAGTAACGGCGGCCATGTTTTTTGACGGATCAAAAATCGAAGCACACACTTTGTGCAGGATAATCTAAGGAACAATCATGCTAAGTTTCATAAAAAATCCATTCAGTAGTTTCAGAGGAGAAGATGTTTGAAAAATTGTTAACGACGACGACGACGTCGACGACGACGACGACGACGGACGCCAAGTGATGAGAAAAGCTCACATGGCCTTTTAGGCCAGGTGAGCTAAAAAAGACAAAGCAGTTTAGATTGGTGAAATAAATAAAAGGTTATTTCTGTTTAACGATAACCTGTTACAAATTCAAGATGTTTTTGGTAAGTTTATTAGCACCAAAACCTACATATAAAGCAAATCTAACCAAAATAAGTTTAAAAACTATCTGATGCTCGTCCGCCGATGGATGACTGTCTCATAGAAAATCATTAACACATTTTCTGTTATCTTTATATTCTTGTTCATAATTATGTATATTACTTTTTGCCGTGACCTCAAAATACATGCGAAGGAGCCTTTTGGTTTTAATATACCAAAAGCATTCTGTAATTAATTTAAAAAAAATATCTGAGCTGTATTTATTCACTGAGTGTTATTGGGTTTTTATGCAAAAGCATTTTTGAATCACTGCATGAGAATTAGAACAAACAGTAAATTTCTATTTGTTTAAATTCGCGGTAGAGCATTGAATGCTATTCCAAGTGATTGTTCGCTTTTAAACTCGCGCACTGTCTTTGTCTTATAAAAATCACAGACATATGATATAGAAATTAAACGATCTAAGACTAGCATAATAGAATTGAGCTAGACACATACAGAGACTGTGTAATATCAATATTAAAGCAATTAGTATAACACATACAAGATAGGTTAACCAACTTTACGTCTTCAATAAAGCATTAGGACAAAGAAAAACCAGCTTCAACCACAGCGTCTCTTTCGCTTGTGTTAATAGCGTTAGTCTCCAACGCTCTGAGGATCACCACAGATTTTGATGTGCTATTTGTATAACGTGTATTTATAAAAAAGAAGATGTGGTATGATTGCCAATGAGACAACTCTCCACAAGAGACCAAAGTGACACAGAAATTAACAATTATAAGTCACCTCACGGTGTATGCCAACTTCCATTATTAATACAATGATGCTTTAATAGTATATGATTTTATTTTGATTTAATCTAAAAATACATTTTCTGCTTGTATCTTTACTGATCAAATTTTGCAAAAAACAAATGTATGATACACATGGCCAATTCAATAATGAATAACCTTTCAACAACAAAATATGAAACATTAAAGAAAGAAGATCTACGAACACAAATGACATGAACAAATAAATAAAGTTGGTGTATTTACTGTCTTCTGATTGGTTAAAAGTATTAGTTTTATTTTCAATGTTGTCAATTTTTATGGCGACACGCCAACTCTGACGTTGTGTATTCATACGCCAACATGTGTGTACGTTGTTATTGTTAATATAAGGAATATAAAAAGTTCTTTGAGCCTTATTTTTGATAGAAATTTATTTATAATGAATGGCAATAATTTATTTTGAATTTATTGACCCATAAATTCGCGGATTATTCAATGTGAAGAGTCAAAAATTAATTTTATGGGTCAATAAATTCAAAATAAATAATAGCCATTCATTAAGTACAAATATCAAAACCAAGTCTTGAATTTTAGATCATATAGAATATAGACCATACATTAAAAATTTGTATGGCATCTTTTAAAAATTGTGTATATGCTCTAGATAATTTTTTTTGCAGAACTCGAGATTACTAGAATATTATAAAAGATACCTGCATCTAGTTTTTAATTTTACGTACATTGTAATCAAGTTTACCCATATTGTAATCAAAATTAACTTTATTGTAATCAAAAGTTTACCTATATTGTAATCAAGTTTACCTATATTGTAATCAAGTTTACCTATATTGTAATCAAGTTTACCTGTATTGTAATCAAGTTAAACTTTATTGTAATCTGTATTGTAATCAAGTTTACCTGTATTGTAATCAACTTTACCTGTATTGTAATCAACTTTAACTATTGTAATCAAATGTAACTGTGTATTTTAACGGAGTTTACATGTATGTTATCAAATTTAACTGTATACTTTAACGGACTTTACCTGTATTGTAATCAAATTGAACTATGTATCGTTATCCTGTTTACCAGTATTTAATTCAAATTTAACTGTGTATTGTAATCCAGTTTATCTGCATTGTTATCAAATTGAACCGTGTATTGTATTCCAATTTAACTGTGTGGATTTAGTATGTTTACCAGTTTTGTTTAAAAAAAATAACAGTGTATTCATTGTATTCCTGTGTTTTGTAATCAAGTTTACTTGCATTGTAAACAAATTTTCTTGTGTATTGTAATCAAGTTTATCTACACTGTAGTCAAGGTTACCCACATTATGGTCAAGTTTACCTGCATTGTAATCAAATTCAACTGTGTATTATAATCAAGTTTACCTGCATTGTAATCAAATTCAACTGTGTATTATAATCAAGTTTACCTGCATTGTAATCAAATTCAACTGTGTATTATAATCGAGTTTACCTGCATTGTAATCAAATTCAACTGTGTATTATAATCAAGTTTACCTGCATTGTAATCAAATTCAACTGTGTATTATAATCATGTTTACCTGCATTGTAATCAAATTCAACTGTGTATCATAATCAAGTTTACCTGCATTGTAATCAAATCCAACTGTGTATTATAATCAAGTTTACCTGCATTGTAATCAAATTCAACTGTGTATTATAATCAAGTTTACCTGCATTGTAATCAAATTCAACTGTGTATTGACATCAAGTTTACATGCATTGAAATCAAATTCAACTTTGCATTGAAATCAAATTCAACTTTGTATTGTAATCAAATTCACCGACATTGTTATCAAATTCACCGACATTGTAATCAAATTCACCGACATTGTAATCAAATTTAACTGTATATTGTACGGACTTTACCTATTGTAATCAAATTGAACTGTGTATTGTATTCTAGTTTACCAGCATTGTAATGCAATTGAACTGTGAATTGAAATTAAAAACTGTGTATCGTATTCTTTAACTATGTATTATAATCCAGTTTACCTGCATTGTAATCAAAATGGGGTGCAAAATTTCCATGGGGATTCCTCCTACCAAAAAAGTTTTTCACAACTTTTTTAACTGATTTTTACAGATTTCCCCCGGTGATGAACAGGATTGAAAGCTCACAAACATGTGTAACCCTGCCTCATGACCAACATACAGTAAATACAAACGTTTTCAAATTCTACATAATAGTACATTGTTTAAGGTCCTAACTTGTTAAATGTTAAATGAGGGGGGGGGGGGGGGGCAATACCTTTTTGTGTTAACCTGTTATGGCCCTTTTCAAGGTGTTGTTAACTGTTATCTGAGATCAATTTAAGCTGTTAACTGTTAACCCACTTTGTTAACTGTTACATGTATCAGAATTTTTGCATTTTTTGTTAACTGTTTTTGCCAAAATCAAGGTGTTGTTAACATGTTAACGGACCCCCTATTGCCCCCCCCTCTTAAATATTTTTCAATCTCGATTGATATTGTACTTATGTTAGATTTTTATTGATGTCCTATAAATGACAAATGTGGGGTGCAAAATTTCAAAGGGGATTTCTCCTGCAATACATGACTTTTCTAACTGATATTAACCGGTTTTCCCATTTTATGGAATGGGTTGAAGGCTCACAACCTTATTCCTTATGTGTCGGTCTCACACCAAGATGCTGTACTCAAGTGGTTGTCCTTGGATCTCTGTTATGATTGCTTTTCTTTTATTGGTTGAGTATGATTCAGATTGTTAGTTTTCTGTTTTGATTTTTTTTCACATTCTGTTATCACAGTGCCATGTATAATTTATTAATCATACCTCAGTTATCATTTTCTATATAAAATAAGTACACAATATTTTCACTACTTTTTCGAATCGCAAGCATTGGACTATTGGACCTTGATGAAACTATTTGACTGCAGGCATCATAATATTTCGTGGAATTTCAAATGCAGCTATGGGATTGGAGGATTTTGAAAATACTGCTGGAGTTAATTGACTAATAGTGCTTTGGTCTTTAACGGATAATTGTTTGAACTTTCATTTATGCAAAAATACCAAATTCTCCTCATATTTATATATTTTAAAGAGTACTTTTTTAAAAGATCTGATGGAAATAAATTTGCCAGAGTGGTTACAAGGCAAACAAACTACATTAAAAAACTCTCATATTGTTAGTGCAGTACCAGTGGATAATTAAACCAATACATTTTAAAATATAGGTTTCTAAAGCACATCACAGATCAAATCATATTGCTGTATTATCTTATCTTATTGCTGTATGTGAAATATTTTCTGACATCATAGTTGTACAAAAACTGGAGGCTGTATGATATAGAAAACTATATACATGTATGTGAAGAGTAAATTATGTGTATATGCTTACTAAAATCTACAAAGGCTAATTCACTGAATCAAGAACCCAATTGGTTCCATTTCTGAGGGTCTGGAGGGGTGCTCTTTATTTCTGTATTCTGCATTTTTTGCCATTTTTTCTCTATTCTTTTATAATTTGCTCCCTTTATTATGCACCTTTGAGCCATTATTGTTCATTCTGTAAACTCCATCAACATGCTCAGTCATGTTACAAATTGATTTCATTTAGAAAAGACACATTGACTGAGAACAAAGATGGACACAGAATGACGACACCACAATACTGGTATATGTGCAAGGTAAGTAAAAATAACAACACATACAACTTATATCAGAAATCTTTAATAAAAAAAATATAGGAGCTGCTTATATTATACATCTAAATCAGTTCCTTCATTAATGATAAGCAATAGTAGAATGTAAATTTAACAATTTGAAAGTAACCCACATGTAAACATAAACAACATTTTCCCCTAAACATTTTTTTCCATTAAACAAAACTATATGGCAATAACTCCTTTAGGGGTCAATTGACCATTTTTCTCATGTTGACTTATTTGTAGATCTTACTTTGCTGAACATTATTGCTGTTTTAAGTTTATCTCTATCTATAATAATATTCAAGATAATAACCAAAAACGGCAAATTTCCATAAAATTACCAATTCAGGGGTGGCAACCCAACAATCATTTGTCCTATTCATCTGAAAATTTCCGGGCAGATAGATCTTGACTTGATAAACAATTTTACTTCTTGTAAAATTTGCTCTAAATGCTTTGGTTTCAGAGTTATAAACCAAAATCTACATTTTACCCCTATATTCTATTTTTAGCCATGGCAGCTATCTAGGTTGGCTAGCCGGGTAATCGGACACATTTTTTGAACTAGATACCCCAATGATGATTGTGGCCAAGTTTGGTTAAATTTGGCCCAGTAGTTTAAGAGGAGAAGATTTTTGTAAAAGATGACAAAAATTTCAAAAAAATTGTTAAAATTGACTATAAAAGGCAATAACTTCTTTTAAGGGGTCAACTGAACATTTTGGTCATGTTAACTTATTTGTAGATCTTACTTTGCTGACCATTATTGCTACTTACAGTTCATCTCTATCTATAATAATATTCAAGATAATAACCAAAAGCTGCAACATTTCCTTAAAATTTCCAATTCAGGGGCAGCAACCCATCAACTGGTTGTCCGATTCATCTGAAAATTTCAGGGCAGATAGATCTTGACTTGATAAACAATATTACCCGTGTCAGGTTTGCTCTAAATGCTTTGGTTTCAGAGTTATAAGCCAAAATCTACATTTTACCCCTATGTTCTATTTTTAGCCATGGCGGCCATCTTGGTTGGCTGGCCGGGTCATCGGACACATTTTTTAAACTAGATACCCCAATGATAACTATGGCCAAGTTTGGTTAAATTCGGCCAAGTAGTTTCAGAGGGGAAGATTTTTGTAAAAAGTTAAGACGACGCCGGACGCAGATGCCAGGTGATGAGAAAAGCTCACTTGGCCATTTGGGCCAGGTGAGCTTAAAAATTGGTTTTCTGCTGACTAGGTTAAAAAGGGGGAAGATTGGGTTTACACATTTTACTTAACCTAACCAATATAAGTATGCACAGCATTATATTTTTTGAATAACCTGAATAAGGTAGGCTTGAGACCAAAACTTAAGAAGGTCAAACATTGAAATGTTTAAGAGCATCAAAACTAATATAGACTCTGAACAGAGTGGGCCTGAACTGGAAAATAAATTGTCAGTAGTTGTCACCGTATATTTGTATTTTTAGTTTATTTGGTGGATGTTTGTGTCAAATATTTGTTGAATTGACAACATTTGTTTATTCTGACCAAAATAGATGTTGTCGAGAAATGAGGGTGACTGTTCATTGCTGAAGCTATTTGATGATTTACCCATTTCATTGTTCATTATTTGGATTTCATGAGATCACTTTGAATCAAAGGATAAATGAATCTTTTTGATGAAAATATTTGTGTTAAAAAAAGGTAAAACTTTAAGAACTTTTAAATTACACTTTCCTTACATAAAATCGAGTTCAAAAATTTTAAATATTACAAAAAAAAGATATGAGGAGTCAGCAACCATGTTCTATATGTTGGTGTTCAAGGAATAATATCATATTGTATATATAAATGTATATGGAATGTTTATCTAAATCTATTTTATCTTTGTTAATCACAACCAAAGACATGTATAATGCATAATGTCATAAAGAAAATTACAATGATATGTCAAAATTGTTATCACACATAAACTGTGAAAAAAATACATTATTCTAAAAAAAAAAATCTTGGAAAAGCCATGTATAAAAAAAAATATATGTCCAATACAAAATATATGTACATATTATTATGTATTACTTGACTGCATGTATAAATGTAATAAATATCTACCAAATACATGTACTGTTAAGGTCTTTCCTTGAAATATATTTTAAGTCTGATCTGCAATATATAATTATAACACAATGACTGCAAAGTGTACAGAACACAAAGGAAATTATTTTATCAAAAACAAACAAATTATATAACTGTAACGAAAATAAAAGTATTGTGGACACTGATTTTATCAAAGGGAGACAAACATTCAACTGAAATTATTATGATTGTTAATGTCAACAGTTACATGTATTAACAAATAACATGTATTCTTATTTGCTCTTTCAGAATCAAAGGAACTATGCTATTTTATTGCTTTTACACCCAAGTGAAAACAAGGTAACATTATGGGTTAATTTTCCATTGTTTAAATCAATGTTAACCAATAACAATGTTTGGTGTATGCTTTTGAAAATATTACCCAGAATGCATAAGATTCTGAAACAGTGAATAAGAGTAATGATTATGAAGCACTAATCCTGCTTAGCAGGTGACTAAAGCAACATTTTAAAATGATTATATTTACAATGCTCAATGCAATTTAAATTGAATATTGCATACAATAAGTGGTCTTCTGATAGAAAAAATATGAAATCATGCATGGCAAATATCATCTAATGAAAAATTGCAATTATAGCTAATTAATATGAATTAGTATACTGTAAACCAACTTATTTTCGCGAGCGATTTATTTTCGCGACTTTCGCGAGTAGCAAAATAATGCGAATATAAATCGTCGCGAATATGTAACACTTGGATCTTTCCTTACTGAACTATATCATATAAATTAGAAATTCGCGAAATTAAGTAGCCGCGAAGTGGACTTTAAATGGCAATACGCGAAATAAAGTATCCGCGAAAATAAGTTGGTTTACAGTATATGTGGTATATTTAATTGAAATAACAACCATATGATGCACATAAAAAAAGAGAGAATTTTCCAGACATTAAAAAAATAGTAAAAATGAGTACCAAAAACAACTAGTATGTATACAGGTTTAGTATATCTTAACAATAGTAATGATAAATGAAAAAAAATAATAGCATCCATTTATGAAAGCGAATATAAAAATAATCGTATTTATATATATGGCACAAAAATGCATAGTCAAATACATTCAATTTTTAATCTGCACTGGAAAAAGGAAAGACTCCAAACCTTTTTTTCAAATTTGCTTTATGTCTTGGTGTGTATAAATTCTAGTATAATAAAATCTGTATAATATCTAGCTTATATGCAAGTTTCTCCTCTGTTAAATAAACATTTTTTTAAATGTCTGTCTAGTTATGATAAACTATTACTTATCAACACAAATGTCAAGTCTCTTTCATATAAGCATATACAGTTTCTATTAAATATAAAAAAAAATTAACAAAAAGAAGACTCTTATCAATGCCAAACTTCTGACAAAAATAAATATTTGTAATTTGTAATCAATAAGCATATATAAATTCTTGCTTACTGTAAACTCAGAAATTATTGTGAGGTTTTTATTATTGCCAAAAATGTGACAGAGTTGTAAACGCAGTATTTAAACTTGCATTTTTAAATATTTTATATGAATTAAACAGGATTTTTTTCAAAATCGTAAAAATTCAAATCACATTTAAGTCATAAAATAAATCACAATAATAAATGCATGCAATAATTTCTGAATTTACAGTATATGAGTATATAATATCAGGCAAATATATAACACATTTGCAACCCTCAAATACAAACTTTACAATTTGTATGAAATAAGCAGGTAAAAGTCTTTATATTAAGCATGTACATAAAAACAATTCCATCCTGTGATCCAGTATTTATCAGTATAGGCATAGTATATCTTTTTCATACAGTTTTTAACAAGTTACTCCTATGAAGAGAGTTATATTTAGAGGGGAAAAATATTGATAAGAGGCATGAATTGTTGTTGATGGGTGAATTTAGTCCTGATAAGAAAAGTTAAATTAAAAAAAATAAAATTTGGTGTTTTTCTGTATAACATAACAATGTTTTGCTTTATAATAGATAAACAAACAAATCTTGGTAAGCTATTAGTTTACTTGATTGTACTTTAAAAAAAACAATACAAGAAAGTAGCAAAATGCAAATCTTTTCTGCTTTTAATAAATCAATGCAGGTTATAGAAAATTTGAATTAGATTGTCAAAAAATTGGCAAGAAAGAGATAAACGAAAATAATAGGATTCCACAAATATAAGTGGACTTACATTTTGATAAAAATAGTAAAGAAATGAAAATCTTTGCAGAACAGGAAAATATATAAAAAATTTGACAATTTGAAAGGTGACAAATTCAAATATCAATTAGAAAAAGCTTTGACAGTGAGGTATTTTTTTTTTTCAAATTCTGCTTTCTACAATATAATATTTGACAACAAAATGTTGCATCTCAGAATTTGAAATATTTACTATTTTTTTGAGTCAAATAGTGCTCCAAAATATGTGCTAAAAAAAGTTTTTAATGTGAATAAACTCATCATAGATACCAGGACTATATATACGCCAGACACGCGTTTTGTCTACAAAAGACTCATCAGTGACGCTCGAATCGAAAAAAGTTAAAAAGGCCAAATAAAGTATGAAGTTGAAGAGCATTATGGACCAAAATTCCTATAAGTTTTGCCAAATACAGTTTAACTATTCTTTTTCTAATGTAGGGTCCTTTTTCTGGTTTAGGGTACATAGACAATTAGCACTTTCTAGATACAACACAGCAGTAAGCAATAGTTTGAAAATTACAAAAGGTCTTCTTGAATCTTGTTCCCTTCAATCTCCCCTGGTTCTAAGTCTTTCTCCTGAGTCTCTCTATCCATACAACAATACTTTTAGGTCAGCAATGGATGGTCAAGAAAACTTACATATTTTCCTACTTTTTCTTCTTCAAATACAATGATCTGAAAATATATAAACTTGTCATCAGTCTTATGTTAACTGCCTAAAGAGAAGCAAAATTTCCTACATTGAAATATAAGAATATTAAGAACTATCATGTTGATTTTTATTAACTAGAGGCTCTAAAGAGCCTGTGTCGCTCACCTTGGTCTATGTGCATATTAAACAAAGGACACAAATGGATTCATGACAAAATTGTATTTTGGTGATGGTGATGTGTTTGAAGTTCTTACTTTACTGAACATTCTTGCTTCTTACAATTATATCTATAATGAACTTTGCCCATTAGTAACAGAGAAAAATATTTGGTAAAAATTTACATAAATTTACCAAATTAATGAAAATTGTTAAAAATTGACTATAAAGGGCAATAACTCCTTAAAGGGTCAATTGACCATTTAGGTCATGTGGACTTATTTGTAGATCTTACTTTGATGAACATTATCGCTGTTTACAGTTTATCGCTATCTATAATAGTATTCAAGATAATAACCAAAAACAGCAAAATTTCTTTAAAAATTTCCAATTGGAGGGCAGCAACCCAACAACCTGTTGTCCAATTCATTTGAATATTTCAGGGCAGATATATATTGACTTGATTAACAATTTAACTCCTTGTCAGATTTCCTCTAAATGATTTGGGTTTCAGAGTTATAAGCAAAAAACTACATGTTACCCCTGTTCTATTTTTAGCCGTGGTGGCCATCTTGGTTGGATGGCCAGGTCATCGGACACATTTTTCAAACAAGGTACCTCAAAGATGATTGTGGCCAAGTTTGAATTAATTTGGCCCAGTAGTTTCAGAGGAGAAGATTTTTGTAAAAGATAACTAAGATTTACGAAAAATGGTTAAAAATTGACTATAAAGGGCAATAACTCCTAAAGGGGTCAACTGACCATTTCGGTCATGTTGACTTATTTGTAAATCTTACTTTGATGAACATTATTGCTGTTTACAGTTTATCTCTATCTATAATAATATTCAAGATAATAACCAAAAACAGCAAAATTTCCTCAAAATTACCAATTCAGGGGCAGCAACCCAACAACAGGTTGACCGATTCATCTGAAAATTTCAGGGCAGATAGATCTTGACCTGATAAACATTTTTACTCCATGTCAGATTTCCTCTAAATGTTTTGGTTTTTGAGTTATAAGCCAAAAACTGCATTTTACCCCTATGTTCTATTTTTAGCCGTGGCGGCCATCTTGGTTGGTTGACCGGGTCACGCCACACATTTTCAAAACTAGATACCCCAAAGATGATTGTGGCCAAGTTTGGATTAATTTGGCCCAGTAGTTTCAGAGGAGAAGATTTTTCTAAAAGATTACTTATATTTATGAAAAATGGTTAAAAATTGACTATAAAGGGCAATAACTCCTAAAGGGGTCAACTGACCATTTCGGTCATGTTGACTTATTTGTAAATCTTTTTTTGCTGAACATTATTGCTGTTTACAGTTTATCTCTATCTATAGTAATATTCAAGATAATAACCAAAAACAGCAAAATTTCCTCAAAATGACCAATTCAGGGGCAGCAACCCAACAACGGGTTGACCGATTCATCTGAAAATTTCAGGGCAGATAGATCTTGACCTGATAAACATATTTACCCCATTTCAGATTTCCTCTTAATGCTTTGGTTTTTGAGTTATAAGCCAAAAACTGCATTTTACCTCTATGTTCTATTTTTAGCCATGGCGGCCATCTTGGTTGGTTGACCGGGTCACGCCACACATTTTCAAAACTAGATACCCCAAAGATGATTGTGGCCAAGTTTGGATTAATTTGGCCCAGTAGTTTCAGAGGAGAAGATTTTTCTAAAAGATTACTTATATTTATGAAAAATGGTTAAATATTGACTATAAAGGGCAATAACTCCTAAAGGGGTCAACTGACCATTTCGGTCAAGTTGACTTATTTGTAAATCTAACTTTGCCGAACATTATTGCTGTTTACAATTTATCTCTATCTATAATAATATTCAAGATAATAACCAAAAACAGCAAAATTTCCTCAAAATGACCAATTCAGGGGCAGCAACCCAACAACATGTTGACCGATTCATCTGAAAATTTCAGGGCAGATAGATCTTGACCTGATAAACATATTAACCCGACGTCAGATTTCCTCTAAATGCTTTGGTTTTTGAGTTATAAGCCAAAAACTGCATTTTACCCCTATGTTCTATTTTTAGCCATGGCGGCCATCTTGGTTGGTTGAACGGGTCACGCCACACATTTTTTAAACTAGATACCCCAATGATGATTGTGGCCAAGTTTGGTTCAATTTGGCCCAGTAGTTTCAGAGGAGAAGATTTTTGTAAAAGTTAACGACGCCGGACGACGGACGACGGACGCAAAGTGATGGGAAAAGCTCACTTGGCCCTTCGGGCCAGGTGAGCTAAAAATAGTGATAATAGAAAACAGAATATAATTGCTCAGTGAGGCAGCTTTGCCTGTACTATTAAGGAACTATGAAATTTTTATAATCTACATTGAAGATCTTAATTTGAAATGCCTTTAAAATATCATATTTTTGGGGGGAATTTGGCATGCCAATTGAATAACAACGAAACCATATTATGCAGTTTAACTTTTCAGAGAAAACAAACTAAATGACCCTAACTAAAGGATGTTTATAAAATTGAGAAAGGAAATGGGGAATGTGTCAAAGCGACAACAACCCGACCATAGAGCAGACAATAGCCGAAGGCCACCAATGGGTCTTCAATGAAGCGAGAAACTCCCGCACCCGTAGGCGTCCTTCCGCTGGCCCCTTAAAAATATGTATACTAGTACAGTGATAATGGACGTCATACTAAACTGTTGCCTGCCATGTTTTTGAATTTTTGTCAGATTTTCAAAATCCTCTGGTTTTATCCATTAGATAATGCCTTAAAAAAAAACTTGCTCATGGACCCCCATTTTTCTTTTCATAAATCTACATATATAATTATAAGCCATTTGTAAAACCCTTATAAAATCTTATTTATTTTTTAATAGTTTTTGAAAACTTTAACTGGTCAATGATAAAGATAAATCAAGAGAGAACATTTTCCTGCCAAAATTCCAATGGCTTATATCTCGGAAACAAGCACATTGACCCCTATATTTTTTTTGCTTTTTAGATTCCTCAATTAATCCCCTATCAATATATACTACCGGTAGTGTTATGGAAAGCTATTTATATTGAAACTGAGCAGTAAACTTCCTTAAACTTCAGTTTTTTAACATTCATGAGAGAGTGACTGTTAAACCAAGATCAGCTGAACCTTTAAAAGCTTGAACTTGATTTCTACCATGGTTGAGTCAACTATATCTGCTGCTTCTTCAAAAAGCATGCATCATTATATGCCAAAATGGCAATAATTTTTGAAGTTATGTTTACCGAATTATATCCTGCCTTTAAGTAAGGCGCTGGTACAAACAATGTTTTCTGTGGCCCAATGCTCCAGTATCTTCCTAAATGATGTTCATTAACAAATACTATTCCTTTACCCCAGCCCTGCAATAATCAAAAATATCTCTCAATCAACAAATATTTTATATCACTAAGAATTCTAAACACAATGTAGAAAACACAAAATAATTTCAAGTATTTTATATATGAATTTATGCGCAAAACGCTGGTGCAACATGTTGAGCAGGGTCTGCTCTCTTTTCATTGAGCATGATTCGCTCACCTTTCCTGAGCAACTGAGATGGCCAGTAAGTTTATTTTGGACTTATGAATTTAAATGTGGTATCTTTTGCCTCTCTTTCAGGAAAAAATTTAGTTCTGTTTGTTCAAATACAATGTCTAAATCCATTTTCCCCCCAATTTATATTAAAAACAAGAATGTGTCCCAAGTACACGGATGCCCCATCCGCATTATCATTTTCTATGTTCAGTGGACCGTGAAAATGGAATAAAATCTCTAATTTGGCATTAAAATTACAAAGATCATATCATAGGGAACATTTTTACTAAGTTTAAAGTTGATCGGACTTCAACTTCATCAAAAACGACCTCGACCAAAACTTTAACCTGAAATGGGACGAACAGACGGACAGACGAAAGGACACACAGACCAGAAAACATAATGCCCATAAATGGGGCATAAAAATCACTGATCCAAAAATTATTGTAAATTGATAAAGAAACTAAACACCCTACCTCCATTTGAAGAAATGTGTCCTTAGGTACTGGTCCCTCTATCTTCAAATTAGTTCTGAACAAGCATGGTGGTTTGGTTAATGATGATAATGGAAAATATTTGTCATTTGTATATATTCTGTAAGAAAGAAACAAGACAATAGACACATTTATAGTAACAAATAACAAGAAAGCATTCATTGTCATATTATTTAAGCATACCTCTACATTTAAATCAAACTATTGAAAGAAAGAAAATGGACATATAAAATCAATTATAAGGGTGTTTGGTATGAGAGTTCTGAGAGAATATTGAATGATTGGAAGGTCTCATCTCACTCCGTAAAAAACTCTGAGCCAAAAAGGTTCTTTTGTCATTACACCATTGAATAAAGCATAAACTTCTTTGCATCAGTTTTGTCTATCCTTTCAATTAATCTTGTCAAGAGCCTTTAAACTACCATTACCAATTATATCAATTTTAACATCCAATACAAATTAGTTTTCTTCATAGTGGAAATCATTTATTCTGCAAAGTGCAGATATTTCATCATGAACTTATTATAATAAGACAGTGGCAATTTGAATAAAAATCTTTGCAAGCTCAAAATTCCAAAATTTGATAGCTTTTTATTAGCTACTGTTTCTCATTATTGGCAGGTATCTTCCATGCACAGTCCTGATCATGTCAAACAAACACTTTTTTTTAGCATGGCAGCATTTGTTCAGCAAGCTTGCATATAAAATTCCTGTCAAATGTGAATGGATATTGTCCTTTCTCCACTGGACTTACTTGTGAATGAAATTTCTATTGAATGTCAATGGATAAACAGTCCAATTCTCTACTGGTTTATCGTCTAGTAAGATCTCTCCAGTTATTCCTGCATAATTGAATTTTAAATTAGAACTTTAGGTAAGTTTTCAAAAATTGAATTTTAAATTAGAACTTCAGTTGAGTATTCAAAAATATAATTAAAGTGATTATTTCCAAAAATTTCTGAACTAAAGCCATTTTTTTCCCTTTAAAATTTTAGAAGACTATTTCACTAAATAAGTGTGCCCTTTTCAATGAAAAAAAAAACATGTCAAAGCATGATTTATCTTTGGCATTGAGCCTTTTATGACTCAAAAGATTACAATTTAAAGTTTGAATCAGGAACTGAAAAATGTCTGAAAGACTCCATAAAAAAATGTGTACTGCTTAATTTGTATTACAACCAACACTCACTTTTTTTGGCCAAGAGAAAATTTCAATTAAAAAATTGTCAAAACTTTTTTTTATTTTGTCATATTGAATTATGTTATGGACAGTTTCTAAGGTAAAAATGTAAATACCTTTTCTTTCTTTGTTCATCACTTTAGATCCCTTGTTAGCATAATTAGCTCGTCCTAAATTTTCCACGATGATGTCCAGTGTATAGTTTATACCCTATTGATATAATGTAAAATTAGGTCTTTAAGTATGTTTCACTTTTTAATGAGTTGTCATGTTCAGATTAATTTATTTTCATGGGTATCAATTTTTATGGATTTACGAAAACTTGCATGTTCTTGGATATTTAATTGCGTGGTGATGACAAAGTCTGCATACAATCCTATGTTCACCTGTACCCACAAAATCCAAGAAAATTGGTATCCAAAAAATAATAATGGATCCACAGTATAATGCATAACAAAGATAAGGAGAATACCGCATATCTCTTTATAATCATGGAAAATTGTCAAGAAGCATAGAAAAGGGACTTAACTTTCTTTGCAGGGGCGGATCCAGCCATTTGAAAAAGAGGGGGGTTCCCAACCCAGGAGAAAAGGGGGGGGGGGGGGGTTCCAACCATAGATCCCCATTCAAATGCATTTATCGGCCCAAAAAAAGGGGGGTTCCAACACCCAGAACCCCCCCCCCCCCCCCCCCCTGGATCCGCCATTGCCTTGTTGCATCATATATATCACACAACAGTTTGTTAAAGCAAATAAGCAGTAAAGTCTATAACTAATTATGAGCATCCAACTAGCCTTGGATTCTGCAAACTAGCCTTGAATTCTGAAAACTAGCCTCTAAAATTAATACTTGGATACTCGGTCATAATACTCGAGTTTAGACATTTTGATGGAATGCAGTGTTTTTGTTATTACCTTTCATAAACATATTTAGTAAAGACAAAGTACTACAAAAATAGCTTGATCCTCTGTTTTTTTGTATTAATTAAACAATGAATTACCTACTGCCGTTTCTTCAAATAACCTACCATAATAGCAATTATTGTTTGTGCACATGTTCATGAACCAAATTTCAATAAAATTATAAATATTTGCATATAAAGTTTGACAAAGTAGACAATATATGTATCATCTGTTCCTGAGGAGTTGGTATTTTTTATAATACAACTTGTCCATTAATTTGTCAACAACACTATTGGGCTTTTTCCCGTTGCTCAGTCTTACTTTTTCTGTGTTTTTTTTTTGCACTATCTGTTGTCTGATTTTTTTTAAATTTTAGCCATGACGTTGTCAGCTTATTTCAGACTTTTGGGTTTGAATCCATGAAAGTGTTGATCCCTGTAAAAACACAGTTAACAAATGTTTTTAATCAGCTGCGTAGGGTTCACTGCAGGTCACTTTGATTTTGTTCTTGTTTAGAAATATGATATGGTCAACAATTTCAGACGAAAGACTGTATGACTTTCTATTTTTTGTTACAAGTAGTGCACAGAAAATATTCTTTCGGAAAGAAAGGAGGTTGCTGGTACTTCTATAACAAATAGTATCCTCAGGATATTTAACCATATTTATGTTATTAATTGATTTTATTTAGTATTACGAAGGGGATATTTCAATGGAAAAGTGAGTGAAAATGTGAAGAGAAATATCTCAATAGGTATAACAGGCAAACCAGTATCCGAGAACTAAATCTGTACTCGAGTACTCTGCCTTCCGAGCGAGTACCCAAGTACTTGAGTACTCGTTGCCATACCTAATTTTTAGTGCTGATTGTGACAAGCTTAATAAACCCCGTAATATAAGAAATTGATGCCAACCAAAAATGCATTGTTAAAGATTTTATCTGTTATTACATTCACAATTCAGCCTTAATACCCATTTTAGCATTCAGCAGTGATAGCTCTGGGTCCAACATTAAGCAATGATAGCTCTGGGTCCAACATTAAGCAATGATAGCTCTGAGTCCAACATTAAGCAATGATAGCTCTGGGTCCAACATTAAGCAATGATAGCTCTGGGTCCAACATTAAGCAATGATAGCTCTGGGTCCAACATTAAGCAATGATAGCTCTGGGTCCAACATTAAGCAATGATAGATCTGGTTCCAACATTAACCAATGATAGCTCTGGGTCCAACATTAAGCAATGATAGCTCTGGATACAACATTAAGCAATGATAGCTCTGGGTCCAAAACTAAGCACTGATAGCTCTGGGTCCAACATTAAGCAATAATAGCTCTGGGTCCAACATTAAGCAATGATAGCTCTGGGTACAACATTAAGCAATGATAGCTCTGGGTCCAAAACTAAGCAATGATAGCTCTGGGTCCAACATTAAGCAATAATAGCTCTGAGTCCAATATTAAGCAATGATAGCTCTGGGTCCAATATTAAGCAATGATAGCTTTGGGTCCAATATTAAGCAATGATAGCTCTGGGTCCAATATTAAGCAATGATAGCTCTTGGTCCAACATTATGATCTTTAATGAGTAAAAATTTGAAAGAAAAAACACCATTTATCTTCTTTTTATGCCCCATTTATAGGAATTATGTTTTCTGGTCTATGCGTTCTTCCTTCCGTTCGTCCGTCCATCCGTCCGTTCGTCCCACTTCAGGTTAAAGTTTTTGGTCGAGGTAGTTTTTGATGAAGTTAAAGGGAAACTTCGCAAAAAAATCAAAAATTGATATTATGTCCATTCTGTATAAAAATTCTCAAATTTATAGATATTAAAGTTTTATTCCGCTAGATAAGAGATCACCATTGATTTTAAATTTTGAGTATCAATTCTGTGCGTTCCGCCATTTTGTCATCTTCTACGATCAAAAATCACGATATGTCTATAAACCACAAAGGACCAAAACTACAGTAATTGATGTAGTCGTAATTGCTTGTCGATATCTTGTCAATCGTACGGTTGTTTTATCTGACTAACTAACTTGATACGGAAAATGTTCTTTTTTTTTTTTAAATAACCATAGTCTGTTATTTTTAAACTGTTAATATTGGAATTAATTAAAAAGTCAAAGTTCAAATCATAAATAAGTGTTCCGTGAAAATTGTTTTCGAAAATGTAATTCGATCATAATTCTTTAAAGTAATAAACTTTATTCAAATAAATTCGGATCTTCCCTCATCTGATCACCAGCATGGCTTAAGGTATTACTCCCAAAGGTATTGTGAGGGGTGTGAGGTGACACGTCCAGGTATTCAAGCGATTTCCTGTCGGGCTTGCAAGTTCATGCATCGTTTCACTTCTGTAGGTATTGATCGGTGTACACGGCCGATAACTTATAACTTTTCATTTTGAACTATCAGGTTTATAATATACATCTCTGTCTTGCGTGTCCGAAAGTGATATAATATACTAGTCTTTACTTAACTCATACGCTTGTTTATAAATAACATTTCTGGTGTAAAGAATATTATTTATAAAAATATAAATAATATTATACATAAAAAAAAGATTTGAAGAAATAAAAATCTATTTACATATTTTTTCCAAGGGTTAATTTAGGAAAATGTAATATAAACTCGTTGTCAATAGTAAAGGACAGATTGGAACATACCAGAAATATTGATTTAAAAAAATGTACGCATTTGCCGACGATTCGTTTATACGCCTGGATAGAAAGTTACGGAACTATAGCGCAATTTAAATTATATACATGTATACATTAAACATAACAAAGAAACATACATTTTGTGTAAATTGGGGTAAAAGTTTTGTAAATAGACTAGTCCACGTATGCCAACAGTATGTAATCAACGAATTCGATAGACTATTGTATACCAAAAGAAGAAGAAGAACGAACTATACAAATCAGTTGAAAAAGGCTTAACTCATCAGATGGATAAAAATACAAATACTATAAATACAATTGGAAGTTTTCGTTTTTGAAATTTGAGGGTAAATGATGTATCAAACGTTCAAGAATACGCATGTAATATGTGTCACTGGATAAAAAATCAAAGAGCAGAATGCTCTGAGGGATACGATTGCCATAGTTTTCATTGACACATGTATAGCAGTTCTGCCAAATTTTCATTAAACAAATGCATGAGATTTGGCCAAAATTCAAAAGATCAAAAAGGAAAGAAATAGATCCAAGAATACTGTTGCAAAAAAAGCATGAACATGCGCGAGTCTCAAGCATTTTTGGCCAGTAACCCTGGTACAGCTGGATAGTATTATTCTCTAAACTAATTCAACTGCACATGCAAAATGTAACAATCTGAATAGTCACTCAACTTAAAGAATAGCCAATCCCCGTTACAAGTGTATGAGCCATGTACTTATTGTGTTTTATCGAATTATAGTTATCCTGTATCATTGTAAACTCGTACCATTAAAAAAAAAAAAAACTCGAACCATTGCTTACTCGTACCAACTTATTTAAATGCATTCAAATGGTGTTAAATGATGAATATACATGATATACGTTACTTTCACCCAATACCTCAAAAAAGTCTGTAAAATGTATATAATTTGATAGTACAATGACCAATTTGTAGCTTATGTTCCTTGTATATTGGATAGAAAATACTGTGGCAGATGTAGATAATTAAGGTATATACAGTTTCACCCATACATGTCAAGTGACATGATATTCGCGTGTAATACACGCTTTTTCAACGGTTTACACGCGAGGATTTTGTCACATGGCGTGTACACGCTTTTCACCACTTTACACGCAATTACACGCTTTTTCGTTCTTTTCATTTTTTGGTCGTTAGTGATATCGCTATTCTCGGGTTTTTTCCTTTTTGGGCGATAAATACCGAAAAATTCGAAGTAATTGTTTGGCTGCCACATTGTTTATTTTTCTATATGGACAAACAGTAAAAGGTAAGTAGTTTGTGATTAGTTTTAACTATTTTGTGACTTTCTTTCAAATTCACTTTATAGGGGAAATGTGCACAGAAAGAGGTCACTTTCAGGGCCTGTACCGTCGTCTAAAGTGCCGATTGTTAAGCCAAAACGATGTGTACGGCAAGATTCAAGGTTTATAAATTATATTTTGTGACAAGTACCGCATAATTTGTGCATTCTATGTTGCAATGATAAAAAACAATACATGTGAGAGGAGAAATACAATGCAGCTATTTGAATAAGCATTTACATGTTTATCTAATGGAAATCAAATTTATTAAACATTGTTCTTTTTCAATTTCAGTTTCAAATCCAGCCAACACGGCAACAGATTTCTACAGGCCATGGGGATAAACATATCACAGAACTGTTGGATCAGCTCTCATAGTACCAGCTTTCTTCTGATGAACTACCCAGTTTTATCCAGTCAATATCAATGGGAGCAATGGCAGAGATAATAGATGACATTTCACATTAATGCCAAAAAAAAAACCATTATGACATTCTTTCAAATCTTGATGAAGCTAATTCAGTCAAATATCAATTCCTACTGTGGGAGAGCCTTTTCAATTATAAAGAAATTGACACTGAATTCTGATCAGAACTTGACTATGTTACATTTGTATTGTGTACTGTGATCAAATAAATGTAACTAAACTTGAAACTGGCAGTTGTTTTGAATATGTGCCTAGTGGTGGTGCTTTAAAAGCAACATACAGACCACTGTTTAATACAATAAAAGTTCACAGTAGAATATATATTGTTTTTTTATATTCACAAATTTGTATGAAATTATGAACATTACCACATTCATATTAACAAGTCCGCATCTACGTCACGCGTTTTTACACGCTTTTTGACAAATCATGTCATGTCATGACATGATTTCCTATTGTCAGAGGTTGACATGTATGGTTTCACCCGAAGAAAATTTTTCATGAATAATAAAATCTTAGCAGTTAGTCAAAATGATTGCCAAAATTATTTTTACTGTCTATAAATAAATGTAACAATGAAATTTAACTGATTCCTGTTAAGGGGGTCCGCATTTTCCCCGCAAAAAAAGCACATGGCTTTCAACAATTGTAAACATAGCATTCAATTTGTGATCATGGATTACAGCTTTAATTAACTTAAATTGGATATATACATATTCAACATGTTCAATTTTAATAAGGTACAGTTAAAGCAATGTTTTAACTTTCCTCTGGATTAAGTTCTACAGTGGCGGATCCAGAACTTTTCCTAAGGGGGAGCCCGCTGACTGACCTAAGAGGGGGCCCGCTCCAGTCATGCTTCAATGATTCCCTTTATTATCAACCAAATTTTTTCCACAAAAAAAGGGGGGGGGGGCTGGATCCGCCTATGTTCTAGTTTGAAAGATCAGTTAAAACATTAATGCTTTAAAACATTCTTTATTTTTGTCTAAGTTTTCATTTAACTCCTGTGTAAAATTCAAGTAATTCAACTTTATTTCTATTAAGTTTACAAACAGAAACCCATAAAACATCATATTTTTTATATATTTTTCTGAATGTTACGACTTCCCAGTAGTACAAGTTAACTTTTGCCGTGGTACGAGTTAACTTGCTTCCGTATCTTATCACCGTAATTCTAGGAGGAACCCTAAACTGGACCCCTATCATATTGTGTTCACTTATCGCTACACTGACCTTCGGTGCGAAGCTATATATAGAACGGCGGACCAGTTTAGGAGGAACCCCATTTCTTACTCTTTCATTATTGAAGTTCCTTTGGGTCAGAGGGCATGACTCCTTTCCGTACACACTCCTCTGTTTACTTTGAGATCGTTCTTAATATAATACGACGTTTACCGGCATTAACGAGTTAATTCTTCTTGACGAATACTTCGAAAAGGGAGACAACTCGAAACGATAACATGGAAGATTCCATTTCTGCTGAAGGGGTGTTATAGGTAATTTTTACGATGAAACATTTATTTTAATTTAAATTATGCATGTGATTTAAAATTATGCAACAACAATAGCCCTCCATATGCAGACAGACATAGAAAGAATCCCATGAGTTTCAAATTAATCAATGAAGCGGGGAATCACTCAATCTGATACCCCTTGAAATCAGGAAAACTACACGCATGTGGGGTCTCACTAATTAGCGACAAAAAGCGTCAAGAAGCGACAAGAAGAAAAATAATAAGTGACAAAAAGCAACAAGAAGCTATTTAGCGACAAGAATACATTTTGTTATCACATACATTAAAATATTTTTTAGGATTATATTGAAAGATGAAGAAATAAAAAAAAATTCGATGAAGAGATTGTGTACTTTTTATTATCATATTGATAGATGTAGAAATTAAACATGTGTAAGAGCAAAGGAAATGTAAACGCTATAAAATGAAAATAAAAACAAAGATTTGTCACCTTCCTTTTGAAGGATTTAATAAAACAAAAACATGAAATATTATTTCCTTCCTAACTGTACAATTAATTTTTCCTGATAGGACCAACATTAGCTGTGGCTTCACTCTAAGGTAATACACAATTAAGAGCAACACATGAGATTAACTAGGTGCGTGTCCTTAAAGTTTGTTTTATTGCAACAATAACATCCATTAACACCTTCATCAATTACACACACCAGAATATAAAATTATTGTACCGAATAGTGAACACTGATGAAAAATATTCACATTTTAATTATGTTTTCCTCTTGTTTGATTTCAGTTCTTAATTTGTATTTCACAATTTGTGTATGAATTTTCTGTACAATTATGCACAAATAATGCATTTTGCAAGTTAATTATATATTGTACAAAAATGGTTTTAAAAACAAATAAAAAGACAAAATATACTTCCTGTGATACCTTATAAAATATCATGTAAATAAATGTAGCAACTGAATTAGATTTACAAGTTTCATTCCCCCCTCCCTATCAAAATTAACTTTCCTGTCGTTGAAATTGTTTTCTTTTGCATATTTTTTTAATATTTATTTCGAATAAGTAATATAAATAAAAAAATGTTTTCTTGTCGCTAAATAGTTTCTTGTTGCTAATATTATTCTTCTTGTCGCTTCTTGGCGCTTTTTGTCTCTACAATTCTTTTTGTCTCTAATTAGTGAGACCACGCATGGACATTAATACATAAACAAACCGCGACTTGCGATTTGGAACAAGAACGTTTATTAAATGATATGATGAATGGTTCTCCATTTCTTTATGAGAGTACAGTATCAAATATCAGTTTCATAACGGTAAAATATAGAAATACTCCACTTCAGTTCTTGTGACAGAAATAGAATTATCGATCGGCTTTCAGAGAACTCTCGCAAGTTATCAAAATTTGGGAATTCCCTCTGACGTGTTTCTAAATTTATAAAAACACTAAATATAAATACTGTTTAATTCTGATTTTCCGTATTGTTAAAAACACGCATATAAGTCAAGGAAAATATCATACATGAAGATTATGAGTAAAAGAGGGACGAAAGATACCTAAGGGACAGTCAAACTCGTAAATCTAAAACAAACTGACAACGCCATGGCTAAAAATGAAAAAGACAAACAGAAAAACAATAGGACACATGACACAACATAGAAAACTAAAGAATAAACAACACGAACCCCACCAAAAACTAGGGGTGATCTCAGGTGCTCCGGAAGGGTAAGCAGATCCTGCTCCACATGCGGCACCCGTCGTGTTGCTTATGTGATTACAAATCCGGTAAATAGTCTAATTCGGTAGGTCAAATTCATGAAAGGGAAGGGGATTGTAGTTACGACGTAAGGAACATATCCGATATCATTTGTGAAACGGTTATTCCATAACGGTCAACCAACTCGTGATGGCGTCCGTAAAATTTACGAAGGGATGATTTCAACTTCACCATTTGGAACTCTTGGTTTAATAGCTTCATTGTGAGCAGTAACCCTCTATCAAGAAAATCATGATAGGAAATGCAAGCACGGGAATATCGTATCAATTGGGAGATATATACCCCGTATGCAGGTGCTGCTGGAATGTTGCTACTTAGAAATGGAAAGTTCACAATTGGAAAGCTGAAATCATCTCTTTTGTCGTAAAGTTTTGTCTTCAACCGACCCTCATTGTCAATTTCTAGATGTAAGTCAAGATATGAAGCCGACTTAACTGTATCTGTAGTATCCTTTATCTCCAATTCGATGGGATAGATGCGATCCACATAGTCACCAAATTTTGAATTGTTTAGTGAAAGAACGTCATCTATATAGCGGAAAGTAGAGTTAAAGGATATTGCTAACTTCTTATCTTTCTTCCTAAGAAGTTCCTGCATGAAGTCAGCCTCATAATAATAAAGAAACAAGTCAGCAAGTAGAGGGGCACAGTTTGTTCCCATTGGGATGCCGACAGTCTGTTGAAAAACACGTCCTCCGAACGTAACAAATATGTTGTCAATCAAGATTAAAACATTACAGAAAGTTGTTTATGTTCCATTGTTTTGCTTGTTTTTACCTTTTAAAGCAAGACAATCATAAGAATCTGAGATGTTGCCGAATGTTTAGAATAAAACGAATGACGTGAGGGAGTGTGTCATAGGGTCAATGGTAAAAGTCTACAGATTGCTTGACAGCAATCGTATCCCAAAAATTATCCTCAACACCTACTTCCGTATGGGACTTCCCCTTTCAGTGACCTGCAAATTTAACAGATGATACACTTTCTAAGATTTATATGTCCAACAACGACCCACTGCTCTACATGTGTTACTAACAGCCTAAGATAGCAATTCTTTTGTTAGGTCAATTCTCTTTCGTACAATACCAGAAAACATGGAAAATAAGTTCTTTAAATTTTGACTCTGGAATTAATACCATTTTTTCGTGCGACAAACTCTATTTCTGGCGATGAGCAGACATGGGCGGAAAACAATAAAAAGATAGGTTTAATATTTGTTCATTCATTTAACATGTATAATATGAATATCATTTAGTACACTTCGGTCTATACAAATGCAGAATATACCATGATGGTTTGATTTCGTCAAAAGATATTAAGAGATCTGACAAATAGATTATCACTTCAATATTGCAAGACACCCATTTATAACTTTGCACTTTTGCATATTAAACTTTCGCAAAAAGATAAGGCATTTGATTTTAAATAAGAAGTTGTGGTTTGTTTACTTGGGAGACACTTACCCAAATGAAGTGGACTTAAGCAGCTATATAAGTCACGGTATGGCCTTCAACAGTGAATAAAAGTAAAAGTATATTGTATAATTCAACTAAATGTGAACATGGCTGTGAGTTAGTACGTCTGGAGCTCTCCCTCTATGGCGCTTGCACCTCGGAAAACTTATACAGCTTGTTTCAAGAACAACCGGGTTCAGACAAACTGTTCCGAAATCGATATTGTCACTAATGCATTCACCCAATTCAATATTACCATCAAAGAGAGTAAATTCGGGGCAACACAGACATTCCGTCAATAACGGCATAACTATGCATTTAGTACACGAACACCAATCCGGCTGTGTTAAACTGGCGAGGGTTGCTAAGGATATCTTGATTTCGGGAACTTTCTGCAGGTTCCATATTATGGAGCTCTTCTTCGGTATACTCTGGCTCTAGTGCGTACCCAAATTGACCATACTCGTCAAAATCTGCATCTCTTGACCGGACTGGAACCACTGTTAGTACTATCAACCTCTTTTTTTTTTTACTATCAACCTCCGAACAAGACATTTTTAGTTACGATTTTAATATTAATTTTGGGACAATATATACACTGTCCTATAGAAATAAGCATGCACAAATCATGAGAGAAATATATGTGAATAAAAGTTAATTGAATTAGCAAAGTTAATATCCTTTGGTCTCGAATGTATGTTAACTAATTAATGTGTTTTTATAGGCTAGCTCAAATCCTCATCCAAAAAATATAATCTATATGTAATAATCCCTTCCTACCACACCAAGATTTAATGCCGAGCGATAGACATATTTAAGGTACTAATTAAGTATAATTAAATGAACTACAGATAACAATAATTAATCATAAATGTGCAAAGATTTAAAAACATTTTTTTTCTTTATTCGTACAATTATATTCCGCTTCGGTAGAGTTATCTTCAGATAGTTTCAGATATTAATTAATACATGGGTTTCAAAAGTCTAAATGTAAGTGTTCTCGTACATGTTTTTGCCTAATAAAGACAATCAAAATGATTTGGTAAAGCTATTTCTAATTTCTAAGTTCCCCCTTTTTATGAGACTTAAATTAAGGACAAGAGGTGTATATAATTTTATTCTGACACATGAATTAAGTTTTCCGTCTTTAACCGAAAACTGTTTATTTCTTAGTAAATTAATTTATTTGAATTCAAATAAATAATAGCACCAAATATAATTAAATAATTCCACGGCGATCTATTTTTATTTGTCACCTGTATTTTTAATGTGTGTATTAAATGCTCCCTTGTTTTATAATCCACTGATATGAATAGACAGTCACACCTGGCAAGGTGTGCCCTAGAGGCGTGGTTAAATACCGAAGTGCAAATAACAATTTACCTTTAAACAAGCCATCTACGAGTATTGCCACAGAACCGTGAATACACACATCGTATAAACCTAGTCATAGCAGAGATAGTAAAAGGTCAATAAGAGTACATCAACATATTGTCTTTACATATTATTGTACTTTAATTTGTTCACCTTATCAGTCCGAAAATGCATTAATTAAAAATAATTTTATAACTTTTTGTGTTCGATAATAATAATTCGAATATATACATTTAACATAGAAAATTTATCTCATGAATGTGTACAATTGCACGTCTGTGCGTTTTATCTTCTTATTATCGGCTGGTTATTAGATAAAGCATAAGTCATCGGCGCGCTTACGATTACGTTAAAATATGATTAAAA
Source organism: Mytilus edulis (assembly GCF_963676685.1). Classification (NCBI taxonomy): domain Eukaryota; kingdom Metazoa; phylum Mollusca; class Bivalvia; order Mytilida; family Mytilidae; genus Mytilus; species Mytilus edulis. The sequence continues at coordinate 28,798,983 of NC_092348.1, read as the reverse complement.
ACCAAGACTTTTAGTGATTGTATTTTAAATCCCGGCATGCAAAAACCAGGAGAAAACGTCACGACCTACAGGAAGTAGTTAATATTTTTTCATTAATTATTGAATTTCTCCTTTATTACTGCACATTTAGCGATAAAACTTTGTGAATATATATATTATGTCATTATGAACATATTTAAACCATAAGAAAAAAATCGCGAATTTTCCCTTTAAAGTCCAATCAATTTGAAACTTAGTAAACATGTTCCCTATGATATGATCTTTCTAATTTTAATGCCAAATTAGAGATTTTATCCCATTTTCATAGTCCACTGAACATAGAAAATGATAGTGCAGATGGGGCATCCGTGTACTTGGGACACATTCTTGTTTAGTACTAATTCTAAGTTATATATATTTCAATTTACCTCTCTCAAAGAATGAGAAGAAACATCCATAGTGTAATCGTAATTTGATTTCCAGTCCAGAACTTTGTTATCTCTTCCTCCACTAATTACTATCTGTAAAATAACAATGCCATTTATTATCTGTCATTGTTAGGGCTATTCTATGTGGAAGGGTAGGAAGTGACTTTCAAAATATCACTACAACCAAAAACCATTTTTCAAGATAATTATGCATAATGGTAATATACACATACCACATTCAATAATTAGACTTCCCTTCCTACCCTCCCACATACATTCTAATGGAATAGCCCTCAGCATTTTTAGTAGAGAAAGCAAAGCAGTCTTCCTGATATATGTCAGTTATCTATCTATCATCTTTCAAAGTCAAATTTGATTTTTCATCAGTGAAACATATCAAAATTTGAAAATCATTATGGAGGGTGGTAAAGGGGGGCACTGAACACGGAAACACGTGAAATAAAAATCGCAAAAACGTTGCACGAAAAATAAAAATCGGGAAAAACGAAGCACGAGAAATAAAATTGTAACTATTCCGGAAAAAAGTACCAGAAGTTATTACTCAGTAGTTCGTGGAGATCATGCAGCCTTTTTTAATGGACATGGAGACCTTGCAGTCAACTGTTAGCGTCCGCTACTTGCATCTTTAATATTTGAAAGAAAAAAAATATTCATAGTTATTTGATGGACTTCATTGATACCATACATATTGCAAAAGTAGAATGGTAACAGCATACGTCAAATTCTATTAGATTACACAAATTTCAGAAGGTATTATAACACTGACTTTTTTAATCAAACGCGGGACATGCGGGACATGCACGAGAAATAAAGAACACAGATACGAAACACGGAAAATAAATAAGGGGAAACACGAAGCACGCAAATCGAGCCAAACACGAGACAACGAGAAATAAAACGTCAAAACACGAAAATACGGGAAATAAAAAGGCCGAAAACGTTGCACGAAAATAACCCTTTACCACCCTCATTATGGGATCAGTTTATACGTTTTTTCAAAGTAATATTTTCAGACACTCAAGAAGCATTAGTGAGATCTCACAACAAAACATGTTTAACCCCACCATAATTTTGCGCCTGTCCCAAGTCAGGAGCCTCTGGCTTTGTTAGTCTTGCATGTTTTTTAAATTTTAGTTCATTTATATGTTTTGGAGTTTAGTATGACATCCATTTTCACTGAACTAGTACAAGTTTTTATTTAGGGGTCAGCTGAGGTCCACCTCGGGGTGCAGGATTATCTCGTTGCATTGAAGACCTAATGGTGGCCTCCTGCTGTTATCTGCCCTTTGGTGGGGTTATTATCTCTTTGACATATTCCCCATTTCCATTCTCAATTTTATATATGATACAACTTTTACAAGATATAACAATTATGCACTAATAGGGTGATGGTATCAAAACGTTACATACCTCTCCAAAAATTAAAATAATATATATGTATTCATAATATCTTTTATATACCTGCATTCTATCTTTCATTGTTCCTTTGACCTCCAACTTAGTAAACATTGGTACGGTACGTCTGTATACAATGTAACCATAGTTCTGTCCATAACCTTCTCTGCTTTCCATCATTGTTAAATATTCCATAGGTAATGGCTTCTTGTAAGTGTTAATATCCTGTATAAAACATTACAAAATATTCCATAGGTAATGGCTTCTTGTAAGTATTAATATCCTGTATAAAACAATACAAAATATTACATAGCATTTTTAACTATAATTTTGTATAATTCTTTATCTTTATATACCTAGCTTTTTGAGTGGAATTCTCACTTTTGTAGCCTCAATTTTAAAGTAATAAAAATCTTTTCAGCCATACAATTTGGAACCTCAATTTAGGGAAAAAACAGATGATTTCTCCTATTTATGCCATGTTTGAAAGAGCCCTTTTCTCATTTAACTTGGTAAAAGCATAATATGTAAAATGAATTTTATATTTGTTTTGCCACCATTTCAGCTTATGTATTTGGGTCAAAAGAAGGTTAACTATGGTTCTTTGGGGTTGAATCTCTCATTTGACTAAACCAAAATGCTCCGCAAGGTGCAGCTTGATACAGCCGCAGATGTCAAACTCTGCACAATTGGGGCCAGTATGGACACAACATTCAAGATTGATACATCTCTGAATTTGGATTGTGATTAAATATTTGACACAGCATAGGTTTCTGACACAGAATGAATGTGGTCAAATAAACTTAAAAAAGTAAAATTTACCTATTATGGTTCAATATAAAAAATCTAAATACATGGATAGATTCAGCATATCAAAGAATCCCAAGAATTCAATTTTCTATGAAATCAAACAAAGTTTAATTTTGGACCCTTTTGACCTCAATGAGGACCAATTTAATAACAGGGCCCAAAAATAAAAAAATCTAAATACATGGTTCGATTTAGCATATAAATGAACCCCATACATTCAATTTTTGTTGAAATCATACAAAGTTAAATTTTGGACCCTGATTTGGACCAACTTGAAAACTGGGCCCATAATCAAAAATCTAAATACATGTTTAGATTCAGCATATTAAAGAACCCCAAGAATTCATTTTTTTTTTTTAAATAATCAAAATTTAATTTTGGACCCTTTCAACCTTAATGTAGACCAATTTGCAAATGGGACCAAAATTTTAAATCTAAAAACACAGTTAGATTCAGAATATCAAAGAACCCCAATATTTTAATTTTTGATGACATCAAACAAACTTTAGTTTTGGACCCTTTGAACCTCATGTGTACCAATTTAAAAACAGGGACCAAATTCCCAAAACTTAACTCATGGTTAGATTCAGCATATTTTAAAAGATTAAGAAACCCAATAATTCAAGAATAAAACCCCATTGAATTTGGTCAAGAAATAAGCAATTTGTACAAAGTATTAGAAAAGTATTGTTTTGGCCTCTAATTCCTAAACAGTTGGGGCGATAACCCCCAAAATCAATCTCAACCTTCCTTTTCTGGTATGGAACCTTGTGGCAAAATTTCAGAAAGATCCATTCACTTACACAAAAGTTATTCTCTGGAAACTAGATAAAATACTTATTTTGACCCATTTTGGGCCCCTTGTTCCTAAACTGTTGGGACCATAACCCCCAAAATCAATCCCAACCTTCCTTTTGAGGTTCCAAACCTTGTGTTTCAATTTCATAGAGATCAATTCGCTTAAACTAAAGTTATTATTCAGAAACTAAGTGTATTTGGACGACGCTGATGACACCGCAGGAAGTTCTTCCAATATACGGATGCAAATTTTTTTAGCAGCCGTATTAAAACCAAAACAGACCACTCAAGCCCCCTTAGTACATGAAAACATATTTTCTACTCAACACCTGCAACTTTGATTGATGTTTGTTTAACATTGTGTCAAGGTATAAAGATTTTATCACGATAATAAGACCTGCAACAAAAGAGCTGACAAGGGAGAAGAAATAACTGGATTTAGAAAACTTTTAAGGAAAAAACTTGAACTAACTAAATATGATGTATTAGAAATAAGTAAAAGTCAGTATAATACCTGTAAGAGTAACAGAAATTTTAGCAAAAAATTCATTCTTTATAAATTCTTAAATAGACTCACAATTAAGGAGAAAACTGACAGTTTCTGAAATTTCAAAATGAACATTACAAGATAAAAAAATATGCCAGCTGCAACGGTGAACAGAACCCAGAAAGTTAGCATGCATTTAATGTATTTCCTTAATTTAAAACACTTTCAAACTCTTAAATGATGCACATGTTGTTATATTATGACTACAATGTGTTACTATTCGCAATTGACATATTTGACCTATATACAACAACGTTCATGCTGGCTGTTCAAAACACCTCCCTCTGAAAAAACACATTGCCAGTCGTCTAATTGTTTACAAATAAAAGAGGAAGGTTCATGGAAGAGCCTACGGAAACTCCCTACACGTATACATATCAGACATTGAATAACCTTATTTGTCCTTATCAGAATCAAAATAATTGATGCAAGCTATACTTAATTGTAGTTTTAACATTGGTAGGCATTACATTCATGAAATTTTAGCCCTCACTATCATTCAGGCAAACATAATTACAAATATAATGCTTACCCATGTTAAATCTACAATAAAGTATAGCTTGCATCAATTATTTCTTAACTATAGGTTTAGGTGAATATTTCTAGAGAAAGTAGTAATTTTCACTCCATATACCCCAAACACATAAAAGCAACCACCAACATAACAGTTTAAACAGCTGTGTAGTACAGTAAAAAAATCAACATTTTAATATTTTCTCTCCTATCTGCTAAAGAAATTTTTATATTGGTCCCTAAAATGATTCTGACAAGTTTCACCTCCAGCATGGTAAAAAAACTTTAATCAAATATTGTTTCTACAGTTTGAGCAATTGATAGCAGAAGACAATTGCATTTTGTTTTTACAAATGATTTATCCATCATATATAAAAGAAGAAATTTTTGTTACCTTTGTGACTGTTTTCATGACATCAAGCATATCAGTCCATGACATGAAATTCAACATTTCAACATAACCTACAATTATTAAGTTAGTTTTTAAGTCATTAAAAAATACAGGTATGCCTTTTTTTTTAAAAAGGAAACTTTAAAGACATAGATGTGTCAAAGCGACACGAATGGCCCCCGTCTCAAAAAGTTTGCAATAATTTCAATAACACATGTGGACACAAACTTGATGGTAGTCTCACATATGAAAAATCAGCTCAAAATTTGTAGGCGTATAGAAAAAAAGTCTGTATAACTGTGATTTTCAACAATTTATCAAAGTCTATAGCCCGTAATTTCGGCCACGAAATTCAATGTTCAACAAATGACGAATTTTCTAAAGGTTTGTATACAGCTAAATCACGAAATTAAATATTCATGAATATTCAAGTTTTCCTTAATCCACGAAAAATTGGTACCCACGAAAATTAATGAATCCACAGTATCAGCTTTTTTTTTATTATGCAGCTTAAAGATCTAGGCAACATGAAAGCATTTTGGCGATGTGACAGTGAAACTGTGAATTCCATTAAAACTTACCATATGCAGCTTTTCCCCTGTTTGGTGGTACAGGTCCTGGTTTAACTGAAAAATATAAATAACAGTAAAAGTTGTTGATGTACATAATGAACTAAGATGAGAAAATAGATGAAAAAAATCATATCTGTTTACAAAAAGTACTATTACTGCAACTAAAAGAAAACATGTTTAAACAATACATTCTTCAATACTTAACAAGATGATGTTGAAATACTTATTTCAGACAATCCTTTGTAGAATTGATGCCCTAAAATTTGTTGTGTTATTCAGTGAAATGAAGGCTAAGACAGGTGTTGCAAAGATGACAGAAAATTTAAAAAAATCAATTCCTAAACTAGCTACGGTACTATTCCAACAAATCAATTGAATTGTTTGGTTGGTTGTATTTTGCATTGTCTGCAATGCTATCTTTATATTAAGTTACCATATAAATAAGAGGCTGTCAGAGCGACAGCAAACTGAATTTATTAACATTTATTTGTGTCCTGGTATTTTTCAATATTACAAACCTAACTCCTGAACAGTGAAAGGGAAAATTGTCAATATCAAACTTGATCTCAATTTTGTTATCAGTTACAGTAACAACATATTAAAATTTGAAAAGCTTTGATTAAATGGTTCATGAGTAAATGCATTGACATGACTGGAAACACCATTTGCAATCTTTCAAGAACCATAACTCCTGAACAGGAAAAGTGAAAATCGTCATTAATGAATTTGACCTCCATTTTTTCATCAGTAACAACATATTTAAATTTGAAAAGCTTTAGTTGAAAGGTTCATGAGTTATAAAAGTATGGACATGACTGGAAACACCATTTTTCAATCTTTCAAGAACCATAACTTCTGCATGATGAAAATGAAAATCATCAATATCGAAATTGACCTCCATTTTGTCATCAGTAACAACATACTAAAATTTTAAAAGCTTTGGTTGAACTGTTCATGAATAAATGCATGGACAACCGCCCAACCAACCAACCGACTGCCTGTGTAAATGCTCTTTTGTTCCAATGTTGGAAAGTTCCTGGCGGAAGGAACTAACTAGCGGAAAAGTTCCGGAGGAACTTATTAACTAGTTACTTTGTTCTTCCTCTGGTTTAAAAGTTCCACCGGAACAAAGTGACTAGTTGAAAAGTTCCAATGGAACATATCAACTAGTCAGAAAGTTCTTTTTGACAAATTAGTCAAAACCGGAACTAACAAACTAGCCCAAAAGTTCAAACGGAACTTATCAACCAGTCACAAAGTTCCATTTGGAGAATTGATGCAAAGTAAAAGCGCAACCGATGATATTATATTTGAACCTTTCAAAGGGGAACCAAGATACTGATTACAAAAGTCAAAAGGAACTTATCAACTAGTCACAAAGTTCCTCTTTGGAAAATTAGTCAAAACCGGAACTAACAAACTAGTCCAAAAGTTCCTCCTCATGTGGATACTTTTAAAAATGTCAATTTCAGATTAATGTATAACAATAAATTATAACTTATTCCGTTATGAAGGCAACATTCTGACCGAATTAACTAGTTGTTCTGTTCCGCCAGAACTATTCAACAAGCTACATTGTTCCTGGACTTTTCAACTAGCTACTTTTTCCCGGGACTTTTCGACTGCACTCAGAATAAAATAACAAGCTGAAAAGTTCCGCCGGAACAAAGTAACTGACGGAACATAGTAGCTGTTACACCTGCAGTACATCCCAAAATCAATAATTTCGTGGAAAATCCGGTTACAAATTTTGTGTCTGATGAGCTATTTCATTAGAAGGCATATTTTATGTGTAAATCACACAATACTTTGTATCATGCACTAGCAGGTTACAAATCATGTAATATTCAATCATTTTGCATCATTGATATTTGATGTAAGAAAACATTCTTTGCAACAAATTCCATAACTAAATTTAAGTGATAATACTATTCTAATTTGTTTTACATTTTAAAAAATCTAGATGTCTTTAAATAAAGTAAACCTTACCTGATGTATACTTAGTTATTAAATCTCTCATTCCGTGATAGAGTGGGGTAGTGTCCCCTGACTCTGAAATTGGGGCGCCATAATCTGAAAAAAAAATATCATTTGTTTTACGATAATTCTCAGCTATTCAAGTTTCTGTATTTTCATATCTCCCTATTCATGATATTTAAGGTGATACCTAACACTACAGGGAGATAACTCTGTAAAGTCAGCTAAAGGTTTTAATTATGTTGGGTTGTAAAAGGATTAAGCTTCTCAATGATCAAAATTGGTGTTTGTCAAATTGCTATATAACCAGTGTAATTTTTCTGACAAAACGGTTGGTTCAAAATTTTTTAAATTTTCATATTTTTATCAAAGTCTCAAAGTAAATACTTTAACAAAATTTTATGAAAATTAAACAAGCCAAATTAATTTTAGTGAAAGTGTTGGGTACCACCTTAAGTCACAAAAATTCAGCAGAATATTTACAGTACATGTGTATCTGTTTCCATGTATACTTAAACCAAGGAGGTAAAGTTTGGTTGGTTACAAAGTGGATTACTAAAATGATTACCGTTCTTCATTTACTTTCTGTTGAAAGAGTAAAAAATCATTACTAGCTGATAGAACAAACAACAATAGTGTGACTGTAAATTCTATTGACAGAGCTGCTTCAATCTTCACGATAGCTAATGAAGAAATAATGGTTCATCAAACAAACACACTAAAATGTTTTTGTATTGAGTACCAGAACAGGTTTTGATAATTTAGCTGTAACATTACTTAAGATCATTTGCTTGTATCATAACTAGAGACTTGGGTCAATATCCCTTATGCGCTTCAAATTGAGGAACTCAAAAGTTGTGTGTTAACAAAAAATCTTTGTGTAGTGATTGACACATTTCTATGACAAACAAGTGACTGAGCTTAACCATTTGTGTTGATTTGTAAAGTAAAGGTTTCAACATAGAATAAATATGTAAAAACTATTGGGCTATTAAATGTGTTCAAAGTATTAAATTTTTAAAGAACTTGTTGTGTTAAAAAAGGAATTTTTCAGTGAATCTCACTTCGTACCCTGTGAACTTAACCACATATGTGAAAATGTCACAGCTTCGAAACAAGCTATAATACATATCCAAGTTTACAATATGGACTGAGCTAGAGGAAAAAACGTTACCATAACCGCCTATGTGAAATCAATTAAGAATATTGAGCCACTTATGGAAATATACATAAATATTATACAAAAACTTTCTAAAACTCAAGCCATTTAGACACTTATACAGTAATCTTACCATAACTTGAAACATCTGCTCCATATTTAGGACTATCAGCATTATTGGCTCCAGCCATAAAACCAAAGTTTGTTCCACCATGGAACATGTAGATACTGACAGAAGCACCACTCTTCAAAATCTCCTCAAAATTTGACAGAATAACTGGAAAAAAAAATACATTTACAAGTATAGTTATCTATAAAATACTGATGTTGATGAATTGAGCATGCATTTTTTAGTTGCAATCATTAAACTTTAGCATATAGCTAAAATTATGCTCAAATCCTAGGCATCTAGCTATAGTCTAGCCCAATTGGTTTAATATCTGAAATTTCATTCATAACTCTTAATATTACGCTAATTTCCTGAAAAATTATAGAAGAAAATTTCACATATTTCTCTGAGTTACTTTCATGCAATAATTTAAACTTTTTACAATAAAGACATATTACCGGCTCTAGAAGACACTATTAAACTCCCAAATTTAACTAGTCAATGAAGGACACCTAAATGTTTTATGAATGCCCAATCATGTCAATATTTTAAAACGCCCAAATGTGTCCACCTTTATGAAAAAGTTATTTGTTATCACATATGTTGTTTGAAAACAAATTCAGTTGAGATTATTACATGGACCTTAGACTCACTCTAGAATTGTTAAAAAACTTTCTAAATTATGGGTTTTTTCCCAAGATGCTGATATTTATATATATATATATAACTACAGATTTGACTTCTGTACAAAAAAACTTGTTGAGCTGCATCTGAATAAATGCAGACTGCCACTCATTCACCTTTATATACTTACAATTTTCTGGTCTCCCATGATGCTCCTCTCCCCAGTGGTCAAACCAGCCACTCCAAAACTCCATGACCATTAATGGAAAATCTTTAGATTGAGCTTTAATACGTTCAAAATCTGTTTTTCCATTTTGAAAATTTTGAAAATTAACTGTTGGCAAAGCCTCTGAAACAAGAAAATTTTGAAAACATTTCATTTTATTTTTTATGTAAAACGCTGAACATACAAATGTATGTTTCATCTCAATCAACATCTATTTCTGGATTATGACAATTTAACATCATTACATAGCTGAAAGACTTAGCTGAAACACTAACCTATGGTATTTCATCTTTTCTTAAATCCTTCCATAAGAAAATACAGAAAAAAAAAATATTTAAAAAAAATCTATCAAAAGGAATCGTCAATTTGACTGAATAATAAGGATACCATCTTTCATGACTAAACTGAGGTAGAATCAAACTTTTATAAAAATTACAGACTTTTTGGCCCCAATTTACATAACAGTTAAGGCAATTAAACCCTGGCATAAATTTCAATCTTCTACTTGAGATATTGAAGCTTGTGACACAATTTCAGAGCAATCAAGATACTTTAATACACAATTTAATGTCCTGAAACTAGAAAAATGATTCTTTTTGGCCCCTTTTTCCTAAACGGTTGGGACCATCACCCCCAAAAACAATCCCAAACCTTCCTTTAGTTGTATTGAACATTTTGGTACAATTTCATAGAGATCCATTCACTTAAATTAAAGTTATTGTCCAGAAACCAAATGTATTCAGACAACGCAGATCACAACAACGCTGTGATACCAATATAAGACCGCAAAATATTTTTGCAGTGTATAAAAAGGCTCTAGTTGACAGCATATCCCACAATGCATTACAATTGCAATTTGGTAGTTATAAATTGGGTTTACCATGTTGACCATAACAAATCGATGATAATTACTCATGTTCAAACGAAGATATGTACACATATAAGACAAAAACCTACGGTTGTAAAATAAAGATTGACGTCTTCCATTGTCTGAGGTAAGTAACATCTCCTGTATACCATATTTTAGTAGAACCTGAAAAAGTAAGTTAAGATCACTTTACTAAAATGATACAGATACCGGTTGGTATACTAGCTATGTACTAGCTATGTCATGTATGTATGTATGTGCCAAGTATTAATTGAAAAGGACTAACAATTACCATAAAAAACAAATCTTTCCACCAATTTATGTAAAATCCCTTAAATCCATTTTTTTAAGACTATGCAAAATCAAAGTAAGGATGTGTCCATGGTAAAATAAGGCCCGGCTTGTAACATTTGACAAATTCAATATTTTCTATTTATAAGGGACATAACTCAAGAACAGTTAAAATGATGCCACTCATATTCCAATCTAATCTGTTTTCAATAGTTTAATATAAGCAATGTGTATAAGTTTAACATTTGGTTGAAGCAAACTAAAGTTAAGAGTCCAGAAAATAATTTTGAGAGGTAAGCACAAATGAATGTTTGTATGGACACACAGAGAGACAAGTGTAAAACTAATATCCTCTCCCCAATGTCAGGATTGTCAATTAAATTATATTAAAATAATTTGTAGAAATTTCCCCAAACTGTGTATATGAGAAATAAGCAACAGCCCATACATTCTACTGAAAATTGATATATAATTGATAATTTTACTAGATAAGCTCAAAATCAAGAGAACAAAAATTAACATCAACATGAAATCTTTACGAAATTGGTCTAAATATGACAATAATTTTGCAATGAATGGTTAACCTGCAAAAGAAAATAACTGGATCTGCAACTCATTTATATACTGTAAATTCGAAAAATTATTGTGTGCGTTCATTATTGCGATTTTGTCATTTTAGACTAAAATCCGATTTTTATTTATGCAAAATTGAGAAAAATCCAGTTTAATTCATATAAAAAATTTCAAAATGCAAGTTTAAATTATTGCAATTATTATCCTGTTGCATTTTCTGCAATAATAAAAACATCGCAATAATTCCTCAATTTACAGTAGTCTACACTTTTATCAAAATATCTACTAATATACAAACAAATGTGCAACATGACTAGATAGAACAACAAACAGTTGGTCTGTATTTCATGATTATACAGTTTATGCTTAATACCTACAAGTATGCCCAAACAGCCTTTGAATTTCTAAATCATGACAGGAATGATGTTTATGGTGAATGTGGTAGTGTGTTAAATTGGATATTTTTAATTTTGAACTTTACTTTGATATTGTGATGAGTGTATTATTTTTAATTCTAAGTACTTATTGAGTAGTTTCAAGTCATGCTTCAGTGGTTATGTTCATTGTATGATCTTTTCATGGCTCAGTGAGTTTTGATCTATTGGTTATTTGTTTACTCTCTGGGTTTTACTAGTTTGTATTGTGACACTTTCTCTTCCTTGTGATAATTGGCTAATTTAGTCATATGGTCATTTTGGAGGGAAATTCTATTGCAAGATCAGAATTTACTTATACTTTGAATAGAATAGTTGTGAGCTGTTTCTTTGGTATATTTATATTCATATTTGTGGATCTTTGATTGTTTTATCAGGTCAGTTTTCTCTACTTAATATTTCACATTCATGCTAAAATACTAATATTGAATTGATTGTATAGATGATTTTGTATGAATGGTCACAATGAATGATTTCAGAGTAAAAGATGTATAAATAGTTTGAAACATATGAAAGTTTTCATCAAATATTGTTTAAAGCCGATAAAACTAAATTGACACAGTCAATAAAATCATTTTGTAAAAATTTAAGAATTATATGAATAACTCAGTTTAGTGAAAAGAAGTAAAAGTAAAGAGATAAAATATTATTACATTGGTTGCAATGAATTACATTGATTTCCTAGTTAGATAAAAACCGATAATTTCACATGTGAAATAAACGTGGTTATTTCACTCTCTGACGTCATACAACAATAGGTGTTGTCAAGACGTCGATAACGTCGGATCAAAACAAATTGTCAATGCGTAGGAAAAAGATATAGTTCCTTACATTTTCTACATTAATTTCATAAAAAAAAAAAGCCATTTGCCAATGTAATAAAAAGAATAACTAATCGCCGTATTTGAATATCAAAAATAAGACAACTTGTGACCGAACGCCGCTATGGATTAAACTCGTGCTGCGCACTCGTTTAATCCATGCGTCGTTCGGTCACGAGTTGTCTTATTTTTGATATTCAAATACGGCGATTAGTTATACTATAAGTAATTTGTACATTAAGACATATTTTAAACTATTGAATGATTTGAAAATTTAATAAGTAAAATATAAACACAAATAGTTAAGATATTTATTACAGGTATTTGAACCATACTGTTCTGTTCGTTTATCATGTAGAAGATTCCATATTGTATATACAGAACCCTTGTAGGTTTTGTATTTTGTTTACATGAGTGTTTTTGTGCTGAATGTGTGTCTTGAGCATGGCTATAATATTAGTTTTAAATAGCTTATTGTGTTATGTTACTGTCACTTTGCTTTCTGTGTACTAATAAAGGATGTTGTTATTAATTAGAATGGAATGACCAGTAAATGACTATCAAAAGAATATTTGGTAGAATTCAATATGTTAAGTGGTTTAAAGATGTGTAATATATGATAAGAACAATATTTTTCATAGTTTACATTCTCTGTTAATAGAGTTGTAAGTCAGTTACATGGAAAACCAAAGTTGTCCAGTAGGAAATATTTGAGTATTGTATTTTAGGTATTGTCACCCAGAATGAATAGAGTTATCTTTCTTTGTACTGATTATTTGTATTCTTATTGCAGGGTCATTTTTGTCTCCCTTGACGGAATCAAAAAGCAAGACATAGGTATACTGTTTTTCGGTGTCGGCATCAGCAATGTATTAGTTTGAGATTAGGTCTAGTTTATGGTGAACCACTAGTGGTAAGTCAAAGATATTTGGTATGTAGTTGTATTAGTATTGGCATATCTGATTACCATGGAGATTATTTGGCCCTGCCCCCTCAATTATTATCGACTCCTAGGAGTCGAGATTAAGAATTGAACGATGGACCGTTAGTGCGTGAATTTTTCTTGCTACCTGATTGGAAGATATTACGAGACGTGAATAATCAAAGTTTATTGATTGGTTAGGACAATCCAAACCTAGTAATGTCCTTCAATCCCGTAGAGTATTGGATTTGTCCTCTCTATTTTAGCAATTAGATTTTGCCTGGTCATTAATCATGCATATTCATGATATTGGTACACAGGTAACTTTTATCTATAAATAGTTGAATCTTCTGGAGTTTCGTAAACAACTACGTTAAATGATATATACTACTACATAACATGTGACCTCACGTGTGTGGTGAAATTTGTTGATTGATGCACGTGGCTATTCTAGTAAATGAATTAATCTACAAAGCGAGAGCACTTTCCATTTTCATCAGCTAAGAGTCGACTAGCCCTTTTTGAAAGGCTAACGCTTGTTGTCTATTGACTTTGAAACTTTTGCATAGTTATCATGTATTAGTTTGTGATTAGGTTAGTTTATGGGGAACCACTAGTGGTAAGTTAATGATAATTGGTATGCAGTTGTATAAGCATTGGCATATCTCATTTCCATGGAGATTATTTGGCCCCACCCCTTCAGTTATGGTCTATTGACTTTGAAATATTTGCTTAGCTTTCATGTATTAGTTTGTGATTAGGTGAGTTTATGGGGAACCACTAGTGGTAAGTTAATGATAATTGGTATGCAGTTGTATAAGCATTGGCATATCTCATTTCCATGGAGATTATTTGGCCCCACCCCTTCAGTTATGGTCTATTGACTTTGAAATATTTGCTTAGTTTTCATGTATTAGTTTGTGATTAGGTGAGTTTATGGGGAACCACTAGTGGTAAGTTAATAATAATTGGTATGCAGTTGTATAAGCATTGGAATATCTCATTTCCATGGAGATTATTTTACCCAGCCCCCTCAGTTATGGTTTATTGAATTGATCTTTTGCTTAGTTTATATGTATTCTTTTGTGTTTAGGTTTGTTTAAAGGGAACTACTTATGATAGGTCAATGGTATTTGGTATGCAGTTGTATTAGTATTGGCACATCTCATTATCATGGAGATTATTTGGCCCCACTCCCTCATTTACGGTCGTTTGACTTTGAAATATTTGCTTAGTTTACATGTATCAGTTTGTGTTTAGTTTTTGTCGAGCCTGCAACTTTTGTTGCAGAAAGCTCGACATAGGGATAGTGATCCGGCGGCGGCGGCGGCGGTGTTAGCTAACTTCTTAAAAGCTTTATATTTTAGAAGGCGGAAGACCTGGATGCTTCATACTTTGTATATAGATGCCTCATGTTACGAAGTTTCCGTCAGTCACATGTCCAATGTCCTTGACCTCATTTTCATGGTTCAGTGACCACTTGAAAAAAAAGTTCAAATTTTTTTTAATGTTGAATTCTCTCTTATTATAAGTAATAGGATAACTATATTTGATATGTGTCCTCATGTCTGTCAGACAGTTTTCACTTGACCTCGACCTCATTTCATGGATCAGTGAACAAGGTTAAGTTTTGGTGGTCAAGTCCATATCTCAGATACTATAAGCAATAGGGCTAGTACATTTGGTGTATGGAAGGACTGTAAGGTGTACATGTCCAACTGGCAGGTGTCATCTGACCTTGACCTCATTTTCATGGTTCAGTGGTTATAGTTTAATTTTTGTGTTTTGGTCTGTTTTTTTCAAACTATATGCAATAGGTCTACTATATTTGTTGTATGGAATGATTGTAAGGTGTACATGTCTAGCGGGCAGATGTCATGTGACCTTGACCTCATTTTCATGGTTCAGTGGTTATAGTTAAATTTTTGTGTTTTGGTCTGTTTTTTTCATACTATATGCAATAGGTCTACTGTATTTGTTGTATGGAATGATTGTAAGGTGTACATGTCTAGTGGGCAGATGTCATGTGACCTTGACCTCATTTTCATGTTCAGTGGTCAAAGTTAAGTTTTTGAGTTTTGGTCTTTTTATCTAATACTATATGCCATAGGTCAACTTTATTTAGTGTATGGAAATATTTTATGATCTTTATGTCAGTAGCGCAGGTTTCTTTTGACCCTGACCTCATTTTCATGGTTCATTGCACAGTGTTAAGTTTTTGTGTTTTGGTCTATTTTTCTTAAACTATAAGTAATAGGTCAACTATATATGTTGTATATAAGCATTGTTAGCTGTACATGTCTGCCTGGCATGGTTCATCTGACCTTGACCTCATTTTCATGGTTCATTGGTCTTTGTTTAGTTATCTTGGTTAATGTTAAGTTTATGAGACAGTTGTAATAAAGCTTTATACTTAGGACTATCAACATAATATCAATGATTAGTATAGAAGGCGAGACATTTCAGCGTGTGCACTCTTGTGTTTATAGGGAACTACTTATGATAAGTTAATGGTATTTGGTATGCAGTTGTAATAGCATTCGTACATCTCATTTTCATGGACATTGTTTAGCCATGTACCTTAAGTCATGGTTTATTGACTTTGAACATTTGCAAAACTTACATGTTAAAGTGTTGTTATTTTAATTTCAACATTTGCATTATCGAAATTACAAAAAAGCGAGACATATCTCTGTGATTACAGTTTTTATATATTATATATTACTTCACACTAAAAAGAATCCATTGTACATTGATCTTCAGGTGTTTATTTTAAGGGAGTTCGCTTCTCAGTTTCAAAGAAATTAACTTTTCAAAACACTAGTTTATATTAAATGGGGATTAATAAAGGAATCCAAAGAGCAAAAAAAATATAAAGGTCACCCTGCTTGTTTTTTATATATTAGCCATTGAAATTTTGGCGGGAAAATGTTCTCTCTTGACTTTTCATAGGTTTATCACTGACAAGTTTAAGTCCCCCAAAACTATTAAAAAATAATTAAAAATCTATAAGAAATTAACAGACAGCTTATCATTATACATGTAAGAGAATTATAAATAAAAAAATGGGGGTCACCGGGCAAAATTTGTTAAGGCATTAAAATGGATAAAACCAGAGGATTACGAAAATCTGACCAAAATTCCAAAACATGACAAGCCAGCTTCCTTAATATAGGCTCCCAAGGGTGACTGGGGTATAGAAATATGGTCACTTGCTCTTCTCCCAACCGGCAGTAAAACGCTTGCCGAAGTGGGGCGTCCGTTTGGCTGTGCGGGATGTATCAA
Source organism: Mytilus edulis (assembly GCF_963676685.1). NCBI lineage: Eukaryota > Metazoa > Mollusca > Bivalvia > Mytilida > Mytilidae > Mytilus > Mytilus edulis. Next base: position 28,782,240 of record NC_092348.1, on the reverse strand, counting down.
GTTCGCAGTCACGTCCAGTCAGAAGGGGAAGTTAAATCCGATGCCTCATGTAAAGAGAGTGCCACGCTCTTTGCACGTTAGGAACCTTTGCAACAACTCTTTTAAGGGGTCCGTAGGTGGCCTGTTGCAAGGCAAAATTTCTGTCCCTATCCAAGATACCCTCATTTTCCAGTGGCAGTCAAAATTTCCCCGACCATCATCCCAGATGGCCTCTATCGTATCAACCTACCTATTGTATTTATTGTGAACTTGTTCTCGTCCTGAATATGCATGAAATATTTGCCACTGGACGTTAAGCAACCAACAATCAATCAATCAATCCTTAATATAGGACCAAAACAATCTGGTTACAGTAAACTCTATGCCCCTACAACTTAGTCGTGGACCATAAACAGCTTCATAGTAAAATAAACTTACTTTTTTGATAAACAAAAGATGTTCTATTTCATCACTATAGTGACCAAACTCATTCTCAACTTGAACTGCAATGATAGGTCCACCTTTGGATCTCTGGAAAAATAAGTTACATTATAAATGTTATATATAATTGTGGGGCTCAGTGTTTGTAAAAAGGGAATTTTAAAGAAATTAAACGTGGCTTATTGTATCATCCTTTGTTTCTCAGGGAAAAATAAAATGTTCTTTAGTTTGTGTCCAAGTTTCCTTACAAAATAAATGTGTCTCAGTTTTTACTCTAAACATTTATGTGTCTCAGTTTTTACTCTAAACATTTATGTGTCGTAGTTTTTACTCTGAACATTTATTTGTCTCAGTTTTTACTCTAAACATTTATGTGTCTCAGTTTTTACTCTAAACATTTATGTGTCTCAGTTTTTACTCTAAACATTTATGTGTCGTAGTTTTTACTCTGAACATTTATGTGTCTCAGTTTTTACTCTAAACATTTATGTGTCGTAGTTTTTACTCTAAACATTTATGTGTCTCAGTTTTTACTCTAAACATTTATGTGTCGTAGTTTTTACTCTAAACATTTATGTGTCTCAGTTTTTACTCTAAACATTTATGTGTCTCAGTTTTTACTCTAAACATTTATGTGTCTCAGTTTTTACTCTAAACATTTATGTGTCGTAGTTTTTACTCTAAACATTTATGTGTCGTAGTTTTTACTCTAAACATTTATGTGTCTCAGTTTTTACTCTAAACATTTATGTGTCGTAGTTTTTACTCTAAACATTTATGTGTCTCAGTTTTTACTCTAAACATTTATGTGTCTCAGTTTTTACTCTAAACATTTATGTGTCTCAGTTTTTACTCTAAACATTTATGTGTCTCAGTTTTTACTCTAAACATTTATGTGTCTCAGTTTTTACTCTAAACATTTATGTGTCTCAGTTTTTACTCTAAACATTTATGTGTCTCAGTTTTTACTCTAAACATTTATGTGTCGTAGTTTTTACTCTAAACATTTATGTGTCTCAGTTTTTACTCTAAACATTTATGTGTCTCAGTTTTTACTCTAAACATTTATGTGTCGTAGTTTTTACTCTAAACATTTATGTGTCTCAGTTTTTACTCTAAACATTTATGTGTCGTAGTTTTTACTCTAAACATTTATGTGTCTCAGTTTTTACTCTAAACATTTATGTGTCTCAGTTTTTACTCTAAACATTTATGTGTCTCAGTTTTTACTCTAAACATTTATGTGTCGTAGTTTTTACTCTAAACATTTATGTGTCTCAGTTTTTACTCTAAACATTTATGTGTCGTAGTTTTTACTCTAAACATTTATGTGTCTCAGTTTTTACTCTAAACATTTATGTGTCGTAGTTTTTACTCTAAACATTTATGTGTCTCAGTTTTTACTCTAAACATTCATGTGTCTCAGTTTTTACTCTAAACATTTATGTGTCTCAGTTTTTACTCTAAACATTCATGTGTCTCAGTTTTTACTCTAAACATTTATGTGTCTCAGTTTTTACTCTAAACATTTATGTGTCGTAGTTTTTACTCTAAACATTTATGTGTCTCAGTTTTTACTCTAAACATTTATGTGTCTCAGTTTTTACTCTAAACATTTATGTGTCTCAGTTTTTACTCTAAACATTTATGTGTGCCCCAATAACGTTAAGTATAATTGTGTCACTCAAAAAGTTATTTTTCATCAACTTATACTTGGCAAGTTGGCATATATTGTAAAGACTTGTTAACAATTGAAAACCTTTAGTTTCTTGTGTATATTTCAGAGTTTAGTATGATGTCCATCACTGAACTAGTATACATTTTTGTTAGGCACACATCTAATTACAGGATTTTCTAGATGCATTGTAGACCCAATGGTGACCTTCTGCTGTTGTCTGCTCTTTGGTCTGGTTGTTGTCTCTTTGACACATTCCCCATTTCCATTCTTAATTTTATTGACTTTTGTCTCACTAACATATTCCAGACACCTCTTTTATTATTATAAAAACAAAATCTATTATTTCTTAACATTTAAAAGAATATTAAATGTGATGCTACTTGATAATTTTTAGAGTAGATCGTCGAAATAATCCCTGAACCAAACATATCCTGTTATCTTGTTACTTAATTATGGCTGACCAACATTATTTTTTATGCCCAAACTTACCGATATTCTGTAAAGTCACTTAAAGGTCCATGTGATTTGGTATTTTACCTGAAAATCTTTAATTTTAGGAATAAGTGCACCAAACCATCTGTCCACTGCATCTTGATATGGTTTATAGTTAGATCTTATCACCATGTCTGGATCTTTCAACAGCCATCTAAAATATTGGAATATCTTTTTATTCAATTACAAACAGTCTTAACATTTATCACAAAATACCGGTAGATGATTTGTCTGTTTGCTAACGGAAAATACAACATGATTATAATAAGACAATAAATGACAATATTTTCAGCTAAATTCTACATATACCTTGATAGTGGTAATTATCTCATACATAAGAAATGCTTCACAAAGTAATTGGATACAGTATATCAGGTTATTATCACGATTTTGGACTAAGATAGGACACTTAAATCTTCTCCGTGATCATTTTTCCTGTGTTTTGGTTATGAACAATGAATTTAATCAAATTATCAATAAGATGTTCAAATACAATAAATTTTGGTGTAAAATGTCAACTGTAAAAATAGCAAAATAAAAGACATAATATTTCCCTATATATACGTTATTAAGATTAGTATTGAAATTAATTCCATCATTTAATTTAACAATAATACTATTTCCTGCAGTTATCTCCCCTATAAATACCCCCACCCCCTTTTTCACCAAATACTATATAATATAGGATAATTTCGTATAACTTACAAGATTAAAGGTAAACACTGAAATCCTTTTTAACTTGAATTATTTCCCCAAACTGAATATCTTAATTTGAAATATATTAAATATAATTTATTCATGTTATTAGAAACTTGTTTTTTTTTTTTAACAAACCCTGGTAAGCCTCCAAATTCCCATTCTGAGCATATATATGGTCCAGGACGAAATATCACATATAATCCTAGGTCATTTGCCTTCCGCAAAAATTTTCTGAAAGAAAGAAAATTATGTTTGAAAAATGCATTAGTTTGATACAACTTGTAATAGTATAGAAAGTTATAAAATTATCATATTGTTTAAACTGACCACAGGTTTTATCTGAAAAGTGCAAACAAATCAATTTTTGGTGAATGATCTTCAATATATTAGTTTTTAGTTTTAAATATGATAAGTATAGCCACGATAACTTGTTGGATATGTTTGCAATAAAACTTACTCGATGTCAAGATGTTGTGCAAAGTAATAATTTCCAGGTCTGTCCTCGTGTAAATTCCAAGGTACATATCTACAATGTAATAAAAAAGCAAAAGTTAATATAAACTGTATGGAAGGAATTCAAAATGTTTATAACTATACCAAAAGTATGTAAAATTACTAAAATCAAGAACGCGTCCATAGTACATGGATGCCCCATCTGCACTATCATTTTCTATGTTCAGTGAACTGTGAAAATGGGGTAAAAACTCTTATTTGGCATTAAAATTAGAAAGATCATATCATAGGGAACTTGTGTACTAAGTCTCAAGTAGATATATTAGGACTTCAAAGTCATTAAAAACTACCTCAACCAAAAACTTTAACCTGAAGCAGGACGGACGGACAAATTCAGGGGCGGACGCACAGACCAGAAAACATAATGCCAATAAATAGGGCATAAAAAACCAATGTAAGTTATAATATAATTTATTATAAAAATATTGGATTATGGATTATCAATATTTAATGAAATCATAATAAGTATTTTGAAATGAAGATCCAGCGTGCATAGCTTGTGTTTTTAAATGGTGATGGTTTAACGTGTAAAATTCTAAAAAGTAATTTAAATAGATTTTATCGTTATTAACATTCCAATTGTTTACTATATGCACTATGTGCAAATTAACTATATGCACTATGTGCAAGTTTTCTATATGCAATATGTGCAAGTTTTCTATATGCACTATGTGCAAGTCAACTATATGCACTATGTGCAAGTCAACTATTTGCGCTATGTGCATGTTAACTATATGCACTATGTGCAAGTTTTCTATATTCAGTATACAGAAACTTCAATGAAAGGCCACAAACACAGATGGGATAAGCAACAACTATAAAGGTTTTAAAATTAAACAGAGAAAATAAATGCCATAGTTTTTTGTCATTACATTGTATGAGGTGCCCATTTGTTTTGATTTGCCAAAATATATGTATCTTTAACAGGTACCAAAATGTCCTCATGCAGCAGGGGCAGATCCAGCCATTTAAAAAAAGGGGGTGAGGGGATGGGGGTCCCAACCAAACCAGAGTAAAGGGGGGGGGGGAACTAAATACTCCCATTCAAATGCATTGATTGTCCAAAAAAGGGGGGGTTTCAAAACCCTGGAATCCTCCCCTTGGATCCCCCACTGTGCAGCTTTGTCTGGGTACTGAAGTGTCTGATTTCAATAACGTTACTCAACTTAACAGCTAACCATAAGATCTATACACAACTTACCACAAGTTATTGAGATTTACAGCTGTCAATTATTTATTTAGATTTACAGTCTTAACAGATAACCACATAGAATTTGCAGAAGTTTATCTCTTATAACCCACTGCAAGTTTATGAATCAGTGTTAATGCTTAGGTCTCACATTAATAAACATTTCAATCTTGACCTTAACAGAAATGATAATGAAATTTGCCAAAAAATACAAACAGTTGAAAGCTAATTTTAGCAGCAAATAATTTAAAATGACAACTGAACTTTAAACCACAATCATTCATGTATAGTGGGTCTCATTGGGGTCTAAGTGTGACGCAGGATTGCCGACTTTTTGTAAGCGTGACACGTGAAAATCAAATTATTGTGCAGTGGAAAACAGGAAATGAAGTCTAGCGGGACACAGGAATTTACAAAAAATGAGAATCGCTTACGTACATAGTGTAAGCAGGATACGGGAATCTGACAAAACAGCAAGTGGGATCCGGGATCAGAACTCCCAAATGAGACCCCCTGTATACTGCAATAGTTATACATGTAGATGTTACATATGTTCACCTTTGGATGTCTTTGACTATTTGTATTTGGGCTGCTGTTTCTAAGACATAATCCTTCATTCCCCTTTATTTCATAACATCAATTCTTTAAAAATGGATTGTCAAATAAAATTAAAAAGTTAACTTACGTATCGATTGTATTCAGACCAGCTGCTTTAGCTTTCTTTAAAATATCATCCCAGTAGTCCTCTGGTATACGAAAGTAATGTACAGCACCACTCAAAATACGTAATGGCTGCCCATCAAGATAAAACTGTCGTTTTTTAAACTTTAAACTTCCAGGACTAACATAAGCATCTTCAGCTTTGATAACATCATGAACATTGTCATTAGGAATGTCAAATTCTTCTACTTTATTAGAAGAAAAAATTGGAAAGTTCATCAAATAAATGATAGCTGCAAAAAAGAGAACTATAACAAGCACAGTTTTGGTTTTGGGATTAAGTTGTATAACTTTCATTGCTCTTCTCTTTATGGGTTTATTTTCATCATCACTGTCATCGTCTTCATTCAACAACCGTTTTCTCATCACTATATACACCACAACAGAACAGATGTTTCTACAGATGTTACGCTTGTTTTGTATATAATGTACCAATTTTTAAAATGACACGATTTTTATGTATAATGATTTTATCAAGCAGTTTAATTTATAAAACTTTTATCTATGGTTATGTAAATCTCCACAAGCCTTCACATGAAATCCATTTAGTTATTCTGAAAAAAAAAGAAGAAAAAATTGTGTATTAACAATAAAAATCAATATTTCGAGTATTTTAAATTGATATATAATAAACACATTATCAGGGAAATTATTGGCATTTGATGCTGTTCAAGTTCTAAACTGAAGAATCTGTTGTTAATTGTTGAGCTTTATTTATACTTTTAATTCTATAACTTTTATATAAAATTTTACGGAATAATCTCTATTCCTTTTACTTATAAATGTTTAAAATGTGCTGCAAATGCTTGCACTCAGGCCATATTAAAAAAAAGAAAAAAGCAAGTTTGCCTAACCCTACCTACCTAAAAAATATCTGCCTACTCAAAAAATTTTCTTGCCCTGATATAAAAAAGTGTTTTTTTTAACCAGATAGGCAGGAAATCAAAAAAATATCTGACAATTCAATTTCCCCCTTGCCAAAAAAAGAGAAGGAAAATGCCTACCTACTTACCCAGTCTCTTCCCTTATTGTGATTGATAGCTTCTGCTTCTATTGTTTGTATATGTTTTATTTGTAAATGTTGCTTGCCTCTCATATTGCATGTGCTTTGTCTGTACTGATATCTTTTGCTTTAAATATTTTATGTTGCTTTGATTTTGTCGAGCCTTCAACTTTTGTTGACAAAGCGAGACATAGCGATCATACCATCCTTTGTCAGCATCGTAGTTGTAGGCGTCCACAAACATTCACTCTGTGGTTAAAGTTTTTTAAATTTTAATACCCTTAACTTTCTTAAACTATCCTGGATTTGTACCAAACTTGGAAAGAAGCTTGTTTATGATCAAAAGCTAGTATCTAGATGGAAATTTTGTTAAAACTTTGTACCTGTTTATCTGTATTTTACTTATAAATGGACTTAGTTTTTCTTCCTGTTAACATTAAATTCAGTCTGCAGTTAACATTTATTAGATTTATAAACAATCTTGATTTTTACCAAACTTGAACAGAAGCTTCTTACAATCAAAAGATAGTATCGAGAGGAATATTTTTATTAATTTTTTTCCTCATTTTGTTCAGCCTGCCATTAACAGAAAAAGTAGGCGAGACACTGGGTTCTGCGGAACCCTTACAATTTTTTTATATTGATTGTGTATGTGCTTTATCATGTTTGTAAAACAAGTCGATATGTGCTTCTTTGTTTTGCCATCACGAAGCAAATATGTGAGATTTGGCCAAAATTGGGAAAAAATCAAAGAGAAAAAACATAATAGATCAAAGAAAATGCTGCCAAATAAGCATGAAAATGTGCGAGCCTCACTCTAATTGTGTGAGGCTAGGCAGCCCTGTATTGCTTGTATGTGTTGTATTGTATGATTGATTTTGTTGTTACAGTGTCTTATATATCTCAGTAGACTAACATGACTAAAGAGCACTAGAGACCTCATGTTCCTACATTATCTGGGTGTACAAAGGAAAAATATGACTGTATACTAAGACTAATTAATTATTATGTTAAATTAAATCAAAATTACTAACTTACTAACAAACAAGAATAATAAAAAGCTCAATATACATGTAATGATGTATGTACAAAATAGAAAAAAAATGAACGAAAAACAAATTTATATAACACAGCAACAAACCACAACCACAAATTACAGGCTCCTAATTTTTTTTGCGACTATTCTCATTTTTTCAAAGAAAGTTTTTTTTTTAAATATTTCTCATACATTGTATATTGTATTGTATAGTTCATATGCTTTTAAATTTCACCCTAATAAGACAAACAATTTTCTTTGTAAGAGTTATATTCCCAAACACTTTTCCTTGTGACTACATCTCCATAACCGTAAAAGAAAGCGACAAATTTATTTTATAAAATTGCTCATTATATCCTTCCAATGATATGTTCTTTTTTGACCGAGGCGATATGAAAACTCCATATGAGAGTTATTTCCCCTTATGCATGTGATATTAGTGATATGCATTTCTATTTTGTAAACCATGAGTGATAGAGACTTAGGATCTTTTGATTTGAGGTTCTGGATCAAAAATAAGAAAATTAGGTCAAGGTCAGAGGTCAAGGTCAGGGTCAGAGGTCAAGGTCATATTTCAAATTTTGATTTTGGCTTATTTTCAATTCTTTTAAAAACCGTAAAAGATATCGACTACATATTTTTACTAAAATGGAAGTTGTGACATGTAACACATAAGTTTTGGTTGAAAGGGTATGCTAAAATTAAATTTGAGTTTTCTCCCCTCTTATATTAAAAATTAGGCATAAGGGATATAACTCATTAACCATATATAATAAAGACCTATGGTCTTTTGATTTGAAGCCCTTGGTTTATGACCTTGAAATTGAACTCAAGATCAAAGGTAAAATTGGCTCTAGATTTTGACCTTTGCTTTTACCTCATATGTATATGTCGTGTACAAGTTGCGATTTTGTACAGGTTATAACATGTACAAAAATATTGTACATGTATAACTTGTATAATGCAAAAATACAAGTTATAACATGTACAAAAGTACCTCATACATGTTATAACCTGTACAAAATATTGCATAAAAATGGTTTTAACTTGTACAAAATCGAAAAATAAGGATATTTTTCTATTATCGCAGCATGCAGATGATATTGACCTCAATAACATTTTCATATATTTTGTATTATGTCTTCATGTTAGTGTGTTTTGTCCTTTTTTGATACAGTAAATGTCCAGGGGTCGGTATTACGAAGCATTCCTAAGACCTGTCATAAGATATATATCTTAGGACATGTCTTATGATCCTCTTAAATGACTATCTATGGACATATATTTATTTGATGAATTATAATTGTGAGTGTCCACTTTAAAGGCAATAGTAAACTACTTTCTTTCTAGTTGACACTAAAAGACATAAGAGGATAGCCAGGATAGATGTGTCTACAAATAAAATTGGGAATTGAAATGGGGTATGTGTCTAAAAGACAACAACCCGCCCATGGAGCAGACAACATTCAAAGGCCACAAATACATGTTTTCAAAGAAGAGGATATATTTAAAACATCAAAACGACATTCGCCTCATGCAATGATCTTATAGTTTATAAACAAAAATTGAGTTATAAATTTACATAAGTCATGGTGAAGGCCAAAAATGTTGAAGAGTAGATCAAAAGATATTGATAATGAACAATGAACCGTGGTGCAATGAAAACTATTTCAGCTCTCTCTTGCTTTTACAGAGTAAGCATATAAGATATTGTTTTAGTCTTTGCATGTTATAAAAACAAGAGGGAGGAGTATTTCCCAAAATTATTAGGAATCGTTCTTAATTTTTTTTGAAGAATTTAGTTACTAGTATCTAATGTAATTGTCATTGAGGAATGCAAGCTTTTAGTAAACAGTTTCACACTTATTTAAGCCATGATGGACTGCATAAAACATACAATTACATGAAAACACATTTTGCAAACATATATTTCTGAAACTTTGTGAGCATTGTCCTCTACAGAAAAAGACACGTTCTGGCCTATTTATTGTTGTTCTTTATGCATTGGTGAATTTAAATCTATATTTTACTTCATTAAGATTTATTTTAAATTTTGCACAAGTTAAAACCATTTTTAAGCAATATTTTGTACAGGTTATAACATGTATGAGGTACTTTTGTACATGTTATAACTTGTATTTTTGCATTATACAAGTTATAACATGTACAATATTTTTGTACATGTTATAACCTGTACAAAATCGCAACTTGTACACAACATATACATGATAAAGCCATGGGACTTTTTGCATAATGTTGCAAGCCGCTTGACCATGGAAAAGCCAACCGGAAGTGACCTAGTTTAAACCGGATGTAGCTATTTTTTGTACTTATTTAATGTAAAAGTATATTAAATAATAAATTTTGGAATCAGTATCAGGTAAACTATCAAATAAAACCGGAAGTAAAAATTTATCTCCCTTATTTAGAAACCTAACTGAAATGATTTAGAGCCCTCTATCGGTCAGTGTCCTCTAGAGAGGATCGATAGTGAGTCGGAATATACCGACTGGATTAATAGGGTTAATAGAAACCTTAAATTTTTGGCATCAGTGTACAAGAAGCTATCATTTGAATTTTCATAGTTCTATATCAAAATTGATCTTTATGGGTGGAAAGACCTTCAATTTTTCTCTGAACAATTGATTTTTAATTTAAATTGAGTCCCTTAATTATAAATTTTCTTTCCTCTTAAATAAGTGCTACATCTAAAATATCACTTTTATATAAAATTAAAGTATATTTGCCAATACACATAAGGCAACTATTTTATAATTTTATAATGCATATATTCTACCATATATAGACTATTTTAGTTCAGTTGGGGAAATTTATTCCAAAAAGATTCAGATAGAATCATAAAACTTCAAAAAAGAGTAGCAAGAATTATACTGAAATGCGATATTTCTATTCCATATAATTTCATGTTTTCATCTTTAAAATGGCTACATCATGTATCTTTTACCAAAAGAATAAATTACCAACAATCAATTCTAATGTATAAAATTGTAAATGGACTAACACCTGATTACTTAGCAATGCTAAATATTGATGATGTGCAACACCACAACTTACGATCTGTCTCTTTTTGTTCCAAGGCCAAACACCAATTTTTATAAAAAAATCTTTTCATTATTCTGCAACCAACATGACCAAAGTATGGAATAATTTACCACTCGAAATAAAAAATGTTGTAATGTGGAATTATTCAAGAAACATTGTTATAATCATTTTCTTGAAAATTATATGCAGGTCAAATAATTTGTTTTCCTTTAACAAAACTATCAAATATTGCCATTTATTGCCATTTGTATATTTGAATAATTGAATTGTGTATAAACTGGTATGAATGTATGAATGTTAACTGTATACATGTATTTTGTTTGAGTGCCTCTATGAAAATTAGACTAGTTCTAATTAAGTCTCCCTCTTTAAATAAAGAATTTCTTCTTCTTATTATATTATTATTATATTATTATTATTGTATCTGACAATAAAAAGATTAATCATTAACAGATTAAAAAGTATAACAAAATGAGTGGTACTATTTTACAATGGTATAAAGAGTAAAGTAAACTGGGAATGGAATAATATTGCCATTTTCTATGCAAGTATTGACTATACATCATATTCATGTTTCTTTATTTGAATTCAAAATTGTATCTTTCAACACTAAAATTTATATCTCCTTGTTAAAATACACCTTATCGCTATTTGTCCGCCATTACTGGATATCACACAGGTTCCCGTAAAATTTTGACGTCACAATACAAAATATCTGACGCCACAATGGAAAAGTGATTGTTGTATGCGTCAAAAGTTCAAGCGGCCGGGTCAGCCCGGATTAGCGATAAGGTGTATTAAGGAGGATCATTTATTGAAACCGAAATAAGAGTCTATATGAACTATAATTTGTCTAGTTTGTACAGTCAGAGGTAATAATGTGTTTACAACTATGTTATATTTGGATATTCAAGACATAATAGTGTCCTGTGTCAACCTGACAGTTTTTCATGGAATATTGGTATTAAAGTAAACAATCTCAATTGCCATGAAATGTTGTCCTTCAGGTGGACAAAATATTATTGCAAAATATATGAAAGTGTCCAACTGAAGGACAAGTTTTCATAGTTATGTGTTTACAACTTTTGTTGTATTTGTCAATTTGTGTATATAAAATCTTTTTTATGAAATATTATGTTCAAATATTGTTGAAAACTTTTAATGTCTGTGTAAAATGTTAAACTCTTTAATGTTTGTGGAATTTTATAGTCCTTAAGAATTGATTTTATAAAATGGCATTAATGTAAACTCATCATTTTATACAAATAAGTCAAATTTGAAATTAGGTCAATATATCATTTATGTCATGTATGTGTCATTTCCTACTTACAGGCCTCAGATCACAATTAATTCCCTTTGTTCGTGGTCTAGGAATATAGTTCCCAATTATTATATGTGGTATTTCTTCCCAAGAAATCTGTCTACTGTTTTCTTTGAAATGTTTACTATTTAAGTGGTCCTATCAGTTGCATATATATTGAAATAAGTAAAACATGTGGTAAAAATTATTGTTGAAAGTGAAAGTAGTGATTTGGCCAAAATGAAAGTAGGGTAGAAATCAGCCTTCGTCATTTATTCAAGATTCAAATCCTATCATTGGCATGCTAATAGGGCCCTCAAAAGAAAAAGCACTGATGGATTGTCCTAGGACAAGCATATTTTATTAGAATAATAATGGTCTATAAGCAGTTAAATTTATTTCATGTTTGTAGCGGTGCAAATTTTTTAATTCAATTTAACTTTAACTAAAAAATGCATTGTAGCAAAGGGGAAGAATAATTGTGTTCTGAGGCCTAGGAGATGAGTTTGGACAAAACACAATTATTGTAAATAAAGGGTCTAACAGGTAACAACATGATCTTTGTCTGATTACTTTTCCAGAAAGAAAACAGAAATTACACAAAGTCTATCAAAATAAGACATTTTTACCATATTTGGGCATATGAGGCAGATATTGGCATTTTTTAAAGTTTACATGATTTCTAATGAAAATTAAAGGAATAAAATTGTGAGAATGTACCACATTACTTCATTAAATCATAAGGGTACCTTATAAATGCAATTTAATAAGGTTTTACAAAACTGAGTTGATCCTGGGACATAACATGACATACAAAGACATTTAAAAATAATGAAAAATAAAATGTTTTAAAAAATTTAAAAGTGTCAAGTCTAAATTACTTTTAGTTGTTTAGAAGTAAATAACCAATAGGTGGGATAGATTGAAGGGAATAAATCAATTTTTTAGTGTTTATTCATCCACAATTATGCTTTTTATGTCTGTGCCTTTATCATACTGACCAATTCTGATTTAATACACATAGAGATATAGATATGAAAAATAATGGCATATACAAGTAAGTGGCAGTTTGCTTTAGCAGTTGTCTCATTTCAACTAAATACAAGTTATGTTAACTGGATCAAGGCTTATTTTGGGAAAACAATACCAAAAAAATATTTTCTGAATAAAATTTTGACTGAATTCTTAAAACTTTGCAAATAGCATGTTCCGCAGACATATATACTAATATAAAAACATTCCAAACTTTTTTATTATTTGTCAGAATGTAATAAAATTTGGCATTTATACTACTAAGATATAATGCTAAGTAACTGTTAAGTTTCATATGGATACTTCAATTTTTTGAGGTCTAATAGGCCTCAGATCACAATTAATTCCCTTTGTTCGTGGTCTAGGAATATAGTTCCCAATTATTATATGGGGTATTTCTTCCCAAGAAATCTGTCTACTGTTTTCTTTGAAATGTTTACTATGTAAGTGGTCCTATCAGTTGCATATATATTGAAATAAGTAAAACATGTGGAAAAAAATTATTGTTGAAAGTGAAAGTAGTGATTTGGCCAAAATGAAAGTAGGGTAGAAATCAGCCTTCGTCATTTATTCAAGATTCAAATCCTACCATTGGCATGCTAATAGGGCCCTCAAAAGAAAAAGCACTGATGGATTGTCCTGGGACAAGCATATTTTATTAGAATAATAATGGTCTATAAGCAGTTAAATTTATTTCATGTTTGTAGCGGTGCAAATTTTTTAATTCAATTTAACTTTAACTAAAAAATGCATTGTAGCAAAGGGGAAGAATAATTGTGTTCTGAGGCCTACATGACCATGTTTATGTGCAGAAATTCATTTTTTTTAAGCAGTGATCTCTTTAAACATTTCATAATTTTCGTAAGAATTTGCAGACTTTTTTCTGTAACTAATGGTAGAATGTTACTCAATTCGGACAAAAAACAAGTTAGAGATAAACTTAATTAAAAAAGAGGGATTTTTAAATTATTTTAAAAATGCGTAACATTGTTTAGTACTCAGTACTGACTGTAGATTTACGGTTGTGCATATTCAAACAATGATCTATTTATTTTAAATTAGTTACCGGGGGTTGATGACGAAGTAAAGTTGCCTTAAAGTATAAAATTTGTATAGTTCCTAAACTATCCAAACAAGTTTCCAACTTACCGGAAGTTTAGGAGGAATGACTAAATTAGATCGGTTTCGGATTTATGCACGTATAAATTCCGTGTCTTAACTTTATCAAGGATTAAATAAAAGACAACACTGTCATGAAAAGTCGTTGAAATGTATGAAAATGAAAGTGTTCATGCCTTTTTATTATAGGGTCATTAATACTGGGTATTTTCTCCCTTAAAATTTTGATTTATTGTTTTATAATTTTAGAACATTTTTTTTTTGCAATGTTAATTTCTGAGTAATAGGATTACTATATTTGGTATGTGCGTACCTTGCAAGGTACTCATTACCGTCAGACAGTTTTCACTTGACCTCGACCTCTTTTTATGGATTAGTGAACAAGGTTAAGTTTTGGTGGTCAAGTCCATATCTCAGATACTATACGCAATAGGTCTAGTATATTCGGTGTATGGAGGAACTGTAAGGTGTACATGTCTAGCTGGCAGGTGTCATTTGACCTTGACCTCATTTTCATGGTTCAGTGGTCATAGTCAAGTTTTTGTCTTTTTTTCTAATTCTTATTGCAATAGGTCAACTATATTTGGTGTATGGAAATATTTTATGATTTATTTGTCAGTCGTGCAGGTTTTATTTGACCTTGAACTCATTTTCAAGGTTCATTGCTCAGTGTTAAGTTTTTGTGTTTTGGTCTGTTTTTCTTAAACTATAAGCAATAGCTATATAGGTCAACTATATTGTTGTATGGGAGAATTGTTAGCTGTACATGCCTGCCTGGCATGGTTCATCTTACCTTGACCTCATTTTCATGGTTAATTGGTCAATGTGTAGTTTTCTTGGTTATGTTTATGTGACAGTTGTAATAAAGCTTTATATTTAGGGCTATCAACATAATTTCAATGATTATAGTAAAGAAGGTGAGACATTTCAACATGTGCACTCTTGTTTTTTTTTTTTGTTGCTGCAGAAACTAAGTACAGCAAAAGTAAGAGTTCAAACAGAAAAAAAAGATCGGAACGACAAGATGTACAATTAAGTCACATAGGTAAAATTGTCTTTCGGTCATTTTATGACTTATTTCCTATAAATGATTATATTTTAACTAATATTATAAACTATTGTAGAGATAAACAGTATTCAAAAAATATATTCTTTTCTTAAATATTGATGAATTATATTATTTGATATTGATGAGCGGCCATTGTTGAAGTTGCAAATAGTTTCTGATGATCAACTAATGCTCAAGAGCTTCTACTAGGACTACGCAAAGAATTCCTGATAAAGGTAAATCCAGTAAAGTGCTTCAGTTGCACTGATTTTTTAAAAGATAATTTGTTCATGTAAATAAACTTTGAAATAAATGTTCTTGTGTTAAAAACATTTTCATATTCAGCAAAAACAAATGCACAACAATGTATCCAAATGCCTTACAAGGTAAACTAATGCATTGTCAAAAAACATCATTGCAGTACTGTAATGACCTTGAACTTATACAATGATAATATGACCCTGGACATGCACATATCTAAGTAATCGATGCAAGAACATTGTCAAGCTCGTCTTCTCAGATCAGAACAATGTGTTTGGGTAGAGCTTCATGTCTTTCTGCAGACAGTTGGTCCGAGTACACAGTTATTTCGTAGTGCATTTCTTTTAGACAATAAATGAAAATTAAAAAAATCCCACCTGCGCTTTCTCAATAATATTTTTACAGTGTGTTGTACTACTTTTGGGACAAATTATATCAAAATTATAGAAAACTTCATCAGCTCTAACTCAAAATATGAACAATCTTATGTTAAGGGGGTCTTGAAATCTTTTGACAGCTTCCGAAGTGCTAATTTTTGACCTTTTTCAGCTGGACCTAATCACTACTTTGCATTAATATTTATGACCCAACTTTTTTTACAGTGTCATTTCACCCCCCAACTTGCTATATGAGGCATAAAACATGGAGAAATAAATTTGGAAGGGGTATAACAAAAATTGGCAAGTAACACACTGTCCACACTAAGGACTATATTCGTGGACAACGAAAATCAAAGGACGATAACTGTGTACTCGGACCTAATAGGATAGAAAAAGTTGACCAATCTTAATAAAACTTGGTATGACTAAAGCTTAATATATTACAAGACTGCTTACAAAGTTTCATAGCAATAGGATATATATTATAGACAATATGATTAATTCTATATTCAACTCTGCGTGTTAAATTTAGACGTTAAAATTGAGAAATTTCAACTATCAACATTTGGGGCTTTTAAAATTTAAATATTGCAAAAAAATACTTTTAAAATGCCTTAATATATAATATATCATGTATTTAAAGCAATAGAGTACTCATTTGTTATATCAGACTTAGCATAATTTTTCAAAAGTCAAATTTATATGAGCCTGTGCCTAAAAATGGAGGTTTTCCAATGAAGGGGGCCTTACATGAAGATGTAATATTTTCCAGCAATTTTAAATTTGTGAAGCTTTTTGATTATAAATAATCCTTACATATGTATTTAATGTACTTTAAATGGAAAGAAAACTTACAAATAACATATCATATTAGTTTAAAAGGGTCTTAGGCCAAGTAAGACTAAAAATAATTTAGGGTCAATTTAGGCCATAGCACATATTTACATTTAAAAATGCATATTGAAGCTATAGGAAATAAAAATTTGTGTCTTTTCTATCATTTCTATACTCAGGTGACATGATACAATAAATCTGAGCACAAAAAGGCTCTTACATTCAACTTTTTTAGCAGACAGTATGGTCTTATACAAAGATTTTTCACTTTTTAGTGAAAAACTTGCATGCAATTTTAGTCTCAACAGGCTTATATTTGAACCACATGCTATCCTACAGAAGTAAAGAAAGATATTGTTTGAAATGAAACAGGTACAAAAGACATAGTTAAGTGCTTTTTATACAAATTTAGTGAGATATTTATTATGGACTTCAACTTTTATGTGCCATGCTCCTCACATTTAACTTGATCCAAACAGGGCGTTAGACGAGGGTCATTTATACAACACATTTTGCTCATATTTTCTGAGATAATCTTCTTTTCTGTAGATTCAGAGTTCACAAATGAGTGATAAAACTGGATTAAAGCATAGAAACACAAAAATTGACACATGAAAACATGTCAGATAGAAAGTCAGAATGCCACTTATGCATCAAAATTGAAAAAGCTATGAAATGCTTATTTTGACCATATAATGCCAAAATTGGTCATTTTTGCAGAAATTCTATCAAATAAAAGTTTAAATCCTTTAGTTTTATGCTATTTGACAAATTGGCACCATCAAATCATTCAGGGAAGTTGCCAAAGTACAGATTCTATATTTCCTGATTTCACCTCTTAGGTCCGAGTACACAGTTATTTCGTAGTGCATTTCTTTTAGACAATAAATGAAAATTAAAAAAATCCCACCTGCGCTTTCTCAATAATATTTTTACAGTGTGTTGTACTACTTTTGGGACAAATTATATCAAAATTATAGAAAACTTCATCAGCTCTAACTCAAAATATGAACAATCTTATGTTAAGGGGGTCTTGAAATCTTTTGACAGCTTCCGAAGTGCTAATTTTTGACCTTTTTCAGCTGGACCTAATCACTACTTTGCATTAATATTTATGACCCAACTTTTTTTACAGTGTCATTTCACCCCCCAACTTGCTATATGAGGCATAAAACATGGAGAAATAAATTTGGAAGGGGTATAACAAAAATTGGCAAGTAACACACTGTCCACACTAAGGACTATATTCGTGGACAACGAAAATCAAAGGACGATAACTGTGTACTCGGACCAGTTATCTTGTGAACAGCACATCAAAAATCCAGGTGAGTGTCAGTTTAGTACAAAGCAGGTTTTAGATTCATGTTACAATAACATGTTCTTGTTCTGAATACATGTACTATTTGCCACTGGACATCCAACACCATTCTTATCTATTTGTATAATAATATGCAACCACCATCTTTCAGATAAATCTAAGCCAGTTGATTCCTGTGAACATGCACTGTCCTTGTATGATCATACCTTTCTATCTGGAGACCAAATTGCAAACTTATGATTTATTTATGTTTACAGAGAAAACCAATTAGCATGTTTCCATGTTGAGCTACACAACAGGATGCTTGTTGTTGGCATCTTACAATGACAAAGAAATCTCAGAACAGTACTGTGACAACAGGTCATCTATGAACAACATAATGCTGTCACATGGAGAGATGTTATCACCTGGTCAGTGGTCATTTGAACAGTAGGTCCCACTCCATGTGCATGTTCAGTTAACAACATAATCTATGAATAAATTGCCTTGCCCAGCTGGATACCACTGCAGAGGTCCAACCATGAACAGTTGGGGAAAAAATGGACACAATATTCGAGCTTGATACAGGTCTGAATTTGGATTGTAATTAAATATTTGACACATAATGGGTTTCTGACACAGAATAACTGTAGTCAAAGAATTGGTTATATGATTTGAATAATAAATTCCAGGTTTATTCTGTATTGTAATGTTTTGTGCTGCACACAACAGTTTCTATTAAAAGAAGATAGCACATTTTCAATAGAATGTACTGTGCTGTGCACAACACTATCTATAAATCAAAGAGCAGATTGCTCTGAGGGATACGATTGCCATTGTTTTTCATTGATACATGTATTAGTATTATTTTCAAAAATGATTCAACTGCACATGTAAAATATTTGCAAAATGTAATTTACGTAATCCCAGTTGTTATTCAACTTTAAAAATAGCCAATCCTCGATACAAGTGTATGAACAATGTACTTATTGTGTTTTATTTTTGTACTATCAATTCCAAGTCGACTTTCCACAGCAGTCACTGAGAGTGAGAGAAGGTATTTCACTTCACACCTCAACACCTATTTTCCTACGTGAATTCTAGGTAGAACTTCATTACCAACTCTTTAAATATTTAATTTCCTTTGGGTCAGTGGGCATGACTCCTTTTCGTACACATTCCCCTGTTTAAATTGCGATCGTTTTTAATATAATATGACGTCTATCGACAGAACGAGTTATTTTTTCTCGACGTATTGTCATTTGACGAAAGTTACTTGCGAAAGGGAGACAACTCGAAGCTATAATATGGAAGACTCCATTTTGGCTGAAGGGTGTTCTAGTTACACCTTTATGTTGTGGACTACTTTTATCTTAACTTAAATGATGCATATGAAAATTATGCAACAACAATAACCCTCAATAGCAGACAGACATAGAAAGGATCTCGTGATTTCAAATTAATTAATGGAATCGGGAATCCAGAGCAACCATTCAATCTGATTCCCCTTCAAGTCAAGAAAACTATACGCAAGCACATACTTACCTAAACAAACCCTAGACTTGTGATTTGTAGCAATGACGTATATTAAATGTTAATTAAACGACCTCCATTTCTTTATGGAGGTACAATATCAAATATCAGTTTCATAACGTGACATATAAGAAAACCCCACTTCAGTTCTTATATGACAGAAATAGATTTATCGATCGGAATTCAGAGAACTCTCCCATGTTATCAAAACTGGGGAATTCCCTCCGACGTGTTTCTTAATTTATAAAAACACTAAATATAAATACTGCTTAATTCCGATTTTCTGTGTTGTTATAAACAAGCATACAAGTCAAGGGAAATATCGAAACATGAAGATTATGAGAAGAACATTATAGGGCAGTTGTTTAAATTCAATCCTTTTGTTTTTTATACCATTTAAAGCAAGACAATCTCAAGAATCTGAGATGTTCCTTGATGTTTAGAATAAAACGGTTGACGTGAGGGCATGGCCCTGAGTCAATGGTATAAGTCTACAGATTGCTTAAAAGCAATCGTATCCCCAAAATACATTGTATGGAATGTGTTCTGCGCCACTCGAAACTATATAATAAAGAATAAACATGGAACTTATCAAAAATTTCAAGCAAAAGAAATTATGCAAATTCTATAATTGAAAATGATTTCAAGTTTAAATAATACCCTGTATAATGCAAATTTTATTGCGGTTGTATAAAAAACAAGCATTCTATGTGTATTTGATGGCAATACATAATGACCTACCGGTTAAAAACTAATTGTTTTGATACAAAATGCTAACTTGATCTATAACTTGTAATGGTGGAATCTATATGACAAATATCAAGTCAATAATTTCAAGCTTGACGAAAAAATGTGGAAAACTGATTATTTGAGTGAACTTTCCAAGTCCAAGGACACTAACTCCACACAAAATCAAACTTGAACTGTAACCTGTCATGATAAAACTATATACCAATTATCAAATCAATATCTTCAAAGAAGTGTGGAAAACTGATTTCCCGGACTGACGGATGGATAGATATACAGACGACATGTGCCAACCTCAAGTCCCCTTCGACTTCGTCCGTAGGGGACTAGTAACTAAGAAAAATTTGCACACAAGTAAGATTCATAAAAACAAGATGAATTCAATGCATTTTATTATTAATAATTATAAGATATATGCACATCACACTGGTACTATCCAGCTTCATAATTCTTATCTGTTTCTCATACCATAACAGATGAAACAAAACAATTTTATCTCCTTTGCAGAAGGCTAATTATTTCCTTGGAAATACAAATGCTTGAAGTGTCTAATATTCACAAAGTAACAAAATGTCATGTGATCTGAAAACATGAAACAAATTTTGATATTCAGGGGAGATAATTATATAGAATATTGATAGAAATTTACAAGTAATCACATTTTCTAAAAATTCTACAACAAAAATGAATATCCAACTTTTTCCTTTTTTCCCCTAGTAATACTTTGAAAGTACTTTTATTCATGGGGAACTTTCGTGGATGACCTTATCCTCGAATTTAAGTGTCCAACGAAATAAAACTACCATTGTCCAAATCAAGACATGGAAAGATCTTCATGTAATTTGACTACTGATATGATCTAGAGAATATATTGAATATCACCAAATCTGAGAATACTATAATAGTAGTCACAGGGGAAAAGCGAAAAGCACTATGAATTACAACTGTAGGCAGGATTACACTCATTTAATCTGCAAAAACCTCTACTGTACAACTCTTGATCTTTTAATTCTCATAAACATATATTTTTGATTGATGAAAGTCAGATTTTCTGGTATTGATATGCTATGATAAAGTGTTCATTTTATGTCGTCATAATTCTGGTACAGATTGGAAATAATAATTTAATGATGGGGATGCTTTTGATAAGATTTATTTTACAATTTAAGATACGCTAATACGATGTTTATGTAACTTTTTTCTTTAGGCGACATGTTTATGGTCTTTAATTTGATGATCACACTCTATCTCGTGTTAATTAGTGTGATCACTCACTGGCAATGTTTACCTTGCAATTTCCTTCAATCCAGACAATTTGTAACCTTCGTTTCTAATGGCTTCAATTTTTTATTTTTTATTTTTTTTAGAAAACTAAAACCCACGAATTCAAAAACCCAAAAAACATGTAAATGTTGCTCAAACCACGAAAATTGATACCCACGAATTAAAGTACTTTCACAGTAGGTGATATTTTGGAGATTGTATAGCCCTATATAATAATTTGTATAGAACATTGTTAAAGTCCTGATCCAGTAAAACTATTTATATCCCTAAAGGACTAAATTAATTTTCACATAAAAATATGACTAAAACACAGAATTTGTTTATAAAGTACAAGAAGAGAGCAGAGTTATTTGTTCCTGTATTTGACCAGAAAAGAATTATAAAGACCAAGACCAACCATAACAAGCTCTGCTTCCACAGACATTCTCACAACATCCTGTAACATATAATACAGAACAAAATTCAAAACAGTATCTGCTTATTGCAATTAGAAAACCCTAGATTTATTTTGAAAATGGAATATTTACAAATGTTTATTTTCCCCATCTTTCGTTAGGATTCAAGTGTAAAAGTAAATCTATAGCTTGTAAATTACAAAAGTAGGCCATCGATCGATAGTCAAATTAGCTCAGATACTTAAAACACTTTCAAACTGCACATTCATTGTAACATGTAACCTTTTTGTCGTATCAAATAGCATGATAGTGAAAAATATTTAATCAATTTGACATATTAAACCGGTTTCAGAAGCTGTGAAGCTACTTTTATACTTGGATCCTCATAGCACTTTAGTGACCATGTGGTTGATTATGAAATGATTATCTTACAAAACTGTTTGACTTCATTCATTTTATGCATTTAATATACATTCATGATTCAAACAAATTCTACAGGCTTTTCAGGTAAGCACATGTACCAATGGCTAGCATGTTTTTATGCAAAGCAAGCATATTTTTAATTTAAATTGATAAAACAAACAAATATTAATTTCAAGAAATATTTCAAAAAGAATTTGTTTTCTTTTAAAGATTATACAAAAATAATGAAACAGTTGAAATTCTTCATAACACACATAAATAGCACTTAATGTACAAAACATAAATAAAAGAGATAAGGAGAAAAAGAAATATATTAACTACAATAAGCAAAATTTAAACTCCATAAAACTGTCATCCCTTTTAATGGACAGACTGCTATCTACTTGAAATTTGCTAATTTCTTTCTAAAATGTTGAACTAAAACATATATGATTTAATAGATAATTACGTTGAAGTACACAATTCAAAGAATCAGTCAACAATTAAACACCATCTCAAAAAATGAAAATGAATCTTAAGGACTATCACATGCAAACCACAAACTATTATACATTTCAAATAGCAAAATCAAACCAATAACACAAATATGTGATTCTTACAGTATCCTAATTACTACTTAGTGAATAACCAAGAAAAAAGCTCTAAGATGTCAAAAGGGTATTTCATCTTATCTGCATGACTAATACAAGCTTTCAGGACCAGTAAAAAAAATAAAATCTAGGGACAAATATGATGTTTTTTTTTGAGTAATCAACTTTTTCCTACCTTTAGATAGTTGTGCATGTTCATTATTTATAATATCATTTCAATGAAACTTTCAAATATATCACGCTTCTTAATCACGGAACAATAAAAATAAGAATGTGTCCATAGTACATGAATGCCCCATTTGTACTATCATCTTCTATGTTCAGTGGACCATGAAATTGGGTTAAAAACTCTAATTTGGCATTTCTTCAAACTTACTTTAACCAATTCATTCCAATTAATATTTTATCAGTATGTGAATTTGAAAAACAGGATTATTTTCAAGAATTACATGAAGTGTAAAATAAAACCATTTTTCTGTACAACCTTTTTAAGGAAGGAAATTAAATGCTTACAAAAAATAATGAAGATCTTTTTTTAACACAATAATCATACAAAAATATAATCAACACTATATATATATCATATATACAATACAAACAGCAACAATTAAATAACTCAACAAAGACTTCAACACAAATCAACATTTTTAAGTCAATTCTATACAAGTAGACAAATTTGTGATCAAAATTTTACATATTTTCATTTTAAATTGACTTATGTATATTAGTATAGCCATAGGCTAAAATTGTTATGACTGCATAATTTGAAACAATTTTTCCATTTAAGAAAAATATATCTTTGTAACTTCACAAAATTGAAGGTCTACAAAATGCAGGCAAACTTATATTGAAGATAACATTAGTCTGTTCTTTATGATGGAGGTAATTTTAATGTGAATCAAGCCGTCTGTAGTATAAGAGGTATGGAACACGAGGGGCAGTGAACTGTAAGACTGTTGTTACTGGAACAATTTTAACATTGCTATCATCAAAGATCACCCATCTATTGATAGCAGGATGGAACACTGCTGTGGTATAATGTCCTCCAGTAGCCTTCTTACCATGGTGATATACAACTGGAAAAAACAAATTAATTGTCAGGTACTTAAACAGTGTTCTACTGTATTAAATAAACTCATCGCAGATACCAGGATTGAAAATTTGTATGTTCTACTGTATTAAATAAACTCATCGTAGATACCAGGATTGAAATTTTGTATACTGTGGATCCATTATTATTTGTTGGATACTAATTTTTGTGGATTTTGTGGGTGGAGGTGAACCACGAAAATAAATCAACGAATAAATTTTCTATAGGCTTGTATGCAGGTTTAGGCAAAACCAAGAAATTAAATATCCACAAACATGCAATTTTTTTATCAATCCACGAAAATAAATAAATCCCCAGTATATGCCAGACGCTTGTTTCGTCTAAATAAGTCTTTAAGACTCACCAGTGACGCTCAAATTAAGTGACATTAATGTTTATACATGTACATCTATTATTATTGTATAAACAAGTCAGTGCTTGTCGTTTGTTGCTGTATAACATATTTGAATTTAGTTCATTGGTTTTTTTTAACATAAATCAGGCCATTAGTTTTCTCATTTGAATTGTTTTATGTATGTTATTTTGCAGCCTTTTATAGTTGACTATGCTGTAAAGGTTTTGCTCATCGTTGAAGGTCACACTGTGACCTATTAGATGTAAACTTCTAGGTCATTTGGTTTCTGGTGGGGAGTTGTCTCATACCACATCTTTTTTTATATTGATTGAAAATTGCTAGAATGATTGTGATCATATGACTGGTGATGTGTCTTGCAAGACAATATTTATCTAAACATTTTTGATCTTTTTCTACAAAATTGAATCAAACTGGCTTCTAATATCAAATCATTATTTTGATATTCCACAATGTAAATGGTTGAAATCAAAATAGTAATATTTTTATTTTTTGTCTTATTCTTATGTGAATTCATACTCTGAAAAGTTCTTAAGATTGTTGTATAAATTACCTGCAAATAATTTATATTGTCTGTAATAGTTAGGGTACTTGTTTTTCACACTGGGAGAAAGTAAATCTGTAAAAAAATATATAAATACATATGTATACAAGTATGCCAAAAGTTTGTCAATTTCTCTACAGCAATTATAAAATATTTATTGTATGGGACATTGGAGATCCATACATGAAAATTTTACATTATATTGAAATTAAATTTTTATTCAAAGTATAAATTTAGCAAACATTTGTCCATGGAGATAAGGGGCAAGCTGTTTTAAATTATTATACAAGCCTTAGAAGGTTTTTATTAACCACTGGTTGCTCTAATTAATGCTGTTTTTTTAACGATTACTTGAAATGAATTTTGTATTGTTTTAGGAATGGAACACAAAAATGCAAGTTATTGCAATGTAACTTGTTTAAGCTAGTGTATGTGAGTGTAATACCCATTTGTTAAAGTTCTGCATGTATGGAACCAAAAATACTATAAAATTGGGACATTTTGTGATATGTTCAGTTACAAGTTACTACACCAAATTAGGACTAAGAAGATCATTAAGGATATGTTACTGAAATATAAGTGAGTGTGGACACTAATATTTGTGATAATCATAAAGTTGAGTACATTTGTTAACACCCTTTCCACTTTTTTTAATTGGACGATAAATATCTACTGCAGAGAAAAAATAAATGGAGAATGTGTCCCCATGGACACAGATGATGACCTCCCCCTGCTTGCATTAAACATCATATTTAAAGCAACATAACTCAAGAACGATAAAAGTGACACTACCAAAATGTGTACATGTTCTGAGTTTAGTGGTAATAAGTAATGTGTATGGGTTTCATAATGTTAAGTTGGGGCAAACTTATATTAGAGAATGGAAACTAAAACTTTTTGCAATTTTTCCAGTTTTAAAGGGCATAACTCTAGAACGGTTAGAGTGACACTATAAAAAATCAAACTTTATCTGTGTTTTGTGGTAATAAGCACTGTGTATAAGTTTCATAACATTTGAGGCAAACTCAAGTTAGAGAACGGAAACCAATTTTGGAACATATGTACGTACAGACAAGGGTAAATCTTAATGCCCCTCCGCTACAGGAGAGGCATAATAATGTACTTAAAAAAATAAATTACTATATGGTTTAAATGTCCCCTCCAAATAAAACAAACCTTTTGTGATTTCAAGATCAATAGTAAAGTTAACATCTTTAAGAAGTTTCTGACTTCCACCATCTTTGTCATAAACAAAACATTTCAAATGTAAGATCAGAACAGGAGGTAACTGTTCTATTGTAAGTTTTTTTGTTATTTCCATCTGAAATAAACATATACCAATTAAGATTAGATGATATGAACACCTATATTTTCTGTTTTTATTTGTTAATGCTATTGGAAGTAAGGAGAAGGATGCATCCAAATGAGTGATCTTATTTTTTCAAATAAACTTGAATCATATTGTAAATCTATCAATTAAATGAATGGACTCCTTGTAAAGAAAATTGTGGCTGCTTTGTCTATTTATTTGATCAGTTGTTCAAAATATTGGAAAAGTTTGAATAAATTGAACCAAGAACTGAAACGGTTTCCATTTAAAAAATAATAAAGTATAAGTTAATTCTTGGTTATGACTAGAACAAATAGTCAATGAAACAAACAGTAAATTATGTATTAAAGCTGCCTTTTCTGAGCAATGATCAATTTTGAGCTTTCAGTTTGGTAAAAAAAATTGCCTTGATATTTCATAACAGTACAGTTTCTATATTTTTCTGATATTGTTTGATTCTTTTTTTCTCTATTGATGGCCCTTTTTCTCTGCTATTTTACTTGTTTCATTTATTTTGATTTGCAGGGTTTTGTATACAATGTTTCCACTCCTTTTTGCAACAACTTACCTCTGCATTTGTTTTAGAGCATGTAAATCCACTGACTGATTCTTTACTGACCATCCTCTCTAATGCCTCACGTACAGTGCATACTTTCTCAGACTACAAAACAGATAAGCAAACCAATTAGTGCATAAACAGTAAAGGTTTAGAGAATATACTGTTATTAAATATACTTATTTTGCAATTGATTCTTGACTTTAAATCTTAAAACATTAAGTGGTATAAAGTTGTACAAATGAAGAAAAATAAAAACGATTCCAAATGTATTCAAATATAAAAGCCAGGTTGCACAAGTAAAAATGTCACAATGTAAGGTAAATTTTTGCTATATCTTATAAATATACATGTAACTGTTCCAGATCATATGAGTATTTGGACAGTATGTGTACAGTCTGGATCGTATGAGTATACGCGTATGGTCCAGTATGAGATGACCATACATGTGATTTGATCATATGGATTATATTTAAACAATTTATCACAACCTTTATTTTTAGTTTTACAAATTCTTATTATTACAATTAGATGTTTAACTGAACAAACAAACAATTGAAATTAAACATTTGTTTAATTGTATATCTGAATCCTATTTTGGTACTCTCGCCCAAGGTGACACTTGCTACAACATTACAGTCTGCACGGTTAGCCACTAGTCCGATGCCCCAGACTAGTAAAATTTCATTCAGACTAGTAAGTTTTTGCAAAACTTTGTTTGGACTAATAAGAAAAATGTCAGAATATTGGTCTTTAGACTAGAAGTTGAAAAAGTTTTTGGTGCAGACTGCAACAAGTAACGTAATATTTTTTTACATTTAAAAATGTACATGTTTGCAGTTCATGCATGTTCCTTTGTATTTGCATTTGTATTTTTGTAAAGTTGCTAAACATTCTAAAACAACTGTCCTCCCATATTATGTTTAATTCAGATATCTTCAATTTCAGTGATCATAATTCAATTAATGTATAACTATAAGAAGATAAGGTCTGATCGACATGCTAAATACAAGAGATTAACAGAGTTGATTAGCTTGATTTTTTTAAATAGAGTATAAAGTTTTTATTTCAATTACAATTGAACTTTTTTATATTAATTTGAGAGTTAAGTAATGTTGATCTGTAATATGCATTTGTATCTTATAAACTTGACCAACTCCTAAATATTAGTCCGACCATATGAGTATTTTCAAAAATTACGCATACGGTCCAAATACTCATATGGTCTGGAACAAAACAATTATATATCCCTCATGGACAAAATGTTTCCTCTGGAATTTAACAGATATTATTATAAAGGTTTTTTTTAAAATAAAAACTTGAAATTTGACAATATAAAAGAACCAAATTTTATAGAAAATTTTATAGAACTGAGTTTTTTTTTAAGGGAAATTTCAGCTAAACTGGAGAGACTGATATTACTACCATGTTGTCATTGCTTAGAAGAACCTTATTATTTTTCAATCTAATCAATGAGACCATGTCAAAATAAACACAAAATGCAATAAATGCACCATAACTGGCTTTTATCAAAATTACTTGATGTATTTTACTAATTCAGTCATTTTTCAAAGATAAAATAACTTAAACCTAACCAATAAATCCGGTCACTATTTTGGAATCTACAATACTAGATTCAAGAATTTGTGATATTTGGACTGACATTTCCTTTGAGGAGGCAGATATTTTCTTGTGAGGTCAAAAAACTGGGATGTCCAATAATGGCCAATATATAGTAATAAGCTTTATTAAGGATCAAAATTACCTGAATGTCCAATTTAAGTGTGAAGAATGGTTCCACAGTTGCTGAATCTTTTGATGTTGTTTTGAATACTGCTGATCTAATGTATCCAACAAAGATATCTGCTAGAGGACTCACTTCAAAATCATTCTGTAACAGCAAAATATGCAAAACTAACTAGTAAGATCAAGAGAAGTAGTATGATTACCAATTAGACAAATATCACATGACATGGTGTATTGAAGTTTTCTTAAAATTTCAGTGAAACTCTGTCATTAGTGCAAGAGATGCAGATTAAAAGATATACCTTACTGTGAAAGTACTTTTATTCGTGGGGTACCAATT
The DNA here is from genome assembly GCF_963676685.1 of Mytilus edulis. NCBI lineage: Eukaryota > Metazoa > Mollusca > Bivalvia > Mytilida > Mytilidae > Mytilus > Mytilus edulis. The sequence continues at coordinate 28,753,205 of NC_092348.1, read as the reverse complement.
TTCGTGGTTTTCGTGGATGACTTTATCCACGAATTTAAGTGTCCAACGAAATAAAACAACCATTGTCCAAATCAAGACATGGAAAGATCCCCATCGGTAGGTTTGACCACTGATATGATCTAGAGAATATATTGAATAACGCCAAATCTGAGAATACATTAATAGCAGTCACAGAACTACAACCGCATGCAGAATTATACCCATTTAATCTTTAATAACCTAAACTGTACAACTTTTAATCTTTTTATTCTCATAAAACATATTGTTGATCGACGAAAGTCAGATTTCCGGTATTGATATGCTAGTATGATAAAGTGTTCATTTTATATCCTCATAGTTCTCCTACATGTGGGAAATAATAATTTCAAGCTGGGCTTGATTTTGATAAGAATTATTTGACAATTCAAGATACGTTTAAACCATTTATTTATGTTACTGTTTTCTTTAGGTGACATGTTTATGGCCTAATCAACACCTTTGATGGTCTTTAATCTGTTGATCACTTTATCATAGGTTAATTAGTGTTATCACTACGATTTACACGGTCAATGTTTACTTTGCAATTTCCTTCAATCAAGACTATTTGTAACCTTCGTTTCTAAAGGCTTTAATTTTTCAATTATTTTTTTTATATTAGAAAACTAAAATCCACGAATTCAAAAACCCACGAACATGTTAATAATACTCAAACCACGAAAATTGATACCCACGAATTAAAGTACTTTCACAGTATTTGCAAAGATATGGGACTACAACATCAAACTAAACAACTGGATTCACTTACTACGGAGTATAAACAAACAATTAAAATGTTACCTTTCTTGTTAGTACACTTTTCTTTTTAGGTCCGACCTGTTCCCATGAATCAGGATCAACATCTTCATCACCACTGTTATCTATTACACCATTAGCTTCATACTCTGTCAAATTCAAGGTCAATTCATTATTATAAAAGCAGATTTTATTTACAATAACCTTAAAACTTGACTGGGCTTATAAAATAAAGGTCATCATTAGAGTTGGTTGTCTGTTTGGCTGCGAAGGATGCATAAAATTTTTGTTATGTATGTCTGGTTGAAATGGGAACAATAAACACATCTTTTAGGGTAAGTATATGGTACACAACCCTTGCAACAACTTTAACTCTTTTAGAGTGGCCTGTTGCAAGACACAATTCTGTTCTTATCCATCATAACAGTCCACTAACATTGTAGAACTTGTTTAATGTGTATCTTTAATTTGCACTAGTGCTGATTATGCATGAAACCTTTGCTATTGGACATTAAACAAGCAACAGACAAACAATTACCAACTACAAAACAAACAAACATTGCTTTATCAAAGAGCCTATATAATGGTCTTCAAGCTTTTTGCACAGATGAACAGTAAAACCAGTCTATCTTAAGGTTACAAAAGTCTTTGCACAGATTCTGACTTGAGATAACCTTTACCTGTTTCCCCTTTGTGTACTCTCATACATGCCACCATTTCTTCATGCATCCCATCAAGTATACAGCTCAGGAATTCCTCGGCATCTTCTTGTCTACCTAACTGTTACAAAAATGGAAAATGATGTTTTAGAATTCTAAATATCTCATTTATCATGTGTTTTTTCCTGATCATGATTTTTGTCGAGCCTTAGACTTTAGTCGAAAAAGCTAGACTAAGCGATCCTACATTCCTAGGCGGCGGCATCCACAAATATTCACTCTGTGGTTAAAGTTTTTGAAATTTTAATAACTTTCTTAAACTATACTGGATTTCTACCAAGCTTGGAAAGAAGCTTGTTTATGCTCATAAGATAGTATCCAGAAGTAAATTTTGTAAAAATAAAATTCCATTTTTCCGTATTTTACTTTGAAATGGACTTAGTTTTTCTGCAGGGAAACATTACATTCAGTCTGTGGTTAAAGTTTTTAAAATCTTAACAACTTTCTTAAACTATCCTTGGTTTGTACCAAACTTGGACAGAAGCTTGTTTATGATCATAAGATAGTATCCAGAAGTAAATTTTGTAAAACAAGAATGTGTCCAAAGTACGCGGATGCCCCACTCGCACTATCCTTATCCATGTTCTATGGACCGTGAAATTGGGTAATAATCTAATTTGGTATTAAAATTAGAAAGATTATACTATAGGGAACATATGTACTAAGTTTCAAGTTGATTGGACTTCAATTTTATCAAAAACTAACTTGACCAAAAACTTTAACCTGAAACTCCCACTTTCATTTTCTATGTTTAGTGGACCGTGAAATTGGGGTCAAAAGTCTAATTTGGCTTCAAAATTAAAAAGATTATACCATAAGCAACAAGTTTACTAAGTTTCAAGTTGATTGGACTTCAGCTTCACCAAAAACTACCTTGACCAAAAACTTTGACCTGAAACTCCCACTTTCATTTTCTATGTTCAGTGGACCGTGAAATTGTGGTCAAAAGTCTAATTTGGCTTTAAAATTAAAAAGATCATATCATAAGCAACAAGTCTAGTAAGTTTCAAGTTGATTGGACTTCAGCTTCATCAAAAACTACCTTGACCAAAAACTTTAACCTGAACGGACGGACGCACAGACGGTCGAATGGAGCCAAAGACCAGAAAACATAATGCCCCTCTACTATCGTAGGTGGGGCATAAAAATAAATCCATTTTTTACGTATTTTACTTATAAATGGACTTAGATTTTCTTCCAGTTAACATTACATACAGTCTGCAGTTAAAGTTTTTAAAACATTTATTAGATTCAAAAACTATCCTGGATTTTTACCAAACTTGGACAGAAGCTTCTTACAATCAAAAGATAGTATCAAGAGGAATATTTTTATTGATTTTTTTCCTCAATTTGTTGAGCATGCGATTTACAGCAAAAGTAGGCGAGACACCGGGTTCCGTGGAACCCTTACAAATTATTTTTTAGAAAATTCTGAGAGCTTTGTATGAAATCTGGTTGTTGTGTAGAATATGCAGGTGTGTGAAATCCTTGAGTCAACAAGCGTGATCTTATAATGTATCACATAATACAATCAATATAAAACTGATAATAGTAAGTTCGGATTTGTAGTTATAGAGAAAATGCTACAGAAATGTGTTTATGTAGGACAGATAAACAGACAAAAGGACAGAGTAAATCAGCCTATTGCTTTAGGTGTGGGTAACAGAACTGTGCTTAATCTAACCAACAAATAATTTTAAAAGCTAAACTGCATTTGAAGTTTTGCTATACATATATTTTTTTTAGCAAAATTTGTACCAAGGAAAAATACTTTTGCCATGTCTTGAATAAATTGTGCCAGTGAGTGCATTTCTTGTCACATGATCATATGTTGAATTATAATTGGACAAACCTTAAATGTTGCTGTATCTTGAAGCACCTGTAGCATTTTGTAAACATTAGTGGGTTCAAACATTTGTCCTGGTGGCAATTCTGGTGGTTGTTTTTTACCCTTGACTGCAAATAAATAATCATTAATAAGCTTTGTTTCAATTATGAGTAAAACCTTAATCTCAATTGAAAAGGGGGATGCTAATTGTGTAAATCAATAAAAGCACTTGTCAGACTTGTTAAACTTTTTTGTATTTAACTGTACAAATGTATTTAAATTTTATCTTTCTATCTAAATTTTGCTGAAAAGTAATACATGTGTATATAATGCAATTGATTGTCTCTCTTAATCCAAGACCTATAAATATTTGAGATCCCTGTAAATATTTATAAGTTTAATTTCTTCAAATATATTTTTTTTTATTCCTTTTTTTCATTTATATATAAGGATCAACAGACCTAAAGGAACATATCAATAAAGCATATGTCTTATTTATTCTTGACTAGCCAAGAATAAAATTATTGCTATATAGGAATATGCAACACTTGACACTTGAACTATTGACTTCATACATCAATAACTTTTTCTTTCTGGCATCTGACATTAACTGTTACCCTTGAGATGTCCAGTAATGGCAGATAAATAACAATACAGTGTATGCATGCAATTATAAAATCTTACATTTGTCTGTTGTTGCTCTTGCACAAGGTGTAAACTCTCCAACAAACTGTATCCTAAAAAAAACAAAAAAACATCACTTGTTTTTAAAGGTATTGATATTTTTTTGTTGTTGAAATATTGCATTTGGAAATAAATGAGGAATGACATAGATGATACCCCGCTAGCATATAACATTACTAAGGGACCTAATTCTAGAACTGTAAAAGTGACGCTACCCAAAATCATACTTGATCATTTTTTTTTTGGTTATAAGCATTGTGTATATGTTTCAAAACATTTAGTTGAGGTAAACTAAAGTTAGAGAACAGAAACGAAAAATCTAGCAATTTTTTTCAATTGTAATGGCCATTTCTCTAGAATGGTAAAAATGACGCCACCAAAACTCAAACTTGATCTGTGTTTTGTGGTAATTATCATGGTGTCTAATTTTCACAACATTTGGTCAAGGCAATAAAGTAAGAACGGAAACGAAAAATTCATCAATTTGTCAATTTTTATAACTCTAGAACAGTAAAAGTAACACTATCCAAATTTGTACTTGATCTATGTTCTATGGTAATGAGCATTGTGTATAAGTTTCATAAAAATTGGTTGCAACAATCAAACCTAAGAGAACAGAACAAAAATTTTCCCCCAATGTTTCCTTTGGTAAAGAGGTATAACTCTAAAAACCTGGTTTCCGACTGAAAGGAGAACAGAAATTTTTGGACATACAGATGGACAGACAAAGGTAAAACTTAATGTCCCATCTGCTACAGTGGGGGAATAATGATTTAACGATACAGCAGCACAAAAAAAAAATGTCATCTTCAGCAATATAATATAATATAAAGTATTGTTTCACTATTGAAATCGACATTTCTGTGTAGACTTATTTATAATGTATTATTCAGAATGGTATTAAACCTCATTCAAACAAGTGGTGAACCTGTTTGTCTGAAACTCTAGCCTAAAGTGGTCATCATTATAACACATAACATTGCTATTCAAGAAAATGTCTTCAACAGGCCAAAAGATACAATTTAATTTTGATGTTTACACTTGGTTCCTTCTGAGGCTTCTCCGGATAACATGCAGCAGGAGTGAGATATAAGATGGGTTTTCTCAAAGTCAGAATAATGAATAATGTCTCCTTGGAGGAAGGGTAACTAAATATATGGTATGTTATTCAGAATGGTAGTAAACCTCATTCAAACAAGTGGTGAACCTGTTTGTCTGAAACTCTAGCCTAAAGTGGTCATCATTATAACACATAACATCTATAATACTAAAATTACGAGGTCCAATTTGTCAGCCGTCATCGGGTAAAAACGACAAATCAAAGAATTCAACTCTATATATAACTAATATAGGACAATGGTGTAGATTAAAAATTACACCACTCCAGACCCTTTTGTTTTCAGCATAATTAATATTGCCAATAATTAACAAGTTCCGGGTCGAATCCGATACCGATACAAATAGTATATTCAGCTATTACCTTATCTGTACGTTCCGCATTTGACAGGCGCACCACCAAACGGTGTATTTAGGATTTTGCTATATACACGGGTCATAATCAAAGGACTGACACTACTAAATTCAATCATTGTCAAATTGTTCCCTATTGTAGTTTTATTCAGCAATCAGCAAGACTTTCTAAGATAACTAATATAGGACAATGAGCACTGTTGATTAAAAAATACTCCATTCCTGGATAGCCAGGACCTTTTGTTTTCCAAATAATTAATATTTCCAATAACTGATAAGTTCCAGGTCGACGGGTTCAAACAGAAAGATTTGAAAGCAGAGAAAACTGTGTATCTTATAATCGACATGACTTATCAAATGACAATACCAATTACTACAATAAGGCTCAGGCATAGTTATATACTTTAATTCAGTCACGGACCCGCGATATCACGGGTGTGTACTTGTTGCTATTTAAGAAAATGTCTTCAACAGGCCGAAAAGATACAATTATATGTTTACACTTGTTCCTTCTAACGTCTCCACATAACTTGCAGCAGGAGTGAGATATAAGATGGGTTTTCTCAAAGTCAGAATAATGTCTCCTTGGAGGGAGGGTAACTAAATATATGGTATGTTATTCAGAATGGTAGTAAACCTCATTCAAACAAGTGGTGAACCTGTTTGTCTGAAACTCTAGCCTAAAGTGGTCATCATTATAACACACAACAAATTGATTCAAGAAAATGTCTTCAACAGGCCAAAAGATACAATTATATGCTAACACTTGTTCCTTCTGAGGTGTCTCCACATAACATGCAGCAGGAGTGAGATATAAGATGGGTTTTCTCTGAGTCAGAATAATGTCTCCTTGGAGGGAGGGTAACTAAATATATGGTATGTTATTCAGAATGGTAGTAAACCACATTCAAACAAGTGGTGAAACTGTTTGTCTGAAACTCTAGCCTAAAGTGGTCATCATTATAGCACACAACAAATTGATTCAAGAAAATGTCTTCAACAGGCCAAGAGATACAATTTTATGTTAACGATTGTTCCTTCTAATGTCTCCACAAAACATGCAGCAGGAGTGAGATATAAGATGGGTTTTCTCAAAGTCAGAATAATGTCTCCTTGGAGGGAGGGTAACTAAATATATGGTATGTTATTCAGAATGGTAGTATACCTCATTCAAACAAGTGGTGAACCTGTTTGTCTGAAACTCTAGCCTAAAGTGGTCATCATTATAACAAATAACATTGCTATTTAAGAAAATGTCTTCAACAGGCCAAAAGATACAATTATATGCTAACACTTGTTCCTTCTGAGGTGTCTCCACATAACATGCAGCAGGAGTGAGATATATAAGATGGGTTTTCTCGGAGTCAGAATAATGTCTCCTTCGAGGGAGGGTAACTAAATATATGGTATGTTATTCAGAATGGTAGTAAACCTCATTCAAACAAGTGGTGAACCTGTTTGTCTGAAACTCTAGCCTAAAGTGGTCATCATTATAACACACAACAAATTGATTCAAGAAAATGTCTTCAACAGGCCGAAAAATACAATTATATGTTAACACTTGTTCCTTCTGAGGTGTCTCCACATAACATGCAGCAGGAGTGAGATACATAAGATGGGTTTTCACGGAGTCAGAATAATGTCTCCTTGGAGGGAGGGTAACTAAATATATGGTATGTTATTCAGAATGATAGTAAACCTCATTCAAACAAGTGGTGAAACTGTTTGTCTGAAACTCTAGCCTAAAGTGGTCATCATTATAACACACAACAAATTGATTCAAGAAAATGTCTTCAACAGGCCAAAAAATACAATTATATGTTAACACTTGTTCCTTCTGAGGTGTCTCCACATAACATGCAGCAGGAGTGAGATATATAAGATGGGTTTTCTCGGAGTCAGAATAATGTCTCCTTGGAGGGAGGGTAACTAAATATATAGTATGTTATTCAGAATGGTAGTAAACCTCATTCAAACAAGTGGTGAAACTGTTTGTCTGAAACTCTAGCCTAAAGTGGTCATCATTATAACACACAACAAATTGATTCAAGAAAATGTCTTCAACAGGCCAAAAAATACAATTTTATGTTAACACTTGTTCCTTCTAAGGTCTCCACATAACATGCAGCAGTAGCGAGATATAAGATGGGTTTTCTCAAAGTCAGAATAATGTCTCCTTGGAGGGAGGGTAACTAAGTATATAGTATGTTATTCAGAATGGTAGTAAACCTCATTCAAACAAGTGGTGAACCTGTTTGTCTGAAACTCTAGCCTAAAGTGGTCATCATTATAACACACAACAAATTGATTCAAGAAAATGTCTTCAACAGGCCAAAAGATACAATTTTATGTTAACGATTGTTCCTTCTAACGTCTCCACATAACATGCAGCAGGAGTGAGATAACAGATGGGTTTTCTCTGAGTCAGAATAATGTCTCCTTGGAGGGAGGGTAACTAAATATATGGTATGTTATTCAGAATGGTAGTAAACCTCATTCAAACAAGTGGTGTAACTGTTTGTCTGAAACTCTAGCCTAAAGTGGTCATCATTATAACACACAACAAATTGATTTAAGAAAATGTCTTCAACAGGCCAAGAGATACCATTTTATGTTAACACTTGTTCCTTCTAAGGTGTCCACATAACATGCAGCAGGAGAGAGATATAAGATGGGTTTTCTCAAAGTCAGAATAATGTCTCCTTGGAGGGAGGGTTACTAAATATATGATATGTTATTCAGAATGGTATTAAACCTCATTCAAACAAGTGGTGAAACTGTTTGTCTGAAACTCTAGCCTAAATTGGTCATCATTATAACACACAACAAATTGATTCAAGAAAATGTCTTCAACAGGCCAAAAAATACAATTATATGCTAACGATTGTTCCTTCTAACATCTCTACATAACATGAAGCAGGAGTGAGATATAAGATGGGTTTTCTCAAAGTCAGAATAATGTTTCCTTGGAGGGAGGGTTACTAAATATATGGTATGTTATTCAGAATGGTATTAAACCTCATTCAAACAAGTGGTGAAACTGTTTGTCTGAAACTCTAGCCTAAAGTGGTCATCATTATAACACACAAATTTGCTATTCAAGAAGATGTCTTCAACAAGCCAAAAGATACAATTTAATTTTTATGTTTACACTTGGTTCCTTCTGAGGCTTCTCCGGATTACTTGCAGCAGGAGTGAGATATAAGATGGGTTTTCTCAAAGTCAGAATAATGTCTCCTTGGAGGGAGGGTATCTTAATATATGGTATGTTATTCAGAATGGTAGTAAACCTCATTCAAACAAGTGGTGAACCTGTTTGTCTGAAACTCTAGCCTAAAGTGGTCATCATTATAACACACAACAAATTGATTCAAGAAAATGTCTTCAACAGGCCAAAAGATACAATTTTATGTTAACGATTGTTCCTTCTAACGTCTCCACATAACATGCAGCAGGAGTGAGATATAAAATGGGTTTTCTCGAAGTCAGAATAATGTCTCCTTGGAGGGAGGGTTACTAAATATATGGTATGTTATTCAGAATGGTATTAAACCTCATTCAAACAAGTGGTGAAACTGTTTGTCTGAAACTCTAGCCTAAAGTGGTCATCATTATAACACACAACAAATTGATTCAAGAAAATGTCTTCAACAGGCCAAAAAATACAATTTTATGTTAACACTTGTTCCTTCTAAGGTCTCCACATAACATGCAGCAGTAGCGAGATATAAGATGGGTTTTCTCAAAGTCAGAATAATGTCTCCTTGGAGGGAGGGTAACTAAGTATATAGTATGTTATTCAGAATGGTAGTAAACCTCATTCAAACAAGTGGTGAACCTGTTTGTCTGAAACTCTAGCCTAAAGTGGTCATCATTATAACACACAACAAATTGATTCAAGAAAATGTCTTCAACAGGCCAAAAGATACAATTTTATGTTAACGATTGTTCCTTCTAACGTCTCCACATAACATGCAGCAGGAGTGAGATAAAAGATGGGTTTTCTCTGAGTCAGAATAATGTCTCCTTGGAGGGAGGGTAACTAAATATATGGTATGTTATTCAGAATGGTAGTAAACCTCATTCAAACAAGTGGTGTAACTGTTTGTCTGAAACTCTAGCCTAAAGTGGTCATCATTATAACACACAACAAATTGATTCAAGAAAATGTCTTCAACAGGCCAAGAGATACCATTTTATGTTAACACTTGTTCCTTCTAAGGTGTCCACATAACATGCAGCAGGAGAGAGATATAAGATGGGTTTTCTCAAAGTCAGAATAATGTCTCCTTGGAGGGAGGGTTACTAAATATATGATATGTTATTCAGAATGGTATTAAACCTCATTCAAACAAGTGGTGAAACTGTTTGTCTGAAACTCTAGCCTAAAGTGGTCATCATTATAACACACAACAAATTGATTCAAGAAAATGTCTTCAACAGGCCAAAAAATACAATTATATGCTAACGATTGTTCCTTCTAACGTCTCTACATAACATGAAGCAGGAGTGAGATATAAGATGGGTTTTCTCAAAGTCAGAATAATGTTTCCTTGGAGGGAGGGTTACTAAATATATGGTATGTTATTCAGAATGGTATTAAACCTCATTCAAACAAGTGGTGAAACTGTTTGTCTGAAACTCTAGCCTAAAGTGGTCATCATTATAACACACAAATTTGCTATTCAAGAAGATGTCTTCAACAAGCCAAAAGATACAATTTAATTTTTATGTTTACACTTGGTTCCTTCTGAGGCTTCTCCGGATTACTTGCAGCAGGAGTGAGATATAAGATGGGTTTTCTCAAAGTCAGAATAATGTCTCCTTGGAGGGAGGGTATCTTAATATATGGTATGTTATTCAGAATGGTAGTCAACCTCATTCAAACAAGTGGTGAACCTGTTTGTCTGAAACTCTAGCCTAAAGTGGTCATCATTATAACACACAACAAATTGATTCAAGAAAATGTCTTCAACAGGCCAAAAGATACAATTTTATGTTAACGATTGTTCCTTCTAACGTCTCCACATAACATGCAGCAGGAGTGAGATATAAAATGGGTTTTCTCGAAGTCAGAATAATGTCTCCTTGGAGGGAGGGTTACTAAATATATGGTATGTTATTCAGAATGGTATTAAACCTCATTCAAACAAGTGGTGAAACTGTTTGTCTGAAACTCTAGCCTAAAGTGGTCATCATTATAACACACAACAAATTGATTCAAGAAAATGTCTTCAACAGGTCAAAAAATACAATTATATGCTTACGATTGTTCCTTCTAACGTCTCTACATAACATGAAGCAGGAGTGAGATATAAGATGGGTTTTCACAGAGTCAGAATAATGTTTCCTTGGAGGAAGGGTAACTAAATATATGGTATGTTATTCAGAATGGTATTAAACCTCATTCAAACAAGTGGTGAACCTGTTTGTCTGAAACTCTAGCCTAAAGTGGTCATCATTATAACACACAAATTTGCTATTCAAGAAGATGTCTTCAAAAAGCCAAAAGATACAATTTAATTTTTATGTTTACACTTGGTTCCTTCTGAGGCTTCTCCGGATTACTTGCAGCAGGAGTGAGATATAAGATGGGTTTTCTCAAAGCCAGAATAATGTCTCCTAGGAGGGAGGGTAACGTAATATATGGTATGTTATTCAGAATGGTAGTAAACCTCATTCAAACAAGTGGTGTAACTGTTTGTCTGAAACTCTAGCCTAAAGTGGTCATCATTATAACACACAACAAATTGATTCAAGAAAATGTCTTCAACATGCCAAAAGATACAATTTTATCTTAACACTTGTTCTTCTTTAGATTTTAAGCAATCCTTCAATTATTGAATATTATTCGCCGGGCGTCAACTATAAAATTTATAATTTACACTTAAGCAACAAAAATCAAAAATAACAAAATCAAAAAATCAACATATCGTATTTACATTTGAAAAAATAAATTGTGATAAAACTATATACATTTGATAACAGAATAGTTAGAGAAAGAATATGGGGATGAGAGCAGATTCTGAGATCATACTCTTGAATCCCTGTACTGTACTGCATGATACTATTTGTTGTGGCAGATGATTCCAATTTTTAACAGTTCGTGGATAAAATGAATATTTATAACTGTCTTTGGATGTTTGTATTTGCCTAAATGAGTGTGGATTGCTATGTCTGGTTCTATTGTCTAGTGGGATCAAAAGGTTATGTGTAGGGACTGCAACAATTTCATGTATATTTTGTAAAAGAGGCGTCTCCACATAACTTGTGTTATTCATAATGGTATTAAACCTTGTTCAAACAAGTGGTGAACTTGTTTGGTTGTAACTCATGCAGTATTTGCTGTAGGACATTAATCCATCCATCAATCAATCATTGTTTCAACTAAACATTACCAGTTTTTCTTGTTTTACAATTTATTATTAGCATAGCAGATCAAGAAATTTCCAACATATGCTATTGAAATGAACATTCCTGTGTAGACTTGATATATATGTGTTATTCAGAATGGTATCAAACCTCATTCAAACAAGTGGTGAACCTGTTTGTCTGAAACTCTAGCCTAAAGTGGTCATCATAATAACACACAGCTGTCTACCTAGTGATGTGACATTTTCTGTCCACATCTGGTTTTTCTGTTTACATTTTAAGCTTTTTGTTATTTTTATCCTTCTATCAGCACATTGGGAAAAATTTTCAAAAATTCATTGTGACCCTGTTAAATTTTGAACACCGTTGAAGTCTTTCCAATGGTATTAAAAATTGTTTATTATCTAATACTGGTATCAAATTTTGATATTAAATTATGTAATACTACAAATACAAGGACTTCAATACTAAAATAACTGTAAGCATCAAATGAAACTAACCAAATCTGTTTAAATTGCTTCCACAATTAAAAAGATACACACAAAACAAAGGTGTATTACTTCAAAGGTTAATAATAAAGTAAACTGAAAGTAAATAGGGATGTTTCCATGGGACAAAGATGATGCCCTCCCTCACTTGCATATCATATAAAGATAAAAACAGAAATAACTGTGGAACGTTTAAAGTTTGTACTTGATCTGAGGTTTGTGGTAATAAGCATTGTGTATAAGTCTCATAACATTTGGTTCAGGCAAACTAAAGTTAGAGAAAGGAAACCAAAAATTCAGCAATTTTTATGTTTATGAAGGGGCATCACTCAAGCACAGTAAAAGTGATGCCACCCAATTTCAAACGTGTCCAGTATTATGTGGTAATAAGTTTCATAACATTTGGTTTAGGCAAACAAAAATGAAGAACAGAAACACAAAATTCCGTAATTTTCATGTTTATAAAGGGGCATAACTCAATAACCGTATAAGTGACCCACCCAATTTTAAACTTGGATCTGTATTATGTGGTAATAAGCATTGTGTATAAGTTTTATAACATTTGGTTGAGGCAAACTCAAGTTAGACATCTGAAACCAACTTTGGGAGGTATGGACAAGGGTAAAACTTAATGTTCCCTCCTCTACAGGGTGAGCATAGGAATGTAATAAAAAAAAATCTTTTTATCTGAAAACAAAGCAACAGCTATAAAAGACATTTCTGGCATCACTATTTTCTCCCTCATATACAATTTTGACCTTGGCTTTGACAATAATAAAATCTATATCAGTGACAAATTGCAGGTCAATTACTTTAACTGCAATAAAACATTTGCCACTTATCACCTATACAGATTCATTTATCATATCTATTTATGGCTTCAATATCCTTTGGTTATTATACAAAATATCACTGATAGTCTGTTAAATGGTTGTATATTCAAATTAGCATTTGATCAACCAAAACATGCACCTGTCAATCCCGTGGTCATCAAGAGACAATTTGAAATAATCGTAGTGATGTTTATTTACTATTTAAAACAAACATAATCATCATAATCATAATAGTTTTTACATTTTCTTGAAATATTGAAAAATGAGGAATTTTCTTTTTAAATCTTGCTCTTAAAATCATAAAACTTAAGTCCAATTTTTGTAAAATTCCATGAGGGTTTGACAATTCATTGATGTCTTAAAAAAAAACTGTATAAAGTTTAGACTGTATCAACTGATCTAACTATTAACTGCAGTTTCATAAAAACTCAAGACATTTTTTGCTGTTCTTTCTTGTTTTTCTGGTCATAACAATATATACTTACATGCTATCCAGGATAGGGGTGGAAGTAGGTCCTCTCCTAATTGGTGGGAAGGTAGGGATTTTCTTCATCAAATTGTAGAATGGTGGGCAAGATATTAAGGCTTGCAAAGTCTGTAAGCAATTAAGGAAATCGTAAAAACCAATGGGAGATGTTCAGATTGACATATAATTTTATATCAGTATTCTCTCAAAATATTTGAAATAGCATACAGGCATATCAGAATATTTGCCAAAAAATGTTATTACTGTAGAAAGTAATAGGATAAGGGTAAATCAAATTTCATATCAAAAGATTAATTTATAGGTCAAGACAAAATTTACATTATCATGGTATTGTAAAGCTCAGTTGCATCTGGTAAATATTTTTGTATGTAATAAATCATATACCGGGTAAGTGTTTGCTTCTATTTGCTGGGAATGAATCTGACAGTCAATCACCTTTTAGTATACACCTGACCATATATGCATGTACATAATTATTATAATGGTCAAATTTAAAAGGATACAGCATTAATATAGCACCAATTGCCTCTATTCATCAATCCTCGTGGCTGTAGACCAACTTGAGTATGCATTATTTTATTCTGGCAGAAGAAATCTACAAAATAAAAGAAGTTTAATAAGAACATCATTTACTTTCTCTTTTAAATTTAGACGTTTCTCTGTACTGAATTTACATGATGAAAATGAGAAAACATGGATGAATTTTAAAACTATCAGTATCTTTTATAATTTATCACTTTATATCACCATTCATATAAGTTTTGTACGTGTGCAAACATTCACTATATATTCCATATCACTTTTGTAAGATAAATCAATTCAATTGTATTTACATATTTTTATGATTAATTTCAATTACACCAAATGTGTTCTGATGACCTGCCAAATTTATGTGCTTATATGACAAGGCTGCATCTAGATCTGTAACATGTGAATTATCACTCTCAATAAATGAATTAAACAATTCCTGTTTGTGGAATAATACAAGTAATCATCATAATTTCACACTTATATCATAACTACTTGTTCCATAACAAATCAAAGGTTTGTCTCAATTATTTTTTGTTAATGTTTGGACAACTTTTTATACCCTAACACCATGACCACACAAAATTCATATGAATGTATCTGATCATGTGACCAGTTTTTGTTTGGGTTTCTGTAGCTTAGTCTACTATGTTGTGTTTTGTGTACTTTTGTTTGCCTGTTGGTCTTCATCTTTTTTTACCATGGCATTTTCTGTTAATTTCGACTTACATGTACATGTATTATGAGTTTAAATGTCCCTCTTGTCAAAATGCTGGTATCTTGTCTCTCTTTCACACAAAACATCAATTATTTGCTACCACACATAATCACATTAAATCGTTTAAGCGATAAATTAAAGGATGGTCTATTGATGACCTGACACACTTCTTGTGCTGATTTAAGATCATGATTACATGTTGTCATTCTTATTTCAATTCCCCCTCAAAAAATTATCATAATTTTTTTTCCCAAATATTTTATAAATCCTCCTTCTAGCAAATCAGGAAACTTGATTTAATTTAAATTCTAATTCATATTCTATTTCCTTGATTTTTTTCTTTTTAATTCCTTATTATATATAAGATACATGTTATAAATAACCTTCCTCAGAGCGCAGTATAATCATAATAATGTTATTAATCATTGCATTACATTTGTACATACGGATTGCTGGTATTCATAATTTAGATTGTTAGCAGTAGTTATATAATAATGAAGGGATATTCCATAAAAACATATAAAGAATCAAGATAAGGCACTAGAAAATCTATTTCAAAAGAATCAGCTGTAAACAAAAAATAAAATAGTAAATACATGTATAAATAATTTGTATAAATTTCTTTTAAACCTCATTTAAAAAAAAATAGTATTATTACCTCCAAGTATGTCTGCTGCTGAATCATGAATGGCAGGAACGGGAGACATGTTTACTATTTGTTTTTCTTTAGGATCCTTTTCCTGGTCAAGTGATGGATAATTAACATCTACATAGTTTTCATTGTATATCACAGATGCTGCTGTTGAAGGGGAATCTCCTTTAAATAAGTTCGCCCAGGATTTGGGTTTTGCTCCCCAAACTGAGGCTGACTGTTCTCCTGAGGAATTCTCTTGTTTTGCCGGAGAATTTTCCTCAACATTTGAAATTTCGGAACTTTTTTCAACACTTTCTTGTCTATTTCCTGGAGCACCTATTGGAATATTGTTCGATGCTGGTTGCAAAGGGGGATAACTGGCAAAGTCCACTAAATTTTCACTTTCAGTTTCAACATCTTCAGAAATATTCGTTTGATTAACACCTGAATCAATCTGTGTTACAATTTCCTGTGATGCCTGTGACGAATCTTTATATCCTGAAGAAATGCTGCTTTTGGTTGGCTTATTGACTGACGTAAAAGACAAGTCTATGTGTTCTGATGAGGTGGGATTAGTATTATGAGTGGCAGTCTTTGTGTCTTGTGAAGAATCTGGTAACCACGGTTGCGGTGTATAAACAGATGTTTGAGGGGGAGGACAAGATGTTTGTGAAGGATATATGGGTGTCTGTGAAGTGTGAAACATTGATGGGTGTGAAACATTTTCGTGTGTTGTGTGGACCATGTGTGAATGTGCAAGACTATCGTCCTTTGACAAAGTTACACGAGAAATGTCACCTGTCACTAGTTCCACACCTTCAGAAATGTTTGTTTGGAAATTGTTCTGAACTGGTGGAGCACTTGCATAATTTTGAGCATAATCTGTGTGATTTTTCTGTATATATTGTGTTTGTTCAGTGTCTCTATCACTTTGACTAGTATATGAAGTTTCTTCAAAGTTCACTGCATTTCGAGTTTTATTTTCGGCATGCATATTATATTCCAGCTTTCTAATTCTCTCTTTTTCAATTTCCTCTTGAAGTTTTTCATAATAGCCTGGTGGCCTTCTTTTTTTATTTCTTCGCTCGTAAGGTTTTGATGATGATGAACTATTGTTTCCGTCCATGTCCATTTGACTTTGATCAAGTGTATACTCTGTATAGCTATCACTGCCAAAAGAAAAACTTTTGTGTAAACCGCTGGCATCCTGCTGGTTAAAGTATGTTTCACCAGAAAAATGTATTTCTTCTTGCATATCTTGTTGCTGATTCAATTTGTCTTCATCTGTAACTAAATGGGGAAAAACAGATACAAATTATATTAATGCTCTGAACAATGCATAAACTTTGACCTGTAATGGTTTTATACTTTAACAAATTGTGACTTGGGTGGATAGTTATCTCATTGGCACTCCTGCCAAATCTTCTTATATCTATAAAGCTCTTTTTCTTCTTGGACTAGAAATTCTCACTGCAAAATGGTTGAAAAAGCCAAATTTGATACCTTGTCATTTATATTCAAACATAATTTTATGCCCAAAGATATTTCAATACAAATGTATTTTATAAACATGACAGAAAAAATCCAATGAAACAAATATGTTGGTGTTGATAAGATGTTAACAGCATTCAAAGATCTCTGAAAGACCTATTTTTTTCAACTCTTTGCACTCACCTTCAGGAGCACCATAGCTGCAATTCTCTTTGGAATCCCATGGAAACTGAAACAAATACACAAGATTGCAAAGAATTCAATTTCATTATCATAACCACACTTATCTAAGATGATCAATTTACATCATACTACTTAATAAGTGCATGTTTTTTTACCCAATAATAAAATATTCATCTTTTTTATTTGATAAAAATAAACAGATGCTCCGCAGGGGCACAGCTTTATACGACCGCAGACGTCGAACCCTGAACAGTTGGGGCAAGTATGGACACAACATTTAAGCTTGATACAGCTCTGAATTTGGATTGTGATTACCTTAGTGAAAAAAGGAAAACACTGGTCCCATATAATGGGCGTTCACTGCACTTGTCACACGATGTAGTTGTGATAATTTTGATTAAGAAATATTTTTTTTAACAATGTACATGTTTATAAACAGAAGTAACATGTTTGCTTACCTCTACCCTACCACCTTCCGCCTGACGAGGACCATACAATATTTGGTAGACTTCATCGCCCTGTTTCAGATCATCGAAGTCTCCAAATGTTATCTCCTGTAAAATATTTATGACATTTATCTATGTAACATGTGTAAAAGAGATTGCTGATTAACATGATTGAGAAAAGATGAACCAATAGAAAACAAGAATGTGTCCCTAGTACACAGATGCCCCATCCGCATTATCATTTGTTATGTTCAGTGGACCGTGAAAATGGGGTGAAAACTCTTATTTGGCATTAAAATTAGAAAGATCTTATCATAAGGAACATGGTATACTAAGTTTCAAGTTGATTGGACTTCAACTTCATCAAAAACTACCTCAACCCAAAACTTTAACCTGAAGTGGGAAAGTCGAACGAACAGACGCTACCACAGACTAGAAAACATAATGCCCATAAATGGGACATAAACATACATGTAAGATAGAAAAACATTCGGGTGCTGGATTTTCTCTCTGCATTGAAGACCCACAGGTGGCCTTTGGCTGTTATCTGCTTTTTGTTGGGGTTGTTGTCTCTGAAATATTTCCCATTTCCTTTCTTAATTTTATTGTGATTTATTCTTGATTTGTTTAATCCTACTTAATGATTGAGACAAAACCTCATATTTTACTATTTTCACATGATCATGATTGTAAAGTGGAATATTTTCTTATGTGAGAACTCTGAAATAAACCAATTTCAAGGCTTGCCATTCCAAATCAAGATGTTAAATCACTTTCATGGAAACCTCAATTTCCTATTTTTCAGACAAAATAATTCTGAATCAAGGTAATCAATGGAAGATCAGACAAAAGATTCATATTTTAAATACCTGCCTTCTTAATCACCATAATTAAATTTGAAGGTCTTTAGACCTCTCCCTTTTCATCTGTGTAAGGGAGGAGATAATGAGTGATGACTTGTGAGCATTCATTATTTTGTCTTAAAGATTTACATATTTCAGCTAAATTTAGCACACAAGATAAAATGAAACTAGTTATCTATATAATATAATATAATACATAGATTTAATCTGTTAATCAGGGGTCTCACTAATTAGCGACAAGGCCACATTTAAAAGAATGTCTGTTTCCCCTCCCCGGGTCTACCCTTTGTAAACAGACCAGGAAGGCAGGTTCTTTTTTTTTTTTTTTTTTTTTAACTGGGTGTGATTGTCATAGCATGGTCACATGAATGGTTTGACTTGTCCAGTCCAGGCCACTTATCAGTTGTTTGTGCTCAATTTGAGTGTATTTATTTAGATTATAAATCCTTCTGCTTTCAAGCATTTTCCAAAAATGGAAACAAATTATTTTCAGGAAAAAAATAATTTCGATTTTTTTGTGGAAAATAATTTTTTGACCCGGGGGCTTATTTTTGACCCGGGTGGGGGAGGGGAAACAAACATATTTTTAATTTTGGCCAAAGAAAACTTTTTTTTAATAAAATATAAAGACATATATTCATTTTTTTTTTATTTTTTAAACAAGCAGAAATAAATTGATAATTTTTTTTATGGATTGACAAATCTATAAAGAAATTAAACATTTGTGAGGAAGAAAGGAATTGTGTCGGGAATGCACACGCTATAAAATGGAAATAAAAACAAACATTTTGAACTTCCCTTTTGAAGGAATTATTGAAACAAAAAATAACAATACAATTCATTGTTCTTGATTGGAACAACATTAGATCTATGTGCCTTCACCCTAAAGTAATAACAGTACTGGTATGTAGAAATACCGCAAAGGACTTCTTAGTGCATTAAGAGGAAAGTTTTTGCACTAAGGACACTAAAATGATGTTTTAAGACCACAAAGAACATGGATATAAGAGGATATGAGTATATATAAAGTTTGGTATCAATAGATATTGTTAATTTGAAGTAAAACGACTTTTTAATCAGTGTGTGCCACTCGGCACGTGACCAACGGCTTACTGCAAATTCCCAATCATCAAATTCAATCAACCACAGGGGTGTGGAAATATTTGTTGTGAGCACTTGTCCCTGGGCAAGTAAAACTGGAAATTTTACTTGTCCGGAAAAAAAGTTACTTGCCCTGATGGTTCAAATAAATATTGTAGTATTTTATTGTTAGCTAATATATGATTCTTAGCACGGTTTTGCATCCCAAACAAATCAGTGAAATCAATTGGTTTATATGTGTAAAAATT
The DNA here is from genome assembly GCF_963676685.1 of Mytilus edulis. Lineage (NCBI taxonomy): Eukaryota > Metazoa > Mollusca > Bivalvia > Mytilida > Mytilidae > Mytilus > Mytilus edulis. Next base: position 28,733,341 of record NC_092348.1, on the reverse strand, counting down.
TAGGAATGTTGGAAATGGGTTTATTACATCAATGGGACAGAAACTCAAAGGCAAATCAACTAAATGAAATGACACGTAAAGGACAAGTTTGCAGCATTGTTTTTTAATAAAAGTTGTAGCCAGTATGTACACTACATATGCTAAATTTAGAGGATAGTGAGTGAAGAAATCGAAACTAAATAATAGATTAACTAATTATTTCTATCAACTGACACACTTGGTTTTTTCTTGGTAGTTGAACACTTCTATTTACCACTTAGACAACACATAAGGTTGCCTTTGATCTATAATTAAGACAAAAACAAAACTTATTATCTGAATTTCTTTCCAAGGGGTAATCTGATATGGACGATGTCTGATATTCTCGCTTCCGTATTTTTTTTTATATCATACACCTTGACCATCTCCCTTTGCGTTTCATGCTTCGACTAGACTCGTCATTCTTTTTGTCTTGCTTGCCCGATGTTTTATTTTAAAAGTATTCATTAACTCGAATAATTCAAGCCCTCTCCGTGTCCGATATTCTCCCACACGAGTAATGTAGCCTTCGTAGATCAGCTTAATATAACGACTGAATTATTCGGGTTAAGTATTCATCAATCTGAATCTCGATTCAAAATCTTAAGAAATGACACTTCCGGTGAATAGTGGATAAAACATAATCGACGATCCCGGGTCAATGGACAAAGCCAATGCAATATTACACGACTCGGGTTTGCATACTTATTTTTACTCATTTTGGTAATTGATCTATTTCCGGAGTTATGTAACATTTATCGTCATGAACATTGATGTGTTTTTACTCGCTGATTATTTCTTTCTTTTACATAAATTAACTTTGAATTTGAACTTTGTCTTGTATATTATTTTACTTGTCCACGGGCAATCAAGACAAAAATAATTAATTGTCCAGGTGTTAAAATGTACAAGTCGGGCGAGTCGGGCATAGCATTTCCACACCCCTGAACCATATCCAAATAACAATTGTCTTTTGGTCGTCACTAGTTGATTAGTTTATGATAGTTATTGAATAAACCTAATGGTTTAGGGTGTTATAATTTCAAGCTGATGAAAGAAAAAAGAAAAATTGAATGTTGTGTTTACAAATGGTTTACTTTGCCTTTGTTTTATTTTGATTAAAAAGTAAATTGCTATATGTAAACAGTCTGCACCATTAGCCACTAGTCCGATGCCCCAGACTAGTAAATATTGATTCGGACAAGTGAAAATTTTCAAAATTTTATATATATATATAGTCATACATGTATAGGGACAATTCTTGCTATTGAGGGTCTAGACTAGTAGATGAAAAAGTTTTTGGACAGACTGTGTAAACTTGTTTTTTTTTTTTAAAAGAAGCCAGTTATGAGATAAAAATTAAGAAAACAAATGCTTCCAAGATTTCATGTCCATATTTACAACTCTATAGTTACATACTATCATTATACATTGAAAGACTTTTTTGTATAGATTAGACCATTGGTTTTCCCGTTCGAATGGTTTTACACTAGTAATTTTTGGGACTCTTTATAGCTTGTTGTTCGGTGTGATCCAATGCTTAGTGTTGAAGGCCGTACCTTGACCTATAATGGTTTACTTTTATAAATTGTTATTTGGATGGGGAGTTGCCTCATTGGCACTCATACCACATCTTCCTATATCTACATGTATATATGAGCGTATGTGGCATCCGTGGGGTTGTTCAAAACCAAATTACAGAAGTATTATCGAAAAACTCCAAGAGGTAAATACTATTTTATGTAATAACATTTCTTTGTTTTAAAAAGAGAATATAAATCATAACTGTCTTCCATGAAAGATAACTTTATAACTGATGTCAATGCTTTTTTTTTTAACAATTCATCTTTATTTCAACAATTGAAGATGAATACCATTTCCTTTTATAATGTTATTTAAGAATAGTGATGTAAGAAATATAATTCACAATGTGGGAGAATTAACTTAATAATTTAGTTAAGACTCAAAAGCCTGTTCTGTCATTATTAAGAATTTAAGAGACGCTAGAGTTGTCGTCTCTTGGACACTTTCCCCATTTCCTTTCTCAATTTAATTTGGTGTTGCCTCTGATCAACAGAAATGAAACATAATTCTCAGTGAATCACATCAAAACTTAGATTAGACTAAAACTTCATTAAAACTGAACATATTTGTATTTTAAGAACATGAGTTAAGTGTCCCTTTATAAAACATAATAAATCATCAGAGACCAAGGCCTCAAAGATGTGCAATGGAATCTTTTTGCATTTGCCTGTGTTCTATTCATTTAAAAACCTTGCTTGAAATATTGGCCACTGGATGTTAAGCAATCAAATATCAATCCTCACCTTTCAGTGAAGAGTTCAAATTTATTTGTCTTTTTTAAAATTAAAAGGATAAAAAAATTCAAAAGTAAGAGTAGAAAATATGCTATTACAAGTAGTAAAAATATAACAGACAGAAATACAGAATAAACAGGACAGAAACAAATATAACAAACGGGAAAAAAACAAAATTGAAAAACCATATACATGTTTAATCAGTATTGTAGTGGATCACATGTATAAACGGGTCAAGGTTGAGCGAACATGAATTTCTACCGATTACACAGGTGACAATCAACTGTCGAGAAAACATTAAATAACTTTCTTATTATAATGAAAAATATTGTTAAATAGACAAAATAAAATGATGAAAAATATTTAAATTTTAATTTTGTTTTTATTCTTGTTTGATTTTAGTTTTGTTTTTATTCTTGTTTGATTTCGGTTCTTTGTATTTCACAATTTGTTTCTGTATTTTATGGACATAAAAGAGAGTTTAAAAAACAAGTTATAACATAAATAATAAAATCAAGAGACATATAATACAATTATAATATGTCTCTGATAAAATATATGATATCATTGTTCTAAATTAAAACACACATACTTTTTTCTATCAATATTAACTTGCAAATTCTTTTAATATTTATTTGAAATAAGTAATTTAAATTAATAAAAATGTTTTCTTGTCCCTTCTTGTCGCTAATTAGTGAGACCGGTTAATCAACATACATCATGAACTAGGTTGATTTTCTGTTATAATATAAATAAATAAAAATGCATTTATATTAGGAAGATATACAATGTACACCATCTGGAAGTTGAATGGCCAAAAGGCAAACATTATCAAATTTTAAGGAAACAGATCGTCTCCTTCTTATATGACTGTAAAAAAAAAACACCTTACAAGTTTGTAACTTTTGTTTTGGGCAATGAAAGTAGTGTCTTCCTACACAACACCCTTTTCTTGCATTTTAGACACCTTTTCATGGTTTGTGAATAATTAAGTTTTAATTATGTATGTTCTTCTATGTCTGTCAACGTGTTGCCACAGTCTCTAAATGCTGATTTTAGAGACAACCGTGGCAGGTAAAATGATTCATAAGATTTTTGCAGTCATGCGTTTGATGTTTCAGACAGCAATTTAGCAAAGGGCAAACATAGTGTGTGACAATCTCTGGATTGTGTATCTACATTGTAAAACATATTGCCTGTATTTACATTCGACGGAAATTCCATAACTATTGCTGTTATAAATGCAAATCAACTGAAAACGTGCTTGACAGCCGCCATCGTCTTTACCGGATATTGTGGGAAATGCGGAAGTGCAATGAAATTTTGTTCACATGCGCAAAACTTAGGTGTGCTTGAAAAACCAACTTAAGGATGTACTTAGGTGAGGTTTTGGAATTTGTGTCAAATGTTCGGACTCCTTTGTGTTTTTCCATACAATGCAATGTAAAATATTTTGCCCCATAACACCCATTTATTTTTTCATACGACACTTAATAGCTCATGAAAGGTCATTTACCAAAATTTTAGAAGATTCTTGATTTTCTTTCTTTTGTTTTGAGACCAATATAATACAATGCAAACATAAGGTAAAAGTCCGAGTCAGCCTTTTCCCGCCATATTTTAAGTCTCAAATATCTCGAAAAGGAGGTCCATGACCTATCAATATTTTTAGCTTATCTTTATCCTTAATTGATACTCTACCAGCTTATAGAGTCAATTTTAATTTCTTAATTTCTTAAATTTTACCTAACCTCACCGAAGTACATCCTTAAGTTATCATGATCAATTATTTGCAGGAGGAAGATACAGAAAAGAAGAAAGTTAGATTAAGGTAAAAAATTAGTTAAAAAAAAACAACAACTGAGTTTTGGAATATTTAGCAAAAATGCCGTTTATATTTAATTTTCAAAGATGGATAATGAAAAGTATATTTCAGTGAGGTTTTTAGCTACCGGTTGTGCTAACTTGTAAAATTTTGAGTGATCGCCTTGACAACGGAAAACTCCCAAATGATCGAATTTTATGATAAAATATGATAAAGCAATTTTTTGAAATGTGCTTCTAGAAAAAAAGATTTATGGATCCCGTTTCTCACTACAAAACAATATTGATAAAGCAGTTCTAACTACTGGGTACTTTATAAAATAGTTAATTTGAGTTATCTCCACTTATATGTTAAAGCTGGAAAAAATAAATCACACAAAAGTATCAGTCTGAATATTAAAAAAGAATCATTATGATTAGATACTACACACACATTTCTTCATAAAATTAAAAGTCTTATAGATACATTACATTCCTCTCTCGACATGTGTATATTTTATAAATAACTATCTTCATCTAGACCAGTTTTGTTCTGCTATTTTACAATCCAAGCTTGCGAAAGACATCCGATCTCAGTGGCGTAATATACGAACTGTAAAATGAATATAAAATGAATGTAAATGTTGATAATTCCATGATCAAAATAGACGTCAGTCGTAACTTGAAAGGTAACAGGTGAGGTTGACATATAGATAGCTACATTATGAAATTAAAGACATTTGGTATGATTCCAAAGAGACAACTTTCTTCCGAAAGTCAAATGAAAAAGCAATTGTAGTAAAAACCCTCCACAATGATCAAACCCAATACCGTCTAGTCAGCTATTTAAGGCTCCGTCTCAAGAAAGGTGAAACAATAAAAACGAGAAAACTAACGGCCTTATTCAGTATGCAATACAATTTACGAAAACAAATATGACAGACAGGAACCACCGACAACAAATAACAGATAGACACTTAAACGTCTTCTTATAATTTTTAAATATCCAGTTTTCTGTCCACTTCCTTTGCGAATGGTTTTATTCTATCCCCGTAAGATTTGGATGGGGGCCTACATTTCTGCATTCTTGAATTTTTCAGATTATTTTTGTATTCATACTGAATAAATTTCAGTTCCCATTTTTTATGTTTTATTCCTTATATGAAGTACGAACATATTTTTAACACGCGTTCTTACAAAGTTCTGATACCTACAAGCTTGTTAAGTTTTGGTTGATTAATTGTTCAACTTGTTTCATAAAACGTCTAGTGACATTTTTTTCCTAGCATTTTCTGAAAAACAAATTCAAAATAATAAATATAAACGATAGGCTTTGCAAAGCTTGTCGTCCGGGAAATAGTACACATGTCGATAGGGGCAGACATTTTTGTGTGAAACAGGTCACAAGCGTACTGATCCCTAACACAGTTAATAAGTAGGATCTTTAACAAGCAGATAGCGCAGTATTCCAACAATAGGCATGGGATGATTTAGCATGTCCATTCCAAAGTGTATAGAATATCTACGTTTTTACTCAGCGTAATTTTGTCTTGAACTACAATTCCATCTGAGGCAAAATGAAAAAAAGAGTAATAAAATGAAATACACAACTATCCACTGATTTATACTTCAATTCTGTCCTATATTTCTCCCTAAGAGAACACAGGCCTACGAACCTCTTCATTATTCTATCAGCTATAGTTTGAACTTATGACAGCTCGTTCAACATCTTTTTTGAAATTCTAACTATTTTCATATACATCAATTGATACTGGGAGTTTATTTAAGATCATTTAAAATACTTACATATCAATTACTTCTTGTTATTTTCATTCGGTAATTTAGTATGCGACTTTGTTTTATATTTCTGGCTTTCCAAATTTTGATCTCGAACGTACCTATAAGTAATGAAGATTAATTAAAAAGAAGCTACTATAAATATGTTATCATCTGGATGAAAACTCAAAATCTTGCCGGCGGTCATAGCATTCATCGGACTTAAAATCAAAGATAGCATATATATATATATATATAGTGTCTAAAAATAGCAACAATCAACATTCAATCTATCTAGGTGTGGATCAGTTTGTAAATATATATATGTATATATATATATGGCAGTGGCTATTTGACCGGCACCGGCAAAATAGCAAATTTGCTATTTAGCCGGCTCTGATTAAATTCTATTTCACTGGAATTAAAATTTAAGAATAATAATTAAATATCAAATTTTATTTTAAAAACTTTTGTTACTGTTGCTCATATAAACACTTAAACTTCTTATCTTAAAAAAATAAGAAACTACGTTGCTTACACATACACAAAATTGACAAAAATGATGAAAGAATAGAATAGAAGTAATAAGATATATTAAAAAGTGAAATACAAATATGATAATAGTCACTTTGTAGCTATATATACTACATTCCAGAACTAGTATACTCTTTTTATTTACGGAACCAGCATTGTGATTGTGTTGCCGATGCAATGACAGAATGGTCTTTCAGTACCATGAGAAGACTTGAGAAATACAATTATAATCAAGCAATAATCTGGCTAGTCTTTTGAACATAAACTGTAAAAAAAAAATCATCTGACACATTTTATTTCAGTATAAGAAAGAAAAGGAAATGGTCCTTGATTTTATAATTATATTTGAGAATTAAAAGTTGAAAAAAGACTAAAACATAGAGAAATTATTTTTTTCCTCAAATTTATTTATCAAATATTTAGTTTCAAAAGTGGATTTTTAACTGCTGAAAATATGATTATTGTGAGGTCATGTTAAGTCCCAGGAAATTGCCAGAATGCAGGACTTTCCCCTATTAACACCTTAGTAGCTTCTGGGGACCTTGAGTGGCCCCAAGACCCCTCGCCATGCATATGACTTACCCCCGGCTTTGAGTACACATCATTTTGGCCACATGATGTAGATTCAAAGGAAGCCAGTGTAATGTGTAGTTCCTGTTTGGAGTGGCAAAATTTTTTCTTGAGCTAGACTTAAACAACTTCCAAAGGCAAAGAATTGGTTTTATAACAATTGCCAATATTAATTCATGTGTCCAATTAAAATTCATAGCAAACAAGTTAACTATTAATATTGTCTGTCATGTCTGTTTTATGATGTAGTTTTGCATAACAATTGTGTTATCACTGGCAGGATATTTAAACCGTAGATTTTACACAGATTTGAAAATCAACTTTTTTATAAATATTTTAGAAAAAAATATTTTTAATAATGTATTTACAATTGTGTTTTCATGCTTTAAATTAATCATTATAAAGTTATAAATTATTTGTTTAAGAACATCTTCAATATGTTATTTTTGATTGTACTGTATTTTTAATGCTTGATATTGTGATAAAATTATTTTAAATTATTATAAATCTTTTTTTTTCTACTAATCACATCAATGAACAGTATTATTCAGTGCCGGCTAAATAGCAAATTTGCTATTTTGCCGGTGCCGGTCAAATAGCAAATTTGCTATTTTGCCGATGCCGGTCAAATAGCAACTGCCAGATATGCCTATATATATATAGAGACAGAAAGAGATACAGTTCAGCCAGTCACATACACAGGCACTTGTCTCAGAAAGAAAAAAAACTTAATATACTTTGATATGACAATAAGTTTCTGAAGTTTTAGTTTGTTTTTTGCATTTTTTTTTTCGCTGTGTCTTGTCCCCCCCCTTTGCATATTGTGAAGATGTGTCTTGACTGTCGAACATACAACTCTCTACCAGCGACCAAATGACGATAATGTAAACAACTATATAGATAGTCACCTTACAGCCTTCAGTAATATACATTTCCCAAATTGTATAGTAAACTATGCAAGGGCGTAGCTTACGTTGAGGCAACCGAGGCAACTGCCTCAGTAAAAAAAAAAGAAAAAAAATATTTTCCTTCACTGTATTTTCTTTTAAATGGTTATTGCAGCAAACTGGCTACTAAACAATAATGTAGCAACTTGATATGTCTTGTTGGCACGGTTATTGATTCATACCCTTTACGAATTATTCAAGACTTATGGGAACATTTGAATTAATTTTCCCTCCTCTACTTGGAAATACCCTTTACGGTAGTTTTCTGTAATTCAAGTTTGTCAGAGTAAAAGGAAATCGACAACAGATTTATTTTGTCCTACCCCATTGCAAGCGAAAACAGTGAGTAGAATAGATGAGGATGCAACTCACGAGTCTCCCGATCAAATCACTTTACCATTGAATTAGGTCAATTAGTTAATTTTGTGTCAGAATAATTTCTAGTACATTGTATATGAGGGCCTGGGTGAGGTTTTAAGAAAACAGAAATATCGGCTCTGAAATTAATTTAAATTTGAAAGAATATGGATTTAAAACGGAGCTAAATTATAAAATAAAGGAAAATCAAATTATGGGCGACAATGATTAAAAAATGAATACTTGATAATCACATTCTAAGCATTCAAACCCTCATTTATAAGTGTTGACATGTTCCCCTACGACTATGTTCATTGACTTTGGTACTAAACAAAACAAAATATGCATTTACATTTATACATTATAGGGCACAGAAAATAATTTATAAGATGGGGTTCACAAGTTTTATTCTCGCTATTTTAAATTCATAGTACGTTTTCACAAGCAGGGAATTTAAAATATTTAAAGGAATCACTAATTCCAGAGAAATATGTCTGTTAGTTAATACATAATGTCAGTTTATATAAAAAAAAAATCAACCAAATACTGTTCATTTATAATGAAGACTTCAGAATAAAGTAAATGTTAGTTATTTGCCGGTTGTCATGTTCATCGTGAATGGGAAAAAAAGTTTAAAATCATTCAATATGTAATTTCAAGACCTTCGAAGGAATACACCACTAAAACAAGTGCCTTGCTGCACTTTACATGTAGCATATGTTTTTGTCCTTGTTTATCCTGAAATTTGTTTGTTCAATCCAGCATTAATTTTGTGGTGATTATCTATAATTCGTTGATTCGTATAGGGCCCTCATTACTGGTCAATGATGATCAATGATGAAGTATTGTCCTCGACCACTTTATATATAGATATATATTTCAGGGAAGATAACATAGAAACGATCTTTACTTAATTTTTTTTTTGAAGAGAAACAGACTTTGTGAATTATTGGTCGACTTATTTCGAGTTGATTTTAGGCGATTTAATTTCAACAATTTTATTTTAAAAAAGAAACACAAATTTCATCCGAAAAGAGACAATATACCACCCGATTGACCTTTTTCTGGAGAATTTCAATGTAGAAACCTATTCAATGCAGAAAACCTATTTTATTAAATGCTGGAGACCCCATTTCACCGAATGCGACATAAACAATATTCTTCTCAGTTTCATAACGGGTGTCAACAGTGGAGCAGGGCTGATCATGATTATTCTACAGTTAAGTAATATTACGTTTATATGACTTTTAGTGAAATTTTCATTTAACTTTCAATACAAATCCAATCACGATTAAGTAATCAGGCGAGATATATGAGCGTGTGCTTCTTTTTTTTTTTTTAATTACTAATATTTTTATCTTGATTTCGTAACCGACTAATCGAACGCAAATCAATCGTGGACCGTCTCAAGATAGATTTTAAGAAGGGTCGTCTTATATTTTTTTTGCATTGAAGTGACATGTAGTATTTAAAGAAAAGGTCTATATCTAAATAAATTTGATAAAAAGTCATTAAAGATCCTGAAAATTTTGAAAATGTGGCACAAAATAGTGGATATTCCTAATCCAGATTACTTTTTCCGAGTTCGATTTCTAAAATAGTATTCTCGTTTCCGGTAATATTCTTAGCACCTATTTTGTGAACCCTATTTTGTTTTTACATTTATTTCTTAACTGGCATTCTGGCACACTGATTGATTACGCTGACAGTATATCGACAAAGTATGTAGATCGGGTCAGGATGCCGGTCTTATTTATTTCTTTTCATACGCAATAAGAATTATTTAATGTTAAAGTTAAATGTATTCAATTTCAGAAAATTTGGTTGATTATATCAGGTTGGGAACAAACCCCCCCTGTATGGTGATTATACCTGTACAGAGGGATAATCCTTCTTTAGAGGGATAAAATTATCCCTCTATAGAGGGGTATTTTTGTTTGCATTGGATTTAAAGCAAATTAGGGCAGAATGGCATTTTCTAGATATATTGGCTATAATCTCTAGCATTATATGCATCAACATATGCATGTTAATTGGACATGCTTTGATACTATATATGCCCTTGAATTTTTACTAGATAACATTTTTGTTCGCTTTGGAGATTCCGTATATCGTCAGATTATCGGAATTCCAATGGGGACTAACTGTGCACCACTTATTGCGGACCTGTTTTTGTATTGTTATGAGTTACAATTTATGACATAAATAAGCAAAGACCCATCGAAACAACATCTGATAAACAAATTTAATAATACTTTTAGATATTTGGATGATATTTTGGCTCTCAATAATGACGACTTCAGTATGTATATTAATGAAATTTATCCTGTTGAACTTACTTTAAATAAAGCTAATACTAACAATGACCACTGCCCTTTTCTTGATCTTGATATCTATATCACTAATGGAAAGCTGAATACTAAAATTTATGATAAAAGGGATGATTTTTCATTTCCTATCGTTAATTATCCGTTTTTAGATGGTGACGTTCCCTTGTCACCATCTTACGGTGTTTATATATCTCAACTTGTACGATTCGCTCGTGTATGTAACAATGTTTTCGATTTTAACGAGAGAAATTTATGTATTACTGAAAAATTATTACACCAGGGTTTTCGATATCACAAACTAGTCAAAACATTTACTAAATTTTATCATCGGTATAAAGACATCATTCGTAAATATAGCTCAACATGCAGACTTCTAATACGTTCAGGTATTTCACATCCAATTTTTTATGGTAATATTCTTTATAAAGCACAAAGGTGTCAGTATTCACCTCAGAAACTTACAAAACCTTTGAATAGACTTATTAACATGATTAAGAAGGGATATAATTACGATACTGTTGTCAAGTCATTAAAGATTGCATATTTTGGCGTTAATATTGAGTCACTGATAAGGTCTTTGCATCGGAACTAAACCCATTTATTATTAAATACAGTTGTTGGCATGACACGGGTTATGTTCTTCTCATATATGTTATGATGGTATGATACTAAACCCCTAACGGGAAGGATTGTGCCTGATGTTCATATGATGAAATCATAATCTTTCAGTCAGTTTAATTGAAGTCTGGAGCTGGCATGTCAGTTAACTGCTAGTAGTCTGTTGTTATTTATGTATTATTGTCATTTTGTTTATTTTCTTTGGTTACATCTTCTGACATCAGACTCGGATTTCTCTTGAACTGAATTTTAATGTGCGTATTGTTATGCGTTTACTTTACTACATTGGTTAGAGGTATAGGGGGAGGGTTGAGATCTCACAAACATGTTTAACCCCGCCGCATTTTTGCGCCTGTCCCAAGTCAGGAGCCTCTGGCCTTTGTTAGTCTTGTATTATTTTAATTTTAGTTTCTTGTGTACAATTTGGAAATTAGTATGGCGTTCATTATCACTGGACTAGTATATATTTGTTTAGGGGCCAGCTGAAGGACGCCTCCGGGTGCGGGAATTTCTCGCTACATTGAAGACCTGTTGGTGACCCTCTGCTGTTGTTGTTTTTTATTTGGTCGGGTTGTTGTCTCTTTGACACATTCCCCATTTCCATTCTCAATTTTATACTTTACTCACAACTGGGATAACCAGTTTTCTGCTAAAGTTACAAAACTTGAAATCTATTGTATACCTATCTGAACACCTGATCAACAACAAAAGGAATAGTTGACCTTTAAATTTCATGTTAAATCAAACAATAGAAATTCTGTTCAGTGAGGCATAAGTGAGTAGAATTTACCTGATCATCACAGCTTTCAATCATGGTGAACAATAGATTTTATATTTAGTCAGATAAGCATCAAACTGGGCATGTGCATATTAAATTAAGTACATCAATTGGTGCATCAACTGTTCCAGGTTACTGCCATAATAAGTAGAGAATGCCATTCTGCCCTAATTTGATTTAAATCCAGTCTAAACAAAAAAAAACTTCTATAGAGGGATAATTTTACCCTCTATAGAAGGATTATCCCTCTATACAGGTATAATCACCATAAAGAGGGTTTGTTCCCAACCTGTATATAGGAAATCTCTGTAACATGACTGGAGCGGGCCCACCTTAGGTCAGTCAGTAGGCCCCCCTTATGAAAAGTTCTTGATCCGCCACTGGCACCAGTCATAGTACAGCCTACAGGGTCCATTGAAGCACAGACCAAGGAAAGACCTAGGACTTGTATGGACATTAATAATTTTTTTGATTGTATTTTGGCCATATTTGTTTTATTTCTTGCTATTGAGCACAGGCACTTGTCTCAGATTTTTTTTCTGGTGAGTTGTGTGTTTCCAATGCATCGTCAGTGGACTAAATAATTAAGATTGACATACTTGGATAGGATTGCTACGGATAATTCCGACAACAAGAGTAGGCGTGTTATACACCATTCACTTGAAGATGAATCAATTTTGATTTACGACATAACAAGTTTTAGTTGTGTTGACAGCTGAGAAATCGGCATATAACGAAATTTCGGCACCAGCTGACATTTTCCTAAATCACAAGTAAAGTACCTTATGTTATATAAAGGTGTATAGGGATTTTTTTTCTGAGACGAGTGCCTGTGCTATTGAGCTGCAATCCTATTTTAATTTTCACAGCTGCATCAGTATTGTATTGATTTAGATCAAGTAAGGAATTCCTCTCAATGTGCTGTTTAGACCAGTTTTGAACTTGCAGTTAGATGTGAGCTTCTATTCCATGTTGGTGCCCTCCTGTTACTTAAAGCCCCCCCCCCTTTTTTTTTAGGATGATCAATGCATTTGAATGGGGACATATAGTTGAACCCCCCTCTTTATCCTGGGTTGGGACTCCCTTTTAAAAATGGCTGAATCCTCCCCTGTGGTGATTAGCTGTCAATTTATTAAATTTAAATTTTACTAAAATTATAACTATTAGGTACTACTTTAAGCCATGATATTATCTTAAGGTGTTAAGCTGTCAATTTATTTTTAGACGACCGCAAAAATAGTATAATGCTATGACGTCGTCATTGTGGTCCGAAGACACATTTGGATGGATCTATATGAAATTTTATGAGAAGTATTAATTCAATACCACAAAAGGAAGGTTGGGATTGATTTTGGGGGCTATGGTACCAGCAGTTTAGGATTTAGGGGCCAACAACAAGCATTTTTGTAGTTTCTGGACAATAACTAGTGTGCAAGTGTATGGACCTCTCTAACCCTGTACCACAAGGTTCCAAAAGGAAGGATTGGGTTGAGTTTGGGGATAATTGACCCAAACATGCAGGAATCAGGGGTAAAAAAGGGGAAAAAAACAAGTTTTTTCTAGTTTGCAGACAATAATTTGTGTTTAAGTGAATGGATCTCTCTAAAATTGTTGTACAAGGTTTCATACTACAAAGGGAAGGCTGGGATTGAGTTTAGGGGTATATATATGTAATTGCTCTAAAGGGGAGGGGGATCAAAAATTGTTGGGGATTTTTTTTCCAATTTTTTTAAGGGGTTCATATTTTTTTTTTCCAATTTCAAATTTTTTGAAAAGTTTCAAGGAGAAATCTTGAATTGCACAGTTTTGCACTATAGATTTTGAGATTTTTGATCACATCTATTTTGTGTCAGAAACCTATATTATGTCAAAAATTTGATCACAATCCAAATTCAGACAGTATCAAGCTTGAATATTGTGTTCAACCTTTGCAGTCATATCAGGCTGCTCTTAGCCAAGCATTTTATTAATTTATTTGGTATTTGCAGGACTTACAGATGTCTAACAACATTATAGACACTGACAGTGAAGATGAAATACCACCTGGATGGGAAGAAAGAGTAACATTTGAGGGAAGAGTATTTTATGCAAGGTATGTTAGACTTCTTCAGTCACTCACAGCCAACAGATCAACTTATAATCTTAAGGGAGCATTTATATTGGGCCAACTTCAATTTGTACAATTGTAATTTAAGTTCTAGTGTCATTGCTTTTGTTATCACATTAAGATTCTTTCTTGTTTTTACATTCAAATGTCTTAAACACACAAATTATTAAAATTTTAATGTCACAGTAAATTAGAAATATATGGTTTAAATTGTAAATACTATAATTGTGATAATACTATGCATTTATACATGTGCGAATAACATGTTATTATATCTGTTTTCAGCCATGATCAACACAACACTCAATGGAAACATCCTGTGACAGGGAAGGAAAAATATGTCAGAGGAGGTTGGTTACAATGTTGACTTTTAATGGCTACAATAATAAAAAAATCTTATAAAGCAGCAAACATTTTGCAAGGTTAAAAATGTGTAACTCTAGAGTACTGGTATGAGATCTTTAATTTTGTATAAATACCTTTTTTAAATTGGATATTTTGGAGGTCTAAAAAACTTAAAAGTGTTGTCAGTAATTACTGAATACTTCGATTTTTGATCCGTCAAAAAACATGGCCACCGTTACTTAAAATAGAACATAGGGGTCAAATGCAGTATTTGGCTTATATCTCAAAAACGAAACCATTTAGAGCAAATCTGACATGTGGTGAAAATGTTCATTAGGTGAAGATCTATCAGCCCTGAAATTTTCAGATGAATCAAACAACCCATTGTTGGGTTGCTGCCACTTAATTGGTAATTTTAAGGAAATTTTGCAGTTTTTGGTCATTATCTTGAATATTATTATAGATAAAGATAAACTGTAAACAGCAAAAATGATCAGCAAAGTAAGATCTACAAATAAGTTAATATGACCAAAATTGTTAATTGACCCCTTAAGGGGTTATTGTCCTTTAATGACAATTTTTCACAATTTGTTCATCATATTTGCTAACTTTAAAAAATCTTCTCCTCTAAAACTACTCAACCAAATTCAACCAAACTTTAACTGAATGATCAGTAGGGTGTATAAAATAAAGTTTGTGTTTTATTTTCTATTTCGTCAAAAAACATGGCCGTCATGGCTAAAAATAGAACACAGGGTAAAATGCAGTTTTTGGCTTATATCTCAAAAACTCCAGCATTTAGAGCAAATAAGACAAGAAGTTAAAGTATTTATTAGGTCAAGGTCTACCTGTCCTGAAATTTTCAGCCGAATTGGGTTACTGGTTTTTCAGGTATAATGCCCCTGAATTGATGATTTTAAAGAAATTTTGCAGTTTTTGGTTATTATCTTGAATATTATTATAGATACAGATAAACTGTTAATAGCAAAAATGTTAAGCAAAGTAAGATCTACAAATAAGTCGATTTGACCAAAATTGTCAATTGACCCCTTAAGGAGTTATTGCCCTTTAAAGACTTTTTTCACAATTTGTTCATCATGTTGACTTACTTTAAAAAATCTTCTCCTTTGAAACTGCTGTATCAATTTCAGCCAAACTTAGGCTAAATGAGTTTCAGAGTATCTAGTATAAATTTTTTATTTTATTTCCTTGTATGTCAAGAAACATAGCTCCTATGGCTAAAATAGAACATAGGAGAAAATGATTTTTTTTTCTTTTGAAGAAAATAGGACGATTCAAAGAACATTTAAATAAATTGAAAAGCCAAAATAATCATTGATGAGAGATTTAACCAAAAAAATTAAGGTGAGCGATTCAGGCTCTTGAGAGCCTCTTGTTATGACATAAATGTAATTGAAAAAGCTACACTAGTTAAGATAGAAAACTGCAGGTCTATTTACAACATGCTTATTTATGTAGCTTTGTAGCGTTGATTTTGTGTTTTTGATAATTGTTTCAAAGAATTTTCAGGTCTTCATATTTATTTCAAATTTCTTTTTGGCTGAAATGAGAATCTATATTATTTTTTAGACATCAATAATCATAAATGAGAAGGTAATCACTCAACAATTAATTCAAATTATAAATGATGAAAATGATATCTTTCAGAATTACCTTATGGATGGGAAAGAGTTATTCAGGATGATGGAACAATTGTGTATGTTGAGTAAGTGTGTTATTTACTTTATATCTAACTGTTTAGACCACCTTACTTTATATATATCACTGCAGGTTCTGAACTGCAGGGCTATAAAAATGTCCTCTTTTACTTCCTAACTGTCATGGCTTGGAGTAATTATGCATACCATGTAATATTATTTAGGGCAATTTTAAAGACAAAATGAGATACATGTACATGTTAAAACAATTACTCTCTGTCAGACTGGGGACTAACAATCTTAACTTACTTCTGTCACCTGAGCCAAGAGTAATAAATATGTGTATTTCAAACACTTGCTGAATGGTAAATTATTTAGAGTAACTCTCATTGTCTAACTATTGATTTTAAATGATTATCATTATTTAATGTTTAGTGATTAAAAGTGTAATTTTTAAGTAAGCTAATGATTTCACTTTTATAGAAAATACAAGACATCTTTATGTATGTATGTACATGTATGTACTGGTAAATTCCTCCGTTATCCAAACAAACCCTCAAGAGCTGCAAGGGTGCAATAGAATCCATGTACACTCCATATCAGGATTATAGAGATGTGTTACTAACATATTTACGACAATTCCTATAAGGAAAATTCTCTTTATTGAAAATCATTGATAACATCTTTATTACTTGGATTGTATTGCAATGCCTATATAAATTCAACGAATACAGTACATTATTTTTCCTGTACTAGTTTGTTAACAAAATACTTTATTAATATTTGTAATGATTTTAAGTCACATCAACAAGAAGACCTGCTTTACTGACCCTAGATTAGCTTTTGCAGAACCATTGAAAACTTCACCTAAGGATTTTAGACAGAAATTTGATGGAAATAGCTTTGCATTGCAAATTTTGAATGGAAGAGATTTAACTGGCAAATATGCCATTATAACGGGTGCCAGTGATGGGATTGGTAAGTTTTTTCAGTTTTTTTTTTTTGGTCAGTTGACATATCTATCAAAATAGTTAATATCTTTTTCTTGCTTCAAAGTAGAATGAAAATTATCATTTAAGCACTTGAAGACTGAAAAATTAGGTACAGGTATACAGGGCCTTTTATAGCTATTGTTGGCCAATGCTCTGTTTTGAAGACCATACTTTAACCTATAATGGTTTTCTTTTACAAATTGTGACTTGGATGGAGATTTGTCTCATTGGCACTCATACTACATCTTCTTATATCTATATATTTATATATTACAATATCATTATGCCCAATTCAACAAAGTTGCAGAGGTTCTATACTATCCTTCAGGGCATGATGTTATTTTGAATTAACAATGAAAACAAGTTATTTTCATTTGTGGTCTTTACCTATATTTCCCACACAATTCATCTGTAAACACACTGGCAATGATTCTATTTCTCACAATACTCCACTTTTTCTTCTTTAGGTTATGAAACAGCAAGATCATTAGCATTTCATGGTGCTACAATTATAATGGCATGTAGAAATACTGAAAAAGCTGAGAAGTGTAGGAGTAATATTATGAAGGACAGACCTAAAGCTACCATAGAAATACTACACTTAGATCTGGCATCGTTGAGAAGTGTCAAACAGTTTGCTGAAGAGTATAAAAGAAGAGCATGGTAAGATTTTAAGCTATAGTTTTATGACTGTTTCAAAAATGACACTGAAGGAAATTGAAATTCATGACAAAACAGCTGCACACTTATATAGTCAATTAAGATTGAAAAATGCAGTTTAACTTATTTTCTTTGATTTTGCAATATTAGCTCAAATCAGTCAATTTCTTATTTATTGATACCGTATAATGGAAACTAGCCTAGTTTTACAATCCAACCTACTTTCTTCGCCCATGTCATTTCAAGCGAGAATACATGATTCACGAAAAAAACAATTTTCATTGGACGCTGTTTTATATAGCTGCATCTAATCAAAAATGCCTTTAAGATGGTCACATGTAGAATGTAAATAAACAATTGCAGTTTGTTCACCATGTCTTAACACTTTAAACATAGGGCATTATTTAGTGACACTTTTAAAGCTCTTAATAAATAAATTGTGAAGTTTTCGAGTATTTTCCTTACGTGTGGAGATGTTGGAATGTCAATATAAAAAAGAAGTGTTTATCTTTGGTTTCTGCTCTATAAAATTTGTAAACCCTGGACATCTTTGAACTAAAGAGTAAAAGTGCTGTCATTGGTCAATTACTGTGGATTAATTTATTTTCGTTGGTATCAATTTTCGAGGAATGAGGCGTTTTAATGGGTGTTTGATTTTGTGGTTTTGCCAATCACTTCATACAAAGCCTATTCAAAATTTATTTTTCATTGAACATTTGAATTTCATGGTCACCTGAAACCCATGAAAATTGGTATCAAATAAATAATAATGAATCCACAGTATGATATAATCAGAGTGGGCGTGACTTCTATTGGTCGCTAGATACCACTAGGCTGTATACACAAATGCTGACTAAATCTGCCAAAGGTGAAGAGGAGCTGGTGTGATTGTGTCTGTGTTTTCTTTATGCCAAGATGACCACTGGCTAGGGAAGATTATGTGTTATCCTGCATTGTACTGGACAACCACACACAGATTTAGATTTTAACATGTTTGTTCAGAAGAGACAAGTTGAAGGAAGACATATTTATACCTAACTTGGACATATTGTACTTACTCTTCGTAATGACGCACTATAAACAAACCAGTAAAAACCACTTGCAGTGTACCTGATGTTCGAAAAATTGCTTCAATCCGGATAATTTAAAGTTAACACTATTCAACAAATTTAATTTTAATAACAAATTTTGACATTTACAGTCACTTTTATAGCAGCACGAAGTTTTTGCACAGATCCAAATACGGAGAGTTTATAAGTCTTTATTTGCACTTGTTTCCTCACATTTAAATCTTATAGGTCACTATACCTTTTTTAGATAATTATTTCAGGCATTTTTGTATATTGCACGGTGTTTTTGAACTAATATAATTTGCTGGCCTTGCTGGACGGCCATCAAAATTTTCAGCGCCATTTTTGAATTCTGAATTTTGAGAAATAAATTTTATTTTTTCATACAGTAAGTCAAAGTTTTTCCGTGACTTATAAATAAATAGATTAAATAAATTCATACTTTTGTACAATCATCTTGATTATTTAAATAAACTTTTCCATTCCATATTCGACAACTTTGACCCCTCCTCCTTTTATTTTCTAAATAAATTGTTCATACTTTTGGATAATCATTTCGATTATTTAAATAAATTTTTGCTTTCCATTTTCTACCTTAAATTTCGCCAATAAAGTCTTTTGTTTAAGACCCCTCCCCCTTTTATCTTTAAATTTTTTGTACTGCATAGATAAATACTTTAATAAAATAGTTAAAATTAATTTTTTTCTTAAACACACTGTACTTGTGTTTCAACTAATATCCTGTTTTGAGCTGATAGAAAACCTAGTATTCTGTTCCTCAAAAGATTGATACATGTCTGAGAATAAAATTATAAAGTCAAGCAGATACTTCAGAGTAAATAAGAGAGATATTCAGGATAAAACAGCCCAAAGCCAACCCATTATTATATCGGATAGTAAAGGAAACTACATAAAAAGAGCTATAACAACTGAAGATTTCCTAAACATCAAATTCATCACAAAAAAAGGACAAAAAGTACAGCAAGCTATTGATTGGGCTGAAAAAGAATTACCATCAATCTGCCATCAACACAAAAACATCACTTTTTATATTTGGCTAGGAACTTGTAATTTAACCGAACTTAACAGAACTACCAGATACATCTCTCTTGTGAACCAAAACGATTCAAACGTCAGATATCTAAGAAGAAAATTCATCGAACTTAAGGAACTCATCACCAAAATAAAACCAAATTCAAAAATCATCTTCTTAGAAATTCCGCCATACTCTATTCAGCGTTGGAACAGATCTCAAGGCCACAAAAACCCGGACATTTTCAGTGACGACGACCAAACACTTCAAAACCAGTTATATCTCTTAAATACCTTCATCCAAGAAATAAATCAATCTACAGAAAAATCACCTAAATTTGATCTTGACATTCGAAAAACATCTAAAAGAAAAGGCGGTACTGACGAATACTACAACTTTAATCTATACAGAACTGACGGCGTACATCCAAATTCATTACTAGCAAAGCTCTGGATGAGAAGAATAGCAACCAAAATTCTCCATCAATGTTATAGATAGAGTAGAATAGAACACTATACATATATAAACTTCATATCAACCATATTTATCCATTCCATATACAATAACATTCATATATAGAAATATAAGCAGCTTTTATATAACACCAGTCTATATTGTATAACCTGCAAATATAGAGATATATATCTACATACTCATTAAACCCGGATATCGGAAGATATAAAAGTTAACTGGAAAATTCTAATCTAAGCTAGCTTTCAGTGGGGACGCCCCGCTGATTGCACATTAACTTACATAGAACTTCTTTGTTAAAAGAAAACAACAATATATATAAAGTGAAAAATGAGTATCCAGACTAGAACATCAGCAAGAACCAAGAGCAAACCTCAGCCCTATACACCAGCTAAATATGAAAACTTTAGTATCAATAAAACCAGGGCCTTGGACAAAAAACTAGAAGCATGTAATAGAGCAATGGACATAAAAATTGAGCAGAAACATCAAAACTACATCCTAGAGCTATCAGCAGCTGCTTATGAAGTCTTAAAGGGGGAAATAGACATATACTTCGAACAACACTCTACATACAAGCTCTTGCCCAAACACCAGCATGATAATCAAGGGCTATGCATCAGAACTTCACATTCGGTCAGAAATAGAAGTAATAACAGACAACTCTATCGCATCAATCTATTCCATACTACATCAAAGGTAGAGGTTAATGGCCAAGGTATGGAACTCTTCTTGACACACATTGAAGATATAAAAGAAAGAATGAAATCAAGAGGGAACTATAAGATTTACAACAAACAGATAGAGGAACAGATAAACATAATCAAGAGAAATGAAGTTGATATAGAAATAAGAGGAACAGTGAATGAATCATTCACAACAAATAATCAACCTAAAATCAACCACATAAATAGAATACAAGTATCCAAAGGGACAGAATGTATACAAAATACAGACACAGAATTATTAAGTAACTGGAATAGAGCCATTGAATGGTCAGAAGATGAAACAACACCCAGTCAGGACACAAGTACAGTCAACATGTCTACTATACATAACTACTGTGCCATATGCAATCAGACAGCACAACCAGAAACATCCATAGATTGTATTGCATGCAGTCAACTGTTTCACTATGCATGTGAAAACATTGATCCTGCAAGAATAAGCCAAACTGAAGAAGAACAATATTCATGTAGGAGTTGCTCTATCATGGACATGGACGTTGTAAATATATCAACAAGAAGCAATAACTCAATTATAGATACAGAAGAAACAATACCAAAGTTACTTCTAGATGAACAAAGTGTGACAGAGGATTATAGCGAAATAGGCCATATAGTTAAAAATATGCCAGAATATACATCTAAAAACAGTCCAACTAGAACGCAGATCACGAAGGAAGAAACAAGAAATTCTAACACAGAAGTACCAGACATGGTAGAAATGAACAAAACGGCTTCATACAAACAGCAAAACCAAATGGTTCAGCACAGCAGGAATGAACAAATAGAAAATGTAGATGAGACAAAAAACATCAAGGCAAAACCGAAAAGGCAATATAAGTGCAAAAATGTAAATGAAACTACCCAACAGCTTGAAGATCAATTAGCACAATGCAGAGCAAGACTAGTCATAATGGAAGATACCAATAGAGACTATAGAAACACAATCAATCTACTTAGGATGCAATCAGAAGAAAGCACTATTGACAAAAGTAACTTAAATACCTACCAGCCAAAGTGTGACTGTAGCAACAACTTGCAGGAACAGACTATAAACAAAGTCGATATGATGCTGAACAACTTCAGGTTAGAAATGGAAAATAGAGACCTAAGAATAAAACATCAAATGGAGATGAACGAATTAAGAAACAAACTGCAAATAATGGAATTACAGAAAGAAGTAGGAATGTGGCAAAGAACAGGAAGTCATGAATATTATCCTTATAATCAGAATATTGACAATACTAGGAACTCAAACCAACATCAAATGAGTGATCAGCACTCTGGTGCACAGCTTATAAATCAGCAATCCAGGATTCCTAACCAAGCCAATCCACTATTCATGACACCTATGGCACCTCCACACTATAGCCAAATACCAACAGAGCAGAGCAGAATAAATCCTGGCCATATTCAAGCGCCAATGTACTATAATAACAGAATACAGGCTATACCTGTAAATAGCCAAAGTAGCCACCATTATCCTGGCTATAGAAGTATACATGTACCAACTGGCAGTATCAACACTAACATGATACAAAATGCACATTTATACAGACAGCAATATAGGATGACTCCACAACCTATACCACAAAATATAGATCAACACCAAGGATATAGTCAGCAACAGACAAACAGAAAGGAACAAAGTCAAAGAAACATCAATAAAAGAGTTTATGACCAAAGAACAAGCATGCCAGTAATAGCTAAACAAAGTCATGCAGAAGAACTTGAAAGACAAAATCAATTGCAACAACTAACAAATCAGGATGATAATACTAACCAAATAGACAAAGAACCAACAAAAGAAGCTAGAATGACCATCAATCTGACAAATTCAGCTGCCGCCAAAAATAATGAAGCCAAAGCACATACAGAAGTAAGCCATCAAGTAGATGTCATGCCCAGAACTGGTCTTATAACAACGGCTTCTAGTGGGGACGCCCCGCTGGAAGCGGACTGCCATCAGAAGTTCCCCTCTCAAAGGGGGGCCAATGTTGGTGGTCCTAAGCATCTAAAGGGACTAGTTCAGGCGGACAATCTAGAAGCAAAAGAAGATGGGAATAGAAAGAAACCAAACCATTTTTTAGGCAGTGGCCGATCAAACAAGATAAAAGGGAGGATATCATTATAGGTACACTCAATGTACAAAATGTGAAATCAAATGCCCTCTATATCAAAAACTTGTTAAGGGATGTACATGTGCTATGCATTCAAGAACACTGGCTTTTCAATGCGGAAAAGAAAATCATAGCTGAAATTACTGAAAATAGCGGATACATAGCTAAAAGTGTTGATGATAATGATGATCCTGATTTCAACATATCAATGAAAAGGGGATATGGTGGAGTAGCCATAATCTGGAAAAAAGAAATTAATGAAAATATAAAGGAACTGATAGACGGTGGAAATAGAATACAAGCTATACATATTCAACAAGGAGACAAACCAATATGTCTTATAAATGTATATATGCCATCAGATAGCAAAAATGCAGACATCGAATACAAAGACACATTGGCTCAAATTGATGAAATGATAGAGAAATATAAAGACACACACGAAATTATAGTATGTGGAGACATGAACGGGTCCCTGGATAGAAGCTCGACACCTCATGATAAAATCCTAAAGACTTTCTGCAAGGAAAAATGTATAGGAAATACTGAGAAATGCCCAGTAAAAGAGACATTTTATCACCAGAATGGTATGTCGAAAGGACAAATTGATTACTTCCTCTTCAAAAGTAACTCAGAAATTATTAACAAAATCAGACAAATTGATGTCCTTGATACTGACCCAGAGAATACTTCGGACCATCGATGTACCTGTTATCTTGACACTGAACAGCCAACTGAAAAAAGTCAGGGAAAAAGCAACAACTATCATAGCAAAACCTAAATGGACTGACTGCGACCATCAAATTTATAAGGAAGTCATCAATAAAGAACTACCAAAACTCATGCAAAAATCAAAAGGAATTATTGAGAAAGATATAAAAAATCTAGAAAAACTGCTACATAAAGCCGGAGAAGCAGCAATCCCAAAGTATAGAAGAAAAATCAAAATCAAATCAAAGGGAAAGGCGATATGGAATGAACAAATAGATAAGGCATCAAAGCAATCAAAAAATGCATTTAAAGTTTGGAGGCAACATGGAGCACCTCAAGAAAGAAGTAATGAGCTCAAAATCAAAATGACAGCTGCAAAGAGAATACTTCGAAAAGCACAAAGACAAGCTTATGCCTCGCAGAGAGAATCAACAGCGGGAAAAATTATGAAAGCTTCAAACTCAGATACAAAACTTTTTTACAAGCTTATCAACATGCAAAGAAAAACACCACTTATTAATACCAAGATACTGAAACTAAACGAAAAGACTGCAGAAGATGGACCAAGCATAATGAACATCTGGCAAGAACATTTCCAACAACTAGCTACTCCAACAATAGAGGAAAATTTTGACACTGAAAAACTAGAGCTAGTAGAGATACAAAACAATATAATAGAATCCATAGAAAGGGAAAAAGGTCAAGGCATAGATCTTGTTAATGTAAAGGAAGTAAATAAAGCTATAGAAAAACTTAAAGCAGGAAAATTAAAGCACCCGATGAAGATGGAATTTCGGCAGAACACTACAAACATGGGATGGAAGAGTTAACTCCCTTTATAGTACATTTGCTAAATTTAATCTTAACCTATTTGGATGTACCAATCTTCCTAAAGACAGGGATTCTAACACCAATCTTAAAGAAAGAAAAAGACAAAACATTACCATCTAGCTATAGAGGAATAACTGTAACTAAAACCTTTGCAAAAATATTACAAAGTATATTGAAGGATAGAGTTGACTCTGTATTTAACAACATACAAAACTCCCTGCAAAGAGGCTTTACAGAAGGAGTATCATCACTATGTGCAGCATTCCTCACATCAGAAGCAATCGAAGAAAGTAAGAAATTAAAGATACTGCTGATCTTAGTAAC
The DNA here is from genome assembly GCF_963676685.1 of Mytilus edulis. Lineage (NCBI taxonomy): Eukaryota > Metazoa > Mollusca > Bivalvia > Mytilida > Mytilidae > Mytilus > Mytilus edulis. The sequence goes on along the minus strand of NC_092348.1, from coordinate 28,708,245 downwards.
TCTTGATGCAGAAAAGGCATTTGACAAGCTAAACCATGAAATACTATTCAACAAACTGTACCATTATGGAATAAAAGGAAAACTTTGGATATTACTGAGAAACTTGTATAAAGGAATGAGCATCAAGGTTAAATGGGAAGGGCAATGTACAGAAGATGTCATGGTTCTACAAGGAATTCAACAAGGTGCAAAACTATCTACAACGCTATATAAATGCTACAACAACGTCATACTTGATAGCATATTAAAAAGTGGACTTGGAGCATGTATTGGTGATATACAAGTCCCTGCACCAACATGTGCCGATGACATTGCTGTCCTGGCAAATAGTACTGCAGATGCACAAGGAATATTAGACATCGTACAACACCATACGAGCAGAGATCTAGTCAAAATCAATCCAACTAAATCTGAAGCGGTTCTATACAATGCAAAAGGCTCAAACATATCAACGTTGAAATTTGAAGACAATGACATCAATATAACCAATGAAACCAAACATCTAGGTATCAAAAGAAACGAGCAAAACCGTGCAAATATCTCAGAAAGAATAAGAACCGGAAGGGCAACAATATACAGCCTTCTTGGAGCTGGGTTACATGTCAGAAGGGGATTCTCACCCATGGTTGCATACAAGCTATGGAGAACATATGCAGTACCAAGAAGCATATACGGACTTGAGGTGATGAACTTACTTGCAAAAGAAAAGGATATGCTAGAACTGGCAGAGAGAAAAATCCTCCGACAAATTCAAGGACTTCCAAATAATACAGCAAATATGGCTGTATATACCCTGGTAGGAGCAGAACCTATTGCCATCACATTAGACAAAAATGTACTTACCTTCTTCATGAATATTGTTCGAAATCCAGGAACCATAGAATGTGAAATTCTGCGCCGACAAATAGTATTCTCAGACTTTATCAACAGAGTAGAAAAAACTCTATCAAAATACAATTTGAAATCCAGTAGCTACTACATAGAAAATCCACTGAATAAAATGGAATGGAAAAGACTAGTAGGAATAAAGATCAAGGAATACTGGAAAAATGAATGTCATAATGAAAAAATGGAAAAAACATCACTTAAATACATAGAGATACAGAACAATCCATTAAATGAAGCTCACAATATATGGAAAAGTGTAAAAAACAATAGTAAAGATGTAAAGGCAGGAGAAATAAAAGCAAGAATAAGTACTCAAACGTACATATTCCAAGCCAAAAGAGCTAAGTTCGATCCAAAAGTTAACCCTTTGTGTACAATTTGCGAACAGGAAAATGAAGATCTAGAACATTTTATTCTACACTGCAAAGAACTAGAGCAAATAAGATCTAAATACTGCTCAAAAATCGAACAGACAATGGATGAAATTGATACGTCAACATACAAGAAGATCAAACAACAAGGGAATTTACTGCAGCTCATAATAGACTGTACTAGCAAGGACATAAACTGTTACCCAACTGTGTATGAAAACATTGAAACTCTGGCTAGAAATATGTGTTATGAGATGCACTTGCTGCGCACAAAAAGGATAAAAAACCTGATCACAAGTACAGTATAAGTAAACTTCTTAAAATTGTTACTTACAAATAGTATACCATCCAACTATTTTACGGCTTATAAGTTTTTAAAAATAAATCTTCCCTTTAAAATTGTAAGATATCAGTTATAATTTAAAAAGAGTAATGACAAGATCTCCATATAGAAATGAAACTGTAAAGAAAATTCTTGTATATATTATACCTTAAATTTATGTCCAAACCCCAACAACTTTACATAAGTCTTACAGGAAATTTTCATTATTATTCCTGATATATGTATAGCACCCTCAGCTATGATTATAAGTAATTTTAAACTTTTGACCATTTTAATTCTTGTAAATACATGTATATGCAGTTGTTTTTTAACATTTTCCTACACCCTAGCACATATAAATCATTATATATTTTTTAAAAACTTTATGATGACAATCCTATGAATTAATTATGATATCTATTATTTAGTGATCATTATAACCAAATTCAGTCATCTGTATATAATATAATAAATTGTTTCCCTATGTTTTAAGGTGTAAATAGTTGCTCAAACTATACCCTTTGGGTAGTGCTCCACATTTAATGGAGGAATATACAAGAAACTGAACTGAACTGATCATGTTGATAGCAACACATTTTTATGCCCCGTCTACGATAGTAGTAGGGGCATTATGTTTTCTGGTCTGTGCGTCCGTTCGTCCGTCTGTTCGTTCGTCTGTTCGTTCGTCCGTTCGTCCGTCTGTCCCGCTTCAGGTTAAAGTTTTTGGTCAAGGTAGTTTTTGATGAAGTTGAAGTCCAATCAACTTGAAACTTAGTACACATGTTCCTTATGATATGATCTTTCTAATTTTAAAGCCAAATTAAACTTTTGACCCCAATTTCACGGTCCACTGAACATAGAAAATGATAGTGCATGTTTCAGGTTAAAGTTTTTCAGGTTAAAGTTTTTGGTCAAGGTAGTTTTTGATGAAGTTGAAGTCCAATCAACTTGAAACTTAGTACACATGTTCCTTATGATATGATCTTTCTAATTTTAAAGCCAAATTAAACTTTTGACCCCAATTTCACGGTCCACTGAACATAGAAAATGAAAGTGCATGTTTCAGGTTAAAGTTTTTCAGGTTAAAGTTTTTGGTCAAGGTAGTTTTTGATGAAGTTGAAGTCCAATCAACTTGAAACTTAGTACACATGTTCCTTATGATATGATCTTTCTAATTTTAAAGCCAAATTAAACTTTTGACCCCAATTTCACGGTCCACTGAACATAGAAAATGAAAGTGCATGTTTCAGGTTAAAGTTTTTGGTCAAGGTAGTTTTTGATGAAGTTGAAGTCCAATCAACTTGAAACTTAGTACACATGTTCCCTATGATATTATCTTTCTAATTTTAATGCCTAATTATATTTTTTATCCAATTTCATGGTCCATTGAACATGGAAAATGATAGTGTGAGTGGGGCATCCGTGTACTTTGGACACATTCTTGTTTTTCTTTAATTTAAATGTAACCTATATTTTATTTCAAATTTTATATAAAATTGTTCAAAATTTATCAAAGTGACATATATATTCCATATACTTGAAAATAAGAAATAATTGCATTCATAAAACAACATTGACATTAAAACATTTATCAATGTATACTTCGTACAATGAATGAAAAAAATCGATAAACAATAGAAAATTATATAAGCGACGATCATTTGTTCTACAGTGATTCCCGCTTAAATGTAAAACCATGTCACATGACAGTCATATGATTTGAAAAACACAAACTGGGGCAGCATGTGCTTACATACTTTTGCCGGCCAAAGTGGATTTAGGACTGATAATCATTCTGGGAAGGGTAGACTGTTTTTGACCTTAATAAAATGGCGGAAATTGCATTATCTTTACTAATTCAAGCAATAATAACATTTCTGGACAGAGTTTGAGGCATCTATGTTGTAGTCATATGACCTTCACCATCATGTTATGAATAGTAATTATCGATGACGTCACAGCTTTTGTTTAGAAATATAAAACCCAAAACTAAATTGGTGCGTCATTTCTGGTCCGCGTCAAAACAGGTACCAAGACGATACCATTTATGCTCCTGTCGTAGGCAATGAGGACATTAAAAGTGTTACACTTGACCGTCATTCCTTCCATCCCCTTTTCGTTACTGCACTCTGATTTAAGTTTTTTTCCTCTAAATTTTATCAAACTCATACACATTGCTAAGAACCAAATCTCTCAGACAAAATTCAAATTTGAGCCTTATAATGTTCTTTTTAACTTTGAAAATTGCAAAGCTTTAGAGGGGTCATATATGTCTTCAGAGACCCATTAATCTTTAAAGTTTATTTTTTGGTAAATGAGTTTGCAAAAGGTGGGACATAACATCCTATCCCAAGAACTAATATATTTATGGTAAACCTGAGCTTGGTTCTTTTCTGAATGAGGTTCAAAATTGCTTTTGCTTGAATTTTTTTACTAAAATAGTTGCAATTGACATGACCTTTTCTTGTTCAGCATCATGGTTAGACAAGTATTAGGGGATTGCTGCCCAAATTCTTTGTGAATGTTGTTTCTTAAAGGGGTTAATTTTTCTATTTGGTTTGAGGTCTTTCAAAATCATAATACCATAGATAATCATATAATACCCAGAACAGTAGGTAACTTTTTACAAGCTTTATCTATGTGGATTCATTTATTTGCATGGATACCAATTTACGTGGATTGAGGTTGTATTTGGTGGATATTTAATTTCAAGGTTTTACCAAAGTCTACATACAAGCTTAAAAGAGAATTTTTACTTTGTTGAAAATTTAAATTCGTGGTTCACCTCAACAACAAAATCCATGAAAAATGGTATCCCACGAAAAATGAATCAACAGTATTACATCATCGTACATCTATGATTATACTTATTGAGATTTGTGCAAAAGCATGTGTCAACATTATACATATAGGCTCTTAATTACAAAACTCATCGTTGTCTTCCCAATGGTCATGGAAGACATGGGAAATATTTTTCTGGCAGCCATGATAACAATTTGTCAATAATCTAAAAGCCTTATTCAAAATGCACTTAGAATTACCAAAATATTAATTGAGGTGAAATGTGTCAGTCATTGTCACTCAGCTTTGAACTTGATTTCATGCTCCTGAGGTCAGGTTAAGTTCTTAATTTTAGAATGAGGTCTGGTCCTAAATAAATATATACATATGATAGGTGTGTGATTTGGCCTTGAGTCATTAACTTCAATTTCAGGTCAATTGATCTGTTAAGCTTTTCAGGATAGGATCTAGGTATACATCAATGTATACCCAACAAGAGACTTCTAAAACGTATTAATTATGTCTTGTACCTAGAAACAATTTAGTACTTTTATTAAGATGTCATTTTAACAGAATCTTATCACAAGACTTTAAACCTGAACACTATAACAATTCACAAATCACCAATCTAATGAGTTAAAAAACAATAATTGTTTTGTCATTTTTGAATGAAACAGGAAGCAAATATTTGTTTTTTGTCAGAGCTGATGCCTGTTATAATTGATGGAAGACATTGATAAACTTTTCTGACCTTTGATACTAAATTTCCCATGAAATATGAAGGAACGATTTTCAGTTTTCTCTTGACTCTTCATGATAAAATTTACTTTTATGCATATACTTTTTGATGTACATGTACTATGAAAGTCAACTGATATAAAATATTACAAAATTGCAAGAAACCTGTTACTCTGCTCAATAGAAGTTAGCAAATTTGAACATTTTCAGCATGTAATATGAAAATTAAATCCATAATGCACATTAATCAGACCTTTTGTTCAAACTAATTGTATTTGTTATTGCCAAATATAATGGATTTTGAAAATATAAAAGCTGTCTGAAAATTACATAATAATTACAATTTTTTTAATTTTTAGCTCATTTTTCTCAAAAACTACCAGGTTAGCCTTTTTAAATATATGGTTTTTCAAATATCTAGCCATGATCTACAATTTATCTCAAAATGTAAAACGACAATACAATGATCTACAATGTGAAACTTTCCCCCCTTAACAATGTAATATTCTTTCATATGAGTGCACTAGAGAACAGTCTTGAATTTTTAAAGTTCTGCAACAGCTGCTTGTCATCTTAGTGTTTATTACATTCGACAGAGTGGACAATTAACCCCCTTTTCTGTTTTTGTCTAGACTAAAAAATATATAATTTATTCACTGAAGAAGCCATCTGGGAAATTATTCATACTACTGTGTAAAATTTTCAAAATGAATTGGTGACTATAATTTTGTTTGACAATCTGTGACTTTTCTTAAATCAAGTATGAAATACACAAATTCTATGTGATAATATCTATACTTCTAATTCTGAGAATCTGTTTCTGATATAATATGTCATTTTTATGTGTTGAAGGAGAATTGAATCAATTTAAAGTAAACCAATGTAAACCTATGCTGTCCTTGAATTACATAATTCTGATGTTTTTCACAGTTCATATAACAAACCTATTTAGAAAACTTGTGTTAGTTTTGAATGAAATACTAGTTGTTACTTGTAGTATAAATTGGAAATATTACATTCAATTATAAAATTATGTAATTCTTAATTTCAGTAAAATAGAATGGTTGTCATATAATTTTGAGTACATCAAAATAATCATTTGTGTTTAATGTAAAATGTGTTTGTAGACTAGCATAGAAACAATTTTCAGTGGTGTTATTTCCATGCTAGCAGGTCCAAACTTTATACAGAGCTGTCCACTCAGTAGGAGTTTAGTTTTTCAATACAAGCAAGGCCAAAATTGATACAGAAGGTGTTTTGCCTTTAATATAACAAAGGCCAAATACAGGGCTTTAAGTTTTCAATACAAGCAAGGCCAAAATGAAAACAGGACTGTCCATTCTGTAGGAGTTTAGTTTTCAATACAAGCAAGACCAAAATAAAACAAGGCTGTCCACCATTTGTCCACTCAGTAGGAGTAATAATTCCACATAAATTTCTCGATCCAAATGGAACTGGCCATTTTCTAAATGATATGTATGTCTGTCCATTATTTACCCTTTGGTTTCCAGATGAAAAAGAAACACATTTTTTTAAATAAATGAAAGTTTGATGGAATGTTTTAATCTCTAAAGACAAATTAATTTGATCTTCGTTTACTGTTCCTGAGTATTGTGAGAAAAAAAATTGTTTCGAGAAGATTAGAATGATACAACTATTTGATATTAATTGAAATTTAAGTGGAATATTTTGGACCAATAAACGAAGGTTGATTTTGATATTTGTCATTTCCACTTTTAACTGTTTCAAAGATGTGGTACTTAATTGCAGGAAAAATTCAAAATTTGCTGGTCTCATAACTTCATAAGCTCACTATACAAATCCTTGAGTAATTTGAGATGCCTTTTTGAAATTGATGGAACAATTTTAGTGGAATTTTCTGACCACTTAACAACATTATGATGTCGTAGTTACTGCAGACAGGGTTATCTGTGGTCACTTAGATTGTCTCTCTAGTTCATTTAGGAATTATGCTTGCAGGAGTGGGATATTTCTTTTGTCATGACCAAAAATATTATTGCATGAAAAAACCAGTAAGATCTATTTATACCTGTTATAATGAAGCAGTCCTAAGATACAAAGATAACATTCTTTAAGTGGCAATTGTTTGAATTGAACTATGTAACAGGATTTGTAATTATTAAGGGAGCTACCATTTTATTTTTAGGGGGGGGGGGGGGCTAGGATGAAATTTGAAAAAATAGGCAGGACAGGAGTTTTGAGTAAAAAAAAAAGGCAGGATGAGACAATTGCCAAAAAAAAAGTCAGGATAAACTAAAAATAAAAAAAGCAGGACCAAACAGAGTGAAAAATAAAAAGGCAGGACAGAGATTACAGCTAAAAAAAATGCTGGACAAAATTTTTCATCCTAGCCACCCCCATAAAAATCAAATGGTAGCTCCCTAAGTGCTGTTGGAACAATGGTTTGTATAGGAATACATGTACTATAATACAAATCCTTGGTTAAATCTGGTAGGTAGGACAAATTTTTATTTCTCATCATTTTATTTCACAGTGAAACTGACTTATATGAATATAAAGTTGGAACACTATCTAGACTGAAGTTTAAGATCTTTTTTGAGAAATACCGGCCTGTTAATATTATAAGGATACAAAATTAAAATTTCAAAAAAAAAAGGTCATGAAGAAAGTGTATTTGTCCAGCCTTTCGACTTTTGTTGAAAAAGTGAGAAAAAGCAATCCTACATTCCATTGTTGTCGGCGTCCACAAATATTCACTCTGTGGTTAAAGTTTTTGAAATTTTAATAACTTTCTTAAACTATCCTGGAATTCTACCAAACTTGGACAGAAGCTTGTTTGTGATCATAAGATAGTATCCAGAAGTAAATTTTTGTATAAAAAAAATCCACCCTTTCTTTATTTTACTTATAAATGGACTTAGTTTTTCTTCCAGTTGAAATTACATACAGTCTGTAGTTAAAGTTTTTAAAACATTATAAGATTCATAAAGTATCCTGGATTTTTACCAAACTTGGATAGAAGCTTCTTTCAACCAAACGATAGTATCAAGAGGAATAATATTATTATTTTTTTCCCTCATTTTTGTTGAGCCTGCAATTAACAGCAAAAGTAGGTGAGACACTGGGTTTCGTGGAACCCTTACAAATTTTTATAACTAGTGCTTTACTAGCCTTGTTGCAGTGAAATACAAGTTTTATACAGACTTTCAGATTTTTTAATTGTTTATGTTGCAAAATGGTTTTCACAATGATGGCTGATGACATGTAACAAATATTGTAACTATACTATAAATATAAATTTTCTTTCAGGCCCCTGCACATGTTAATCTTGAATGCTGGAGTGTTTGGCTTACCCTATGTAGTGACAGAGAACGACCTTGAAATGACATTCCAAGTCAATCACCTCTCTCATTTTTACCTGACCAAATTGTTGTATGATCTACTAGTATCATCAGCTCCTAGTCGTGTGGTAGTAGTATCATCAGAATCACATAGGTGAGTCCAATAGGTAGAGTTATCATTTTATTTGTTGTGTAAATGGTAAAACTAGTTGTATTAATATAGATTTTAACACTGCATCGAGTATGATACGATATTTATCCACTCGAGACAGTTAAATTTTCAAATTTAAAACGCAAGGCTCGCCGAGCTTTTGAAATATTTAAAATTATACTGACGAGAGTGGATAAATATCATATTGCACGAAATTTGGTGGTGGAATCTGTTTCTCTAAATATTTATATACAAATTGCAGACAATTTTAATCCTTTTTTTTTTTTCGCTCTGCAAAAAGATGTGTTCTTTCTAAGTGGCGTCATCAGGCATGGTTGCCTTTTTTCGTGACATTACAATAGAAATTTCTGTCGAAAGTAAGAAAATTTGAAGTCATAATCGAATTTTGACCAATAAAGAACTGAGATCAAACAAACCACAAGTTGATTAAATAAAAATAATCAACAGGTCAGGAAAGGGATAAATAGAGTAAGAATTATAGAAATGGTAATATTAATTGCATAAATGGACAAATTAGTTGTATAAATGCTAAATGATAGTAGTGAGAAATTTATAAACATCCTGTGTAATTAACACATGATTGACCAGTCTAATTCTACATTGGTGAGATAACGAGTTGTAGTTGATCTGAAGTGTTATTTTGCTCCTTGAATTATTTTTCTGATAATATCTCTTATATTTTCCTTGTTCCTTGTTACAGTCTACTGTTAAATGAGGACACTTATTGTACAGACTAAGAAAATTAAGCATCACATATTTTTTTTATTTTAAGACTTCAAGATGAGGTGAAGTGCAAAGATAATAACATCTAAAAAATGAAAAACTCAAAAAAATATCTGAATGGACCACATATATATTGTTATTCCCACGCCGTAGTCGATGGGGTTATTAAGTGTTGTCATTGATTGTCCTTATGTTTGTCTCTCCACACTCTAACGTTTGCCTCATGCAAATTTTGTGAAACTTCTTCATAATGCTAAGAATCAAAACTTGCATAAAGGATTCAAGTTTATAAAAGACATACCTTTGTAGAGTTATACCCCTTTTTAACTTGAAAAAAAACTCAACTAGAAAAGTTAAAAGGGGTAGGTGCATTCAGACACATTATTCTTTTCTCACCTTTATTTATGAAATGTTTTACTTTACTTGTAGATTTCCAAAAATCCACATGATTGAGGACGTAACCGAAGATTCCTTATCATTACCAAAAGACAAATATAGTGACATGAATGCTTATAATATATCAAAATTGTGCAATAATTTATTCTCTCTACATCTAAACAAACTTCTGGCCGGCAAAAAAGTAACCAGTAATAGCTTACATCCAGGAAGTTGTATTAGTACTAATTTACAGAGGAACTGGTGGCTATATCGAGTTGTATTCTTCATAGTGAGACCATTTACAAAATCAAAGGTAAACTTAATATAGACTCTAAGACACATGCAAAACCAAGACACATGCATGGTATTACATGTACTGTACAAATGTTTTACAGTTAAACCTGTTATAAAGGTCACCTTCTTTTCATGCTGTTGAACCACCAATGGTGGGCAATGCATTTTGAATCGAAAATCTAAGGTAACCTCTCCTGTTAGGTTAGCTTTTTCTGGTTATATGGTTGACCATTATATACAGATTGGCTGTATGTTTATTTCAATGTTTATGATAAAAAGTAAGGTACAATGCACCTTTTTTACACATTTGTCGCTATTTTGTGCATTTTTCTGTGATCTTTTTTTGTGATAAATTTTCATATGTGATGAGTTGCTTCCCTTTCCTTCAATTAAGCCTATGTTTATTCATGTATAAGATACTAATTGTTGAACAAATTGTAAATTACTTATTGTTTTAATCTTATTTTCTACAGTAGAAGCAGATGTTACTGAAACCAAATTTGAACAAACAAAGTTTTCACTTGATTTCACTGATAAAATAAAACTGTTGCATATACCAGCAGTGACATATAGAAAGACTTACTGCACCTAATGATACCTTAAATGAGAAAAAATTTAAACTGCAACATGTCTCTTCTCCTTTTTCAAAATATAAATTGGATCTTTTGACTAATAATTTCTGCACTTAAAATATTTCAAAATGTTTCAAACTTGTAAATATGTTGTTTTTATCATTCCTTCAAAGGGTATTACAATACGTTTTATCTGATGGTCTGAAGATTTTAAATTACCTGTAAATAGCATTAATAAGATGAAATAGTAGCTTCATTTGGTTCAGTTGTAACTAAGTTCTTTTTAGATATGAATAATGCAAGGAGATGCAAGTATTTGTGATTTTCAATAAGACTGAAAACCATAAGAATGAAAAAACAACAATGAAAACATTTTGAGATCAAAATTCTGTCATACATTACCAGAGATATGTCATTAACTCAGAATTATTTCCCAGATTTTTGGTTTATCAGTTTTTAATTTTCTTTAATAAAATTTGGATTATCAAAATTTTGGGTTCTAGGATCACTTTATTGTCGCAATGTGCAGTTTGCCCACTGGAATAGGTGCCATTAATGTAATTGAAGATATTATTAAAAGACCCAAAAAACAGATACAATCAAGTTACCAAAGATCTGCAATCTACACCTCATCATTAAAAGAAATTAAAATCAACAGTGATGCTGTTTTTTGGTGTACTCAACCAACTCCTGGTTGCTTTTTTTTTTTTGACCAGTTGAATTAGAAAAGGTGCAAAGAAAAACAATCAGTGTTAATCAGTTCATAAAAGGAAATTTAGTGCATCGGACTACTAACACAAAGGTCCCTGGTTTGATTCCCGTTTGGGATGAAAATTTCAGGGACTGAATTACCGTCTCTCCTTTGACACCATCTGCGAGTATGGTATTGAGGAAACGATGATAGTCCGTCGAAAGGGGATGATAAATGGCTGACCCGGGCACCCTTGTAGATTTCGAAAAAGAGCAGGCTAATGCCGCTACAAGGCAGCACTCGCACCGGCAAAGTGGAAAGGGATTAATATAAGTTGCAAAACTTGTTTCCCAATCCACTATAAATAAATATGTTGGAAATTTAATCTAAAATATTGGTATTTCATTCAAGAAAAAAAAAACAACAAATAAAAATTCAAGTGAAATGATACTAGATAAGATGAAATTTAGCCGACTTATGATATGACATGACATTCTAATCATATTATTTATGAACATATGTGCAAATATTTAAATATTTATATACACATATGCTTCTGTAACATATAGTTCTGTATAATTTATCTAGAAAAGATACCTTGGTTCATTTACGGTATGTTCGCATGATGAAATAATTCTTAAAACCAGTAAAAACTGCAAAATTCCAGATTATGTACAGACAATTTTCAGGTAAACATTTCCATCAGGGCTGAATTTAATAATTTCTACACTTAAAATGTTTCAAAATGATTCTAACTTGTAAATATTTTGTTTTTATCATTCCTTCAAAGGGTATTACAATAAGTTTTATCTGATGGTCTGAAGATTTTAAAATACCTGTAAATAGCATTAATAAGATGAAATAGTAGTTTCATTTGGTTCAGTTGTAACTAAGTTCTTTTTAAATATGAATAATGCAAAGAGATGCAAGTATTTGTGATTTTCAATAAGACTGAAAACCATAAGAATGAAAAAAGAACAATGAAGGCATTTTGAGATCAAAATTCTGTCATACATTACCAGAGATATGTCATTAACTCAGAATTATTTCCCAGATTTTTGGTTAATCAGTTTTTAATTTTCTTTAATAAAATTTGGATTATCAAATATTTTGGGTTCTAGGATCACTTTATTGTCGCAATGTGCAGTTTGCCCACTGGAATAGGTGCCATTAATGTAATTGAAGATATTATTAAAAGACCAAAAAACAGATACAATCAGATACAATCAAGTTGTACACCTCATCATTGAAAGAAATTTAAATCAACAGTGATGCTGTTTTTTGGTGTACTCAACCAACTCCTGTTGCTTTTTTTTAAAATTTTGACCAGTTGAATTAGATAAGGTGCAAAGAAAAACAATCAGTGTTTAATAATCAGTTCATAAAAGGAAATTTAGTGCATCGGACTACTAACACAAAGGTCCCTGGTTTGATTCCCGTTTGGGATGAAAATTTCAGGGACTGAATTACCGGCTCTCCCTTGACACCATCTGCGAGTATGGTATTGAGGAAACGATGATAGTCTGTCGGAAGGGGACGATAAATGGCTGACCCGAACACCCTTGTAGATTTCGAAAAAGAGCAGGCTAATGCCGCTACAAGGCAGCACTCGCACCAGCAAAGTGGAAAGGGATTAATATAAGTTGCAAAACTTGTTTCCCAATCCACTATAAATAAATATGTTTAGAATAAAGGAAATTTAATCTAAAATATTGGTATTTCATTCAAGAAAAAAAAACAACAACAAATAAAAATTCAAGTGAAATGATACTAGATAAGATGAAATTAAACCGACTTATGATATGACATGACATTCTAATCATATTATTTATGAACATATGTGCAAATATTTAAATATTTATATACACATATGCTTCTGTAACATATAGTTCTGTATAACTTATCCAGAATAGATACCTTGGTCCATTTATGTTCTCATGATGAAATTCTTAAAACCAGTAAAAAATGCAAAATTCCAGATTATGTACAGACAATTTTCAGGTAAACATTTCCATAAGGGCTGAATTTAATAATTTTTGCACTTAAAATGTTTCAAAATGATTCAAACTTGTAAATATGTTGTTTTTATCATTCCTTCAAAGGGTATTACAATACGTTTTATCTGATGGTCTGAAGATTTTAAAATACCTGTAAATAGCATTAATAAGATGAAATAGTAGCTTCATTTGGTTCAGTTGTATCTAAGTTCTTTTTAAATATGAATGCAAGGAGGTGCAAGTATTTGTGATTTTCAATAAGACTGAAAACCATAAGAATGAAAACAACAATGAAGACATTTTGAGATCAAAATTCTGTCATACATTACCAGAGATATGTCATTAACTCAGAATTATTTCCTAGATTTTTGGTTTATCAGTTTTTAATTTTCTTTAATAAAATTTGGATTATCAAATATTTTGGGTTCTAGGATCACTTTATTGTCGCAATGTGCAGTTTGCCCACTGGAATAGGTGCCGTTAATGTAATTGAAGATATTATTAAAAGACCCAAAAAACAGATACAATCAAGTTACCAAAGATCTGCAATCTACACCTCATCATTAAAAGAAATTAAAATCAACAGTGATGCTGTTTTTTGGTGAACTTAACCAACCCCTGATGCTTTTTTTTTTTTTTTTTTGACCAGTTGAATTAGAAAAGGTGCAAAGAAAAACAATCAATGTTAATCAGTTGATAAAAGGAAATGTAATCTAAAATATTGGTATTTCATTCAAGAAAAAAAACCCAACAAATAAAAATTCAAGTGAAATGATACTAGATAAGATGAAATTTAACCAACTTATGATATGACATGACATTCTAATTATATTATTTATGAACATATGTGCAAATATTTAAATATTTATATACACATATGCTTCTGTAACATATAGTTCTGTATAATTTATCTAGAATAGATACCTTTGGTCCATTTATGTTCGCATGATGAAATAATTCTTAAAACCAGTAAAAACTGCAAAATTCCAGATTATGTACAGACAATTTTCAGGGTTGCGTTCAATATAGTAGCGGCTACGTAGTGCTATGTAGATTTTGACTATTGAACGTGTAGCTTTAGACTAGTTGTAACATAGATATTGATAGCAGCTACGTAGCTGCTACGATATTGAACTCAACCCAGGTAAACATTTCCATGAGGGCTGAATTTAAGAAGATGTAGTATGAGTACCAATGAGACAATCCTCCATCAAAGTTACAATTTGTAAAAGCATATCATTATAGGTCAAAGTATTTTTTTAACACAGAGCCCTGAAACATTCATACAGGAAAACCAACAGTCTAATCCATATAATAAAATGAGAAACACTTATAAACCACATCAACAAACTGAACATCAGGTTCCTGACTTAGGACAGGTGCAAACAAAATGCAGCCATGAGAGGTAGCATATTACAATTATTTTTATCTTCCAAATGAAAAGTGATTTAACAAGAACACATTTATATTTTAGCAACAAGGAGCAGCTACTACAGTTTACTGTGCTACTCACTCAGACTTAGAGGAGATAGGTGGAATGTACTTTAACAATTGTTGTCCCTGCCAGCCGTCAAAAGAATCTATGGATGAACAATTAGCTGAAAAGTTGTGGACAGTTAGTGAGACCATACTTCAAGATAGACTTGCTAGATTGACTAGTATATAATGGAAGTTAGGAATGTCTCACATATGTTTAAAAAAGAAAATTGAAAACCAATTGTTACCTTTATGTAAATCTGAAGTGGCAGTGGCGGATCCAGGGGGGGGGGGGGTTCCGGGGGTGCGCACCCCCCCTTTATTTTTGCCGATCAATGCATTTGTATCGGGACATATCGGGACATATGTTTTGCACCCCCCCTTTGCCCTGGGTTAGCACCCCCCCTTTCAAAAATTCCTGCATCCGCCCCTGAGTGGAAGATGAATAACACCTCAGTTACAAATGTACTAAACTCTAAGAGTTTTGTTCTAAGTCAGATATCAGGGCTCACGCTACCAGGCGACTTGGGCGAAGAAGTCGCCCTCCCGACCGTCACTTCGCTTTCCCCGACCCCCAAAAGCGAAAACAAGTCGCCCTGTTCTTGACGAAAGTCGCTTTCAGTCGCTTCCGTCATCGGACATTTTCAATTTTTACCAAGTTGATGAAACATCAATTTTTTACTGATAATTAAAGAAATTCAGACATAAACTATTCATAATCTTTAGAAAAGAGGTTGAAGCATTGTCTTCGTAGTGTGTATCAGGTTATTTGATAAAAATACAACTTTTTATCACTTCGTGCATTTTTGCAAGTTCCGGTGCTTGTTACTCGAAAACGTACATCAACCTAAATTTCGGCGGCAAAATAAGTTTGTTACTTCATTTAAACGTGATAAAAGTTGCCTCCAGTAAATGTTTAATCCATTTATTGCATTAAAACCGTCATGTTCCTTTCCAAATAACTTGTCAAACATCGTTTATTTTTGTAAATTTTCTTGCATTCGTCCGCCATTTACCGATTTCTAAACTACGGATCTGAACCGGACCAGCTATGACCGAAATCCGTACTTTTACAATAATTACTACGGACGCTTGGATGGAACAGCTGACAGAAGAATATTGATCCCAAAGGGAAAAATTACGCATCCCACACGCATTAAGAGACTTTTGGTTACATCTAATTGATTGGTGTATATAATTCCCTATATTTTTTATGAATGTTTCAAACTATTGATTAAAGTTGCTTATAAACTCTGAGACTATTATACTAATATCAATATATTATGGCCCAGCTTAATAACTTTTATATTTTTTTTATGAGAAACACTGAATTTCATACACAAGATAATTTTTAATTAAATTGTAATTGATATAATTTCTTTACATTTTTTAAAATAAATTTTTTTTTAGTGCTAGATATTTAGTTGGTAGTTTCTCACAAGAACCTTAGTAAAACTTAAACAACTTTTAATTTCAAATGTTACTTTAATTGTAATTTTTTACCCATATGAATTGAACAACATAAAAAGAACATTATTTACATATGGCCCTTTATACTATTGTAAAATCCAAACATTGTAGTGCACCCGCGCGAATGAGCACTTCTTTTTCAAATCTCACCACTTCTCCCTATCAGTTTCAAAAAGAGAAGTCACTTCTCCCTATAATTCTGAAGTAGTGTGAGCCCTGAGATATTGCATATTTTTTCTCCAATCTTTTTGAAGTTTGCATTATAAATATGAGGAAATCATTTAATAAAATGAGAAGTTAAGGAAAGTATCTTCCTCATGCATAGCTCTAGTGTTCCTTTTTGTTTGGATTAGCTTTTACATTTGGTCCATTTATAATAGTTCATAAGTTTTTAAATGTTTGTACAAGGTTGTGATTTTTAAACATTTCTTCCTCGACCATTACAGAAGAGATATTTATTGTCAAAATAACCATCTGATCATTCTGATATAGTAAAATTGGTACTGTTAATGTTATACCAGACCTATAAAATTTCCACCTCATATTAGAAGTAAAACTCCAAAATAATAAGATTGCCATAAATGTTGCATTGGACAAATAAAGCTGTTTTTGTATGTCATATAAATTCATTCTATTGAAAAAAAAAGATGTGGTATGATTGCTAATGAGACAACTTTTCACAAGAGAACAAATGACACATAAACTAATAACTAAAGGTCCTTCAACAATGAGTTAATCCAATAATGCATAGTCAGCTATAAATGCTTATAAAAGATATGCATGCCTTTTCAATGGAAATTGTGATGTCACAAGGCATTCTTAATAGCACAAAAAACCATAAGGCCATGAAAATTTAGTTCCAGTATATATTTAAATTCTTTAGTCCTCAAATTGTAGTATTGTCAATTTGTGTGCAATTTTTAACCGGATTTTTGTGACAAAAATGTCGGTTATTGATTTGGGGATGTACGGCGGGCGGCCGGGCGGGCGGGCGGCAATCAAATGTTGTCCGTGCATTAACTCATGAACCATTCAACCAAAGCTTTTAAAATTTTAATATGTTATTCCTGACAACTATACGAAGGTCAAGTTCAATAATGGCGATTTTGACTTTTACCGTTCAGGAGTTATGGTTCTTGAAAGATTGAAAAATGGAGTTGTCCGTGCATTTACGCATGAACTGTTCTACCAAAGCTTCCCAAATTTTAATATGTTGTTACTAATGAAAGAATGGAGGTCAACTTCAATAATGACGAATTTGACTTTTACCGTTCAGGAGTTATAGTTCTTGAAAGATTGAAAAATAGAGTTTCCAGTCGTGTCCGTGCATTTATGCATGAACTGTTCTACCAAAGCTTCCTAAATTTTAATATGCTGTTACTGTTGACAAAATGGAGGTCAAGTTCAATAATGACTATTTTGACTTTTACCGTTCAGGAGTTATGGTTCTTGAAAGATTGAAAAATGGTTTTTCCCGTCGTGTCCGTGCATTTTCTCATGAACCATTCAACCAAAGCTTTTGAAATTTTAATATGTTGTTACTGATGACAAAATAGAGGTCAAGTTCAATAATGACGATTTTGACTTTTACCGTTCAGGAGTTATGGTTCTTGAAAGATCGTAAAATGGCGTTTCCATTCAGGTTGTTGTATTTACTCATGAACCATTCAATCTAAGCTTTTCAAATTTTAATATGTTGATACTGATGACAAAATGGAGGTCAAATTTGATATTGATGATTTTCACTTTCACCATTCATCAGTAATGGTTCTTGTGATATTGCCAGGACACAAATAAATGTTAATAAATCCGGTTTGCTGTCGTTGTGACAGCCTCTTGTTTTAAAACTATTATAAGAATTAAAAAAAAAACTGATAAAGATTCATGACTTGTTTTAAACTCATAACTCACATCTGAATGTGTCGGATATCTTTTTTTAAAGATAAAATTTGTTATGAAATTTTTTGTGTTAAATTTATATAATATATTGTTATACATTGTATTGATTAATGCTTGTTTGTTTTTGTGTTTGTTGTATGGTGAAAATCAAGGTTCTGGATGTTAAATCAATGAAATCATTGACTATACAAACCATCCAAGTCGAGAGCATTGGATGAACAAAAGTTATTTGAACATATGTAAATGTTAACCTGGTTGTACAGTTCAATGACTACTATTTATCTGTGATATTGTAATGTGCAACATCTTTTATCAACAAGTCATTACTCTAAGGGATATTAACATGTGTTGGTCAGAAATAAGTATGTATTAAACTCATTGACATGTATGACATGAAGCAGATTTTATCTATTTAATGTATTGTGATGAATTTATGAGGTTTATTTTAATTAGGGCCCCGCCACAGGCGGGTCGCTTTATAGTGATCAGTCTGTCCGTCCGTCCGTAACACTTTAACTTTGTGTCCGCTCCATATCTAGAGAACCATTATGATTTCATACTTTATACTTTACATGTTTATTAAACACCACCAGAGGGCGTGTCATGATGTATGTACAACTTCCTAGGTCAAAGGTCAAGGTAAAAAACTTTGGTTTCAGTTGACAACCCTGTGTCCTGTGGTGAAGATCGTGTCCGCTCTATATCTTGAGAACCGTTATGATTTCAAAGTTTATACTTGACATGTATATGAACCAACACCAGAGGGTGTGTCATAATTTATGAACGACTGCCTAAGGCAAAGTTCAAGGTCAAAAACTTTGGTTTCAGTTGACAACCCCATGTCCTGTGGTAAAGATTGTGTCCGCTCTATATCTTGAGAACCGTTATCATTTTAAAGTTTATACCTGAAATGTATATAAACCAATATCAGAGGGTATGTCATAATTTATGTACAACTTCCTAGGTCAAAGGTCAAGGTCAAAAACTTTGGTTTTAGTTGACAACCCCATGTCCTATGGTAAAGATCGTGTCCGCTCTATATCTTGAGAACCGTTATCATTTCAAAGTTTATACTTGACATGTTTATAAACCAACACCAAAGGGTGTGTCATAATTTATTTACAACTTCCTAGGTCAAAGGTCAAGGTAAATTTTTTATTTCAGTTGACAAACCCATGTCCTATGGTAAAGATACAATTTTTTAATGCACATTATTCACAGCGGGGCCCACAGAGATGGCTCCCATCTCAATGATATCTAGTTAAAATTAAAAATACTCATTTGCTTTTTTAGTCAAGCTTTGTGGTACCACTCTAATTTTTGTGGAACATGGTACCCCTCTAATTTTTGTGGAATTCCATTGGACAGCGTCTTAAAACTAGAAATTGAACATCTTCCAAACTGTAGTTATTTGAAGCCTAACATCAATGTATGTTAACATAAGTAACATAATTCATTAGTGGAGTATGAACTTCTGGCCCTTCCAGAGCACATGTTTTTATCCCCTGCTTTTGATGTTGTTTGGTGTTGCTCAATTGTTAGTTTTCTATATAGTTTTATGAAGACTATTAATGTTTTTTCATCTCTTTCTAGGTCTTGTGATATATATTTGTCCTGTGGATCTTCTGCTTTTTATGCGCCATTTATGGGAATAATGTTTTCTGGTCTGTCGTTTGTTCTTCTGTCCTTCCGTTCATCAGTCTGTTCCTCTTCAGGTTAAAGTTTTTGGTTGAGGTAGTATTTGATGAAGTTGGAAGTCCAATCATCTTGGAACTTTGTACATATATGTTCCCTATGATATGATCTTTTTAATTTTAATACCAAATTAGAGTTTTGTTTCAATTTCACGTCCACTGAACATAGAAAATGATAGTGTGGGTGGGGCATCCATGTACTATGGTGACATTCTAGTTTTATTCTGAAACGATTTATTTAATATCCACTAATAACACAAAGTCACTACATGCACAGCAAAAAGCACATAAACAACAAAGGAACAGCACTATCCTTTGCTGTTCATCTCAAGTCACAGTGAGACCTACAACGAGAAAAAAACTCTCACCTCACTACAAGTGTAAGACAGTCCATAGCACCAGTATGAGTGTAATTCTTTGCAAAATAATTTGGATAGACTTTTTAAGATGTTTGTCATCATAGTAGCAATGTTTTATCCCATATTACCTGAATTCAAAATGTGATTTAGGTTTCTGATTAAGATTAATATATTCGAATCCTTGACCAATTATTTTTTAGAAAAAAAACTTAATCAATATAGTTTACATGTGACTTGCAAATTTGACACAGATATTAAATTTGTAAGGTTTTTATACGCCTGTCAAAATTTGTATTATGGTATACAAATGGCGTCCGTCTGTCCGTCTGTTTGTCCGGCGTAAACATGTTGCACTATAACTTTAGAACCACTTATCCAAATTTCATGAAACTTAACATAGTTGTTTCTTATAATGGTCAAATGATCTGTATACTTTTTGGTGAAAATAAGATTTAAAAAATAAAGATTTTGAGATACAGCACTTATAAGTAAAACAGGGATGATTTTTTTTCACATGACATGCCATATCTCAAAAACAATTTATGATTATTGCTTAAAACTTTACACACTTTTTAGTTATATTAATTTAAAGATCTTTATACTTTTTGGTGATGATTCAAAATTTTATTTAAGAGTTATTGAGTTTTTGTAAAAAAAAAAAAGGGGGGGTTCACATGTCACGCCCTATCTTAAAAAACATAAATGATTATTGCTTAAAACTTTACACACTTTTTAGTTATATTCATCTAAAGATCTGTATATTTTTTTGTGATGATTCAAAATTTTATTTTACAGTTATTGATTTTTTTGTAAATAAAGGGGGGTTTTCACATGTCGTGCCGTATCTCAGAAACTATTTATGATTATTACATAAAATTCACACACAAGACGACGGGCATACCATGTGCTCATGGCTCAGCTGTTTATTAAATTATCAAAAAGTACTGCAATTGCTGCTTGAGCTGGTTGACTTGTTTTTTTTTATAAAATATGCCCGCTGGCATTAATACTGTAAATTCTGAAATTACTGCATGCATTAATTATTGCGATTTTGTCATTTTAGACTAAAATGTGATTTTAATTATTGCAATATTGAGAAAAATTCTGTTTACATGTAAATTAATTCACATTAAAAAAATTAAAATGTGAGTTTAAATTATTATGATTATAACTGTCTTATTTTTCTCAATAATAAAAACATCCCAAGAATTTCTGAACTTACAGATAGTTCTGTTCAAGAATTCTGCCTTTTTCTCTTATTTTGCTGCTTTAAAGGAAATGCTTACTCCTACAAAAGGTGTCTCTAATAGTTATCAAGATTTAATGTTGATATTACCAGAAAACTTCACATCATTTTTTTTTATATTTAGTTAACACTGCTTGATGCAGGAGTGAATTTTCATTAACACTGAAATTGATATACCAAAAGGTTGCTTTCTACTTCTCTGGCAAACACAATTTATGAGCTAGAAAGAGCAAAGATGGGTCAGTAAAAGACATCATAATATATTTGTTGTTGGTTTAAAATGAACCTAATTGTGAGATAGCACATTGAAAATATCTGATTAACAATATTGTCTTGCCTGCGCCAAAGGTCGCAGAATGTTAGATGTAGAAATTAAAATATGTCGTCGACGGCGTAAACTATTTGTAGAGAACTTTAAATTTATTCGGGAAGAATGCTTGATAACTTGTATGCAGACACCTAATGTTTTAAAGAAGTTTCCGTCTATCACACATCCATTCTCATTTATCCTGTCAAGCACTCAATTATATTGATATAGTTTAGTTTAGATTATAAGGGAGCTACCATTTGATTTTTATGGGAGTTTGGTGGTTAGTGGGGTGGGGGAGGCTAGGATGAAAAATGTTGTCTTGAATTTGTTTTAGATGTAATCTCTGTCCTGCATTTTTATTTTTCACTCTATTCAGTCCTGCCTTTTTTTATTAGTTTTATTAGTTTATCCTGACTTTTTTTGCAAATATGTTCATCCTGCCTTCTTTTTTTGCAAAGTGTCTCATCATGCCTTTTTTATCCGGCCTTTTTTTTTAAAAACTTAATCATGTCATGTCATGCATTCTTTCTTGAAATTTCATCTTTATCTTTGCAAAGTCTACATGTCTGTCAGACAGGGTTCATTTGGACTCCAACTTATTTCATCGATCAGTGGTCAAGGTTTAGTTTCCGTGGTCAAGTTGCTTTCCCAGATACTTTGCGAAATATGACCACTTTATTTGGTGTATTGAATGATTTTAAACCGGTATATTTTTTAGTCTTGCAGGGTTCATATGAAATTGACCTTATTTTTTTGTTATGATGGTTTTTTAGACAACTATATATGGAGTATGGAATGATTTTTATGTGTGCAAGTCTGTTTGACATAGTTCATCATACCGTGACGTCATTTTTATAGATCATTAATAAGTATATGTGTTACTTATATCTTAACATCACAGGCACTTTGTCTCAGAAAAAAATTTCTCTGTATACCTTTATATAACATATAGGAAATTTTTTTCTGAGACAAGTTCCTGTGCTTAACATTCATATCATATACTTTCAACATAAAATTCAATCACTATGATTACAAAAGACGAAACATACCAGCATGTGCACTGTTATTTATTGTTGTGAATATGGGTGTAATATTTGCTGCGGGATATAAATCACTCATCAGTTAATCATACACAAAAGCTTTATAGTCCATGTATTTTCAAACACAATATTGGTCTATTCATGTTTGGCCTGTAATGTCTTTCAAATTATACAGCATGGGTTTTGAACTTTGAGGGCCATATTATCTCATGGACAAACTACTAGTATTTGATCTGAGAAATTGAAGATATTAACGGCATGGTAATTACGAAAAATTTAGCTAATTCAGCAATATTTGTACTAAAACTGTCTAATCGGTGCCACCATTTCAATCAGGTCATTAATATGTTGACCTTTCTTGTTCTTTTTTTTGTTTTTTCTATGTTAAATCTGTCTATAAACATTATGTTTTTTTGGTTGATTTTTGCTTAGTAATTGCCTTTAAAAACTTTCGGGGAATTTATATATTTATATTTATGATTTTATAAGCTAACTTAAGGGTAACATATTTGATTCTGAATGGATTGCAATAATGTCCAATAGACACGTCATCTAATTGAAAGGAGATTTAAAAGTCCTATTAGACGCAGAAGTTGTCATACGTCTATTCATTACATGCTGTACATTTTGTAGGCATAATAAAAGTAACCACACATATCTGATATTCTATATGTTGTATCAAGAGCTTAATTCAAATGCCACTTTCATTTGATGGCATTGTATAAAATCTGCATGCGTTAAAGAACTTTTTAAGAGCTTTACATCAAGATTGGAGCTGCAAAGGACAGGGTCACACGACAGGTAATGGAAAAATGTTTGAATAGCCTTCAAAGATCTTCAAATAGCGTTCATCTGTTGGCTTGCATACATACATATTTATCAATTTTAGTGACCTGGTTCCCAATGATTAGAAGATTCAGTTGTACATGTTGTATGTAGCAGTGCATTTAGTTGTTATTTTATAGAGTTGCTAGAAGATTTTCAAAATTGAACTGTTGTTATATATTCATTAAAGCAATTCAGGATACCGCATAGCGTCAACGTAAGCCGAGAGTCATATAATGCAATAATATATGTAACATATGTCTCTGATGAACCATACTCTGAAATTCATAACCGAGGCATAAGTCTTAGAATGAGCATTGGCTATAAATAAATACAAGTTCTATCTTTTGCTGCCAAACAAGGTATTACATAACCAGATTTATATATAATATAGTTGTATTTCATTTAATTATGACCAATACTGCCAAGCAGCCAATCACATGGATAATGAAGACTTTTATATGGAAACTTGATGGAAGTTGAGTTAAAATTGGCAATGCAGATGACAGGAGCACATGCAGTTGTCTCAGATCCTCCCTCTATACCTTAATATAACAAACATTCTGAGACAAGTGCCTGTGGACAGGAGTGCATAAATAAATTTTCAATCGCAACTCCTCATATATCTCTAAATAATGTTTTTTATTAATTCTTGCAATTTGCATTAAATGCAGATTTGAAGCCATAAAGCAAGTTTTTAACACAAAATTAATAAAGACAGTATCCTTGTTGCTTACTTTAGTAAGTACGAATTAAAAGCATTAAAGGAATTTGTGTTCAATGTATTTAGAGGGGGTAACTTTTTGATATTTCGCTAGACAGCTATTGGTATTGACGAAATGGGGATACTGAATACTTTGAGACAATTAAACACCCCCTCCCCTCAAAAAACAAAACTTGGTTGATCTAAATGGACTAGTCTACATTCAATTTGTTGCATTATTTTAACGATAGACCTATTAAATTCGTGGTACATGTTTTTGTATATTGTACATTGTTGTACATGTATTTCTTTTTTGGGATCATAAACACGACGAAATTTGTCCATGTAGAAAAACAACTTTCAATGTTTAAACGTTTTAGGATGTAAAAGGTTCTAAATAGTGAATTCCAGAAATATTCCACTTATAATTCGTGGCCGATTGTTTGATTATAAGACTTTATTTCAGTTCAATCATGGGGCCCTAAATTAAGAACAGGACAAAATAGGAAATTAATGGACTTTATTAACTTTCATTTATGTCAGAAAACTCGGTCGTTCAACATAATAAAAATCACAGCTGTTCAACACAGTTAATATTTTATAACGTTTATATGACAAATTACAGATAAAATTGTAATAAGATCTTTCACGCAAAGATGGCTTACTGCAAGTCTTCACGTAGAACGAAAACAGTGTTTTCCCGAAAAACAACTTCTCCATCCAAAAAGTTAAGTTGTGAAAGAAGTAATCATCTTTTTTATTCTGTTTTGTCACTAACATAAAATGATATTGTGAAAAAAAATATCGTTGTGTCTTTTGAATTATATTAAATTTCCTTTTTTATTCAAACTAAAAATGTATTCAATAAAAATAACAATTTGTATCAATTATTTATCATATCAAGACGTGGACACACATTAATGTCTTGTCTTAATAATAGAGATCGATGCATAGATAATAATAAAATTTTGACGTGCTTTGGATTTATGCTCCAAAGAAACAGTATGCTCCAAAGAAAATTAATAGCATGTTAACATCATTGACGAAATACTTGCAACCAATAGTAACGGGTAATTTATATACGTTCAGTTACTTAGAACATAGATATATTAAACCAAACATCTATGCTAAAAAAATGACATCATGGGAAAGTAGGTTCAAGTTAAACAGATATTTCATAGATCCCCAGTTTGGGGGATGGCAGCAAGGGTTGTACTCGGTTACTCATAACTGTCTGATATCGAATGGACACAAAAGTCGTGCATGTACACAAGCATATGCTTAGGGCTACCATTTGAGGTTTGCGACATTTAAGACTCTTTGCGTAAGTTTTAATGTTTTGCTGAACCGATTCCAGTTTGAATTATAGTTCAGACCGAACTCAGTCAGCGGTGTATGTGTTTAATTTCAATTTCAAATTAGACCTACGAGTCGGAGTTCTTGCAATGCTTACCTTTCTTAACTAATAGGAGCAATTTAAAGCCACATAAAACACATGCACGAAACAAGGACAATTGGCATTTGTATACATGTGTCGACAAGTTTACTTCAGAAACCGATTTAGGGGTAGCATAGGGGGCGAGTTCCCTTTTTGTGGGAAAAATTAAGTTGATTATTTAGGGAACCACTGAAGCAGGACTGGAGCATACTCCCTCTTAGGCATGCAGTAAGTAGGCATTATGAATATTTTTTGATGCGCCACTGGATTTACAGAACAGTTGTAGACCATATATATACGGTTGCTGTATCATTATTGAATATCCTTTAGTACACTTGGTACAGATCAAATGCATATTACCATTTATTAATAAAAAAAAAGAAGACAAAAATCAGTCACAAGGTCATGAAGGTGACTTACATGACCGCTGTATTATAAAAGCGGGATAAATCTGCTAGTCTACAATTTCCACGAAAAGTTGTGTCGAATATTTGAAGTTGTTATTGTATAAAATATATCGACTTACACATACCAAAATCAGTGAATATGTAGGTATTTGTGTGGGTTTACTGATAACGAAAATTCATCCATCCGATCAGTATACTAGTAGTTGAAGTACCTTCTCAAGTATCGGTACATGAGGGCAATGCTCCTCCCCACACCATGTTTCTAGGGGGGGGGGGGGGGTGTTCATGTTGCTCCATGTTAAGTTTATTGTGTGGTAACAGATTTTAACCGTCCTTTTGCTATTTTCTGTTCTTATATTGATTTTTTGATTGGTGTTTAACGCCTATTTCAACACTAATATTGTGTTATTTAATGGCGGTCAGCTTTTATATGCGTAGGAAGATGGAGTCCCTGAGAAAACCTAGAATTAAGGGGGCAACCATATGTCCAAATTCAAAGAATAGATAGTAAAACAAGAGGCTCTCAAGAGCCTGAATCGCTCACCTTAATTCTTTTGGTTAAATCTCTCATCAATGATTATTTTGGCTTTTCAATTTATTTAAATGTTTTTTGGATCGTCCTATTTTCTTCAAAAGCCAAAAAAAATAATCATTTTCTCCTATGTTCTATTTTAGCCATAGGAGCTATGTTTCTTGACATACAAGGAAATAAAATATAAAATTTATACTAGATACTCTGAAACTCATTTAGCCTAAGTTTGGCTGAAATTGATACAGCAGTTTCAAAGGAGAAATTTTTTTAAAGTAAGTCAACATGATGAACAAATTGTGAAAAAAGTCTTTAAAGGGCAATAACTCCTTAAGGGGTCAATTGACAATTTTGGTCAAATTGACTTAATTGAAGATCTTACTTTGCTGAACATTATTGCTGTTTACAGTTTATTTCTATCTATAATTATATTCAAGATAATAAACAAAAAAGCAAAATTTCCTTAAAATTATCAATTCAGGGGCAGCAACCCAACAACAGGTTGTCTGATTCATCTGAAAATTTCAGGGCAGATAGATCTTGACCTGATAAACAATATTACCCACGTCAGATTTGCTCTAAATGCTTTGGTTTTTGAGTTATAAGCCAAAAACTGCATTTGACCCCTATGTTCTATTTTTAGCAATGGCGACCATGTTTGTTGATAGATCATAACTTCGGATACAATTTACAAACTAGATACCCTAAGGAACATTCAGTTAAAGTTTGGAAGTATTTGGCCCAGTAGTTTCAGAGGAGAAGATTTTTGTAAAAGATTACTAAGATTTACGAAAAATGGTTAAAAATTGACTATAAAGGGCAATAACTCCTAAAGGGGTCAACTGACCATTTCGGTCATGTTGACTTATTTGTAAATCTTATGTTGCTGAACATTATTGCTGTTTACAGTTTATCTCTATCTATAATAATATTCAAGATAATAACCAAAAACAGCAAAATTTCTTTAAAATAACCAATTCAGGGGCAGTAACCCAACAACAGTTTGTCTGATTGATCTGAAAATTTCAGGGCAGATAGATCTTGACCTGATAAACAATATTATCCCTGTCAGATTTGCTCTAAATGCTTTGGTTTTTGAGTTATAAGCCAAAAACTGCATTTGACCCCTATGTTCTATTTTTAGCAATGGCGACCATGTTTGTTGATAGATCACAACTTCGGATACAATTTACAAACTAGATACCCTAAGGAACATTCAGTTAAAGTTTGGAAGTATTTGGCCCAGTAGTTTCAGAGGAGAAGATTTTTGTAAAAGATTACTAAGATTTACGAAAAATGGTTAAAAATTGACTATAAAGGGCAATAACTCCTAAAGGGGTCAACTGACCATTTCCGTCATGTTGACTTATTTGTAAATCTTACTTTGCTGAACATTATTCCTGTTTACAGTTTATCTCTATCTATAATAATATTCAAGATAATAACCCAAAACAGCAAAATTTCCTTAAAATTACCAATTCAGGGGCAGCAACCCAACAACGGGTTGTCTGATTCATCTGAAAATTTCAGGGCAGATAGATCTTGACCTGATAAACAAAGTGACCCGATGTCAGATTTGCTCTAAATGCTTTGGTTTTTGAGTTATAAGCCAAAAACTGCATTTGACCCCTATGTTCTATTTTTAGCAATGGCGACCATGTTTGTTGATAGATCAAAACTTCGGATACAATTTATAAATAAGATACCCTAAGGAACATTCAGTTAAAGTTTGAAAGTATTTGGCCCAGTAGTTTCAGAGGAGAAGATTCTTGAAATAGTTTACGACGACAGACGACGGACGCCAAGTGGTGGCATAAGCTCACTTGTCCCTTCGGGACAGGTGAGATAAAAAGGGGAGTTCCAACTCTCAGAACCACCCATTCACAGGATCCGCCCCTGACAGTCTCGTTAGTGTCTTTTAAAGACCTGTAAAAATTCAAACATTTTGCGATGTTTTATGATTGTGAGAAATTGAGACGGGACAGATATATATCGTAAAAATAAACACCCACTGTTTTTTATTTTGAAATTACTGTTTATTTACAGTTTTTCCAGAAATTGCATTATTTCTTTTTATAGCAACATTATAGTTTCGTCACGGTCCGAACATTTTAATAACTAGCCAAGTGTCAGTCTATATAACTCTCAGATATAACTTGACGAATTCAGTATCAAGTTATTAACAAAAAAACAAAAAGAGGGAATAAAAAAAAATACTGAGTTTCCAGTACGACTTTTTATCACTGAAACCACAAAATTGACTCTCAATACATCAAGACACAGATCTTTGCTATGTCACCAATTAAACCATAATTCACACAATTATCAAATGCAAATGTAAGGATACAGCACTGAATGGAAACTATACGGCTTCTATACCAGACTTCCAATAAGAACAAAAACAGAAATCTAAGGCAATGACTGTATCTACAAAAAGAAAGATACTTTTGTATATACATGTAGATAAAACAAATTCTGATATTTTCTGTATGTCCATTTGTGCTTTATAAAAACTTAAACTTAATGGAGGAAGAAAATAAAAAAAGTTGCCATGTTTAATTCATTTTTTTTGTAAAGATAAGAAATCTGTGAAGAAAAATATATCTCGAGTTGTGTCAAATGATATCTATTGTTCACCGATTTTCAAAACATTTACATTGTA
Organism: Mytilus edulis; assembly: GCF_963676685.1. Classification (NCBI taxonomy): domain Eukaryota; kingdom Metazoa; phylum Mollusca; class Bivalvia; order Mytilida; family Mytilidae; genus Mytilus; species Mytilus edulis. The sequence continues at coordinate 28,678,937 of NC_092348.1, read as the reverse complement.
GAACAATTATTTAAGTTTTTGGCTATATATCATAGTTTAGACCACACGTAGAAATTTTTCGCTTGACCAGCTCTCAATTAATAAATCATTTATATTTAATACTTCAAGGCTTTGATCGAAAAGATATCCTCCATACAAAATATATATAACCAGTATTCATTCATAAAATCGATGATTTTTATAAAATATTTAAATCTATTTATGGATTTTAGTGTATTAATAAAATGACGTATGTGTATGTGTTGAAATACAACTGATGATAATCTTAGAAGCAAAACAAAAGAAAGAAATATTTGAAAGGATTACCCATTGATAGTGTACGGTTCTGGCATGATTTACAACATATCTATATACCTCCATTGATAAATTTAGAAATTATCAAGAAACAAACTTTTCACCTCACTGAGACTAAGTTGTGTCCTTATTAGATTCGGCTATTCTTTTCAAATCCTTTTGGTAACTGAGTTTTTTCGTGTACTCACTAAATATGAGCAGATGAGGTATGAGTGACAATAATACAACTCTCCTTCCAAGTTAAAAGTAAACAATTATAGGTCAAAGTACTGGCTTCAACATGGATCTTTGAACCACAACGAACAGCAAGCTATAAAGGGTACCAAAATTGACTAGTGTAAAACCATTCAAACGGGAAAACCAATTGTCTAAACTAAATAAAAAAACGAGAAACGATAAACACTTATGAACCACATATTAAGCAAACGACAACCACTGACCATCAGGTTCCTGGCTTAGGAAAGGTGCAAACAAATGCAACCGGTTTAAACGTTTATATAGGAACCAACCTTCACTCTTACATAGAAACAATAGTGTAACTGGCATAACAACATAAAAAGACTACAAAACATCAACATATTAACACAAGTGAACATACACAGAAGTACATCCTTGGGCTTTCCATTTTGGTTTGAGCGTTTCTGACTTATTTAAATTCGGACTCGCAAAATAAAAAGGTGTAATTTTTTATGCAAATTACAGCATATTATTTTTGATTTTGATACGTCCAGTTGCAGCTAAAAATCGTATTGATTGAAAATTATTGAGCTCATTCTTACGGGACACAGGATACTGCTTTTGTTTGGAAACAAACCCTCACTCTCCCGATTTAAGTCTATTTTAGGTCAGTGAAACTAAATCTTGCTATCTATATGTATCTTACAATTATTTGTGGTAATAAAAAGATGATAACTATCACCAATCACCTTGAGGTTAAGTCATAAATTGAGTAACTTTTAAACTTATATTACCTATAATTAGATAATTTGACAGTTGATCCCAATTTGTACACTTCTAAAAAGTAAAATCACAAAAATACTGAACTTAGAGGAAAATCAATTCGGAAAGTCCATAATCACATGGCAAAATCAAATAACAAAACGCATCAAAAACGAATGGACAAGAACTGTCATATTCCTGACTTGGTACAGGCATTTTCAAATGTAGAAAATGGTTGATTAAACCTGGTTTTATAGCGCTAATCCTCTCACTTTGATGACAGTCTCATCAAATTCCGTTATATTTACACTGATGCGTTATTAACTAAACAGTCACAATAAATAAAATAGTCAGAATATGGGTTTTCCTGAGAGAATTGTGTACATTAATTCGAAGTAAAAAATAAAGTGTATAAATAAAAATATTGAAAAGTGACACTCAGTTTCTCCTTCTATGTTTATTATTGTTTAATTAATTTGCCTAGAATAAGGACTGATATGAAAATGCTGAAAATAAAAATTCCGTATGTACGACCGCTACGTATGCTGTTTTACTTTGAATGATGGTTGCTCAACGTCCAGTGGCAACGTTTCGTGAATGTTCAAGACGAGAACAGATAACATGCATGTAACAATAAACACAAAAGTTAAATAGTTGCAATTAAGGTCGTGCAGGATGGGGTCGGGGAAATTTGGACTGCCATCGGAAATAAGGGTATATTAGATAAGGACAGAAATTTTGCCTTGCAAGCCATCTTATCGGACCCCTCAATGATTTGTTGCAAGGGTTCTTAACGAGCAGAATATGACCCTCTCTCTACACGAGGCATCGGATTTCAAGTTACCATTCTGACGGGCTACGTACATGCACATCCCGCACAGCAAAACAGAAGCCCCACTTTGGCAAGGGTTTTACTGCCTGTCGGAAGACCTAATTGACCATATTTCTCATGATTCCTCAGTCACTCCTTTGGTATAGTTTTCATTTGTCTTATACCCAAAGGTGACTGGGAAATAGAAGTATGGTCACTTGGTATTCTTCCGACCGGCAATAAAACGCTTGTCAAAGTCGGGCGTCCGTTTGGCTGTGCGGGATGTATCAACTTTGCAGCCACGTCCGGTCAGAATGGGGATTTAAAACCGATGCCTCGTGTAGACAGAGTGCCACGCTCTTTGCACGCAAAGAACCCTTGCAACAACTCTTTGTGGGGTCCGTAGGTGGCCTGTTGCAATACAAAAATATTTGCCACTGGATGTTAAGCAACCAACAATCAATCAATCCATTTGTCTTACGGTCTTGAATAATATTCATATAACAACTACTACACTTTTTGATGGATTTACTCCAGAATAAACATCTTGAAAGCCACGAATTTTGTTTAAAACCGGCTAATTTAATGTGTTGATCAAAATATAAATGTTTTTACTTTGAATAAGCGTACTGAGTAAACAAGGGATATTAAATCTGATATACAACAAATACTATGACCCAAGGACATTAAAGGTAGACCTCGAATACGTTAGTACATTCATAATATTCAAACTTGACATTCTATTCTATACATAATAATTTGCTTTTGAATTTCGCGAAGATTTTTAATTCATAATTGACCATAGTACGTATATGACAATTTGTGTATGTAGTTTAATGTTCAAAACTATTTGGTTTTAGTGTGTGTCTTAAGTTGAGACAGTTTTATATATTACGTGCAAATTGTATTAGTAAAGTATAGACAAATATCATTTCGACAAGTGAGAAATGATTTTAAAATAATCAACTTGAATTGTGTATGAATTCACGACAATAAATCCCCAAACGGGAGAAAAATTCCGAACCTCAATACAAGTTCAAGACACTCTATAGCTGCACAAGTAGAATGTTTGCTAAATGTTGACAACGCTATAGATATGTTCATCGAAGAACACATGTGCAGAAGATGTCCAATATCAACAAATGTAAGACAATAACGGTCTGACAAGGATATAACAAATGCATATACTAGTACCCGACAAACTCACCGAGAATACATTAACAACACAGACATTTAGACAACCCCAGATATGTGTAAGATAACTTGGCAGGTATTTGGTGTACTTCTTTTTCGACCAAACCGAAGATCCCCTTAGTAACCATCTATTAATCTTAAGTCAATCATTGTCCAAACCTGGTTCCGAAAGCCTTTCTCCTAGAGATTACTGGACTAATTTAGAAATACACCATGCACGGTCAAGCATATAAACACCTAATAGCATACTGTATTTATGATTCTGAGTGACCTTAAAAGTTACTAAAACGTGCTTCCTCGAAAATGATACTAAATATACCAAACTTCACGAAGATCACATCAAGTTGCTTATATCTTCTAAAATATAAAGCTTCACACAAATTACTTATTATAACTGAGAAACTGATCTAATCATGAAAACTTGCTTTTTGAGATATGCATTGCGGTCGAGATAAAAATCACAAAGGCGCAGTAGGTTGGCTGATATGTTGTAGTATGTTCAGCTGTCACGGACCAAATTGTAATTTCATTTTATTCCACTGCTCTTTATGTATAGGATTCTCACTACACAAATCCTTGCACTGCTAGAGGACTGTCTCGGACCAGATTATCCATGGTATTTCGTTTAATGCCACTGCTAGAGTACAGTAACGGAACGGAGCATGAGTTTTAACATACAATCAAATAAATATATCAAGAACAGATTTTTAGGCAACTAATTTCTCCTAAATATGTCTTGCTTTTTTTAGGCTTTCAAGTCAGGCAATTGAGCCTTCTTGTGACGGGAAATCAAGCTATATATTTATAACAGTTATCACTGCGATATGAATTTTTCTCATTGTTGCAGGCCATATGGTGACCTATAGATGTCAATTTCTGTGTCATTTGGTCTCTTGTGAAGAGTTGTTACATTGCATGGCAATCATATCATATCTTCTTTTTTTTTAATATTGGTCGAACTGTTCCCGGTTAAATCCTGCAAATTTTCAATAAGTTCAAAGTCTAGGTTCATTTTAAAACCTATGGAGCCGAGAATATCAATGATTATTTATCATAAAGGCGAGGACCTCAATTTTTTTCAATTGCAATTCATATTACATGTTATGCACACTAATGAAAATTCTAGAGTCGGCACCTGTGAAGAATAGAAGGTGTATCAACTTGGTCTATTTTCATCTTGTTTCAAAAGTACCAAGAGTTTTTTTTATCACATTTATTAGATGATCTTGCATAAATTATGCATGAAGATGAGGGATCAAAAATGGACATTTACTTTGCGGTGTATATAGCAGTGCATACGAACATATGTTTTGATTGTGCAACGTCCAGTGGCAAGTATTTAAAAACAAATGGATGCAACCTTTTCAGAAAATTTGTACACCTAATTTGCCTACTCCCTTCATGTGTATTAACTAACTTCCATTAAATTGACACCTCACCAGTCGTAAACATAAAATTATGTGTAAACTCTTGCTTTCATAACACATATATATGTAGTTGGTATTCCATTTTATGTATCTTTATTCTCATTATCACAAGGCTGTTTACATTTTTCTTGATCTGTTTTTTATTTTATTTTAAGTATCTCCTTTACCCGTACCTCTGCATCAGCCTTGACCCCACTTGTAATACTTTAGATAACTCCAACAAAACTTGTAGGAAAATGTAAATTTTCCTTTGAAAGAGGATCAAATTTACTGTTAAGGTGGGAGGGGGTAATTAACATGCAATGCTTCAAACCAACATATACCGACTTCTATTTCCAGAATTGTCACACAACAAAAGATGTTTTCCCATGTGTAAAAAGTAATGTAATATGACAGAAATAGTGTGTGTTAAGTGAAGGACTGTAGTGCCAGTTTTCTGGTTTCATGATGATTTAAAATGCTTTCTGGGACCTGGGCTTGCAAGTACACAGAACTATTGGTCTATTTAAATGCATAAAACAAAGGCAAAAGCTACCCACAATGCACCAGTTCAAAAAAATTAAGTGGGAGTCAAACAATGGTCCCCCTTTGTTGAAATGGTCTCTCTTTTTTTTGGATGATTATTATACATGTAATGCTGACATTAGTCCATTGTTGATGATCATAGGTCTATTTTGATACAATTTTTCTGTCAACTTGCTGTCCAATTAACATTAACAGCATATCTGTTCATAAGTAGAATGACCTTACAAATTCGATCAAGCATATCTTGACACGTCTAAGTAACCTATAGAAGCATAATCTAGTCCAATGACCTATTGGAACAGGCATATGCATTAACATTGTTGAACTTTCTTTAGTAAAAAACTACATCTGTTTTCCATATCTCAACACTGAGTGACTATAATAGACAATAAATAAAATACTATAGTAATTTTTTTCATGCTTTTTAATCTTGCTTCATAATTTATACATTTTACATGTATTTGTAAAGCAGATAGTAACAAACAACCAGCACTTTTCCTTATCACATTAAAGTCAACTGTTTTTAATTATACAATACAAATCTCATTACAGCCAATTGCCAATTCTTAACAGGCAATCTGCAGCTGAGTTCTAACCACACAAACCTGATGTACTTGATAAAATGTTTTCAGTCGACCGTAAAAAAAGGTTTAATCAGTCACAAATGCTACATAAATAATAATTTTGTAATACTTGTTTTACCAATATGAAAGTTTTTTTCTGCACGTTTCTTGAACTTTCATGTTAATTTCATAACATTTCTGACATAAAACTCAGCTGCAAATTGTCATAGAAAAAACTAAATAAATCTGCAGGGGAAAATGTGACTTTTAAATCAGTTTTAAACCACAAATTATAACTTCTTTCCGTGGCTGATATTAGTGGATAACATGCTTTAATTTTCAAATTTTGAAGAAAAAAATCTGATTCAATGAGTATGATCGTATTTATATTTTCATATGAAGGGAGCAGTTTTTATTATTTTTTTTATCACATTTCCCCTGCAAACATGACACAGCACAAATATTCAGTTTTTTCCAAGTTTAATAATAAGTATAATTTTTACAATAACCAATAACAAGATTTCAGAAACAAAACAATCAACAAATTGTAACAATTAACAATACAAGCTTGATCAGAATACAGTTCTATTAAGACTCAATATGAAAGACTGTAAATTGTTATAATGAACACGCCAGTTCAACTAAGACAATATTTTATTATAAAAGTTGAACCTCTGGGCCCCTGGGTCAGTAATTTGAACTTCCAAATTAGCTAAATTTGGCACACTAGTTTTTCCTGAGGGATTTAAATTAAAAACCTCAATTTAAAACAATTATCAGGACTGTTAAAACATTCAAGAAATGATTTGCAAGTTTCAAAAGTATTAAAACGATTCCATATTCATGGGTTAACTTCATTAGTATTTCAGTTATATATTATATATATATATATATATCCCAATGAACACATTAAAAATGCACATCAAAATGGATTAAAAAATATTTCATTTATCACAAAGGATTGTTCATACAGAAAAATAACAAAACATCTAAGAATTCCTTATTTGTAGGTCATTATATAGGTGTTAAAGTTACTTTGCTTATAATAATTTCAACTTTTGTATTTCTCAAATAGATAGGTTTCTCATTTACCTTGTTCAGTGAAGTAAAAATGTCAATAGAAATTAGAGAGGAAATTTAAATAGATTTGTCCCAAGTAAATACAGTACAAACAAACGTTAAAATCAATATCAGAGAACCAACACATGGTTCAACAAAATATAGTTATTTAGTCAATATAACTTTGAAAGAAATTTTGATATGCCTGTTCTAGCATATTCCTTACAAGGTCTGTTCATAATACTGTGTGGAAATCTACATTACAATTGAATTTTCGCTATGAAACATGCCATTATGTAACTTAAAGCCCTATCAACAATTTCTGTTTGTTAAAAAAATCGAATATTAATATGTCTTTACTACATGTAGTTGGATGCAACATGGAATAGATAAAAATCATTAAAATTACATCTCTCTAAAAAATAATGCACCATAGCCTAATTCAACCCCCCTTTTTTATACCACACCTTTATTAACTGAAATTAAAAGCCATGTGGTGCTGCCTTTGATCAATATGTAGGGAAATAATATCATAATCAATAAACATTAAAAATATATCCAATGTGTGACCATTCAATAAACTTCTAACAGTCACGGCCACATCTTTTGATGGATAAAAAGAATATAAAAACTTGGTTAATGGATCGTATATTGGCTTACATATATAAATGAGAAGACCTGTAGAATAGTCATTATTTTGGGGTAATTAATACACCTACAGGGCATAAATATTTTATTTGTAAAGTTCAAATAAGGCATGCGATTAAAAACAATACTTTTCTCTACCTCATTCCTGATTAGCTGATTCCTAACTGCTTTACAATACCACTTAAATAACAATGCAGAAAGGCAAGCCATTCTGCTTCATAAGTTTATAAATTCAAGAGTCATCCTTTTCACTGGCAAATTCGAGATTTTACTTTGGAAGCAACCTGCTTGGTTCTCCGCAAAGCTTCATGGCTTACAACATTTTTTATATCTTTTTTTTCTTTTCTTTTACTATTTTTTTGGCCCTAAAACTGTTGCAACTTAGAAATCTGTTACACAAACAAATATTATCTGAATCAAATTAAGTATCTTGCCTCCCTTTCACTATGATTTACATTTAGTCGCAACAGTCCAGGAGTTTTTTAAATTTTTTTTTTTATTAATTTTTGTTGTATTGGTTGTTGTAGCTCTTTTTTTTTTAACAATTCCTTTTTTTGGGGGTTCATATATCAAACCCTTTGAGTAAAACATGTACATGCACTTACAAATTCAAAACAACATATATATAAAAATTGTCCAAATACTCTGGCAAATTCGTTATAAAAACATAAGATCCTACCAATCGCTCCTTAACGGGTTCTGGTGAATCGTAAAAACTTTCTTACAAACTCGGTAAAAATCTCTCCCCATGTTAACTTAAAAAAATATGTTAACCCAAACAAATTAGATTTGTCTTGGCTACAAATCTGGATTTCAAGTATTGCCTGTGTACGTTGTTCAGACAGACCATGATATATTTTACCACCCCTACTAACTGACACATTTAATAATAATATCTAGGGGAGATAACTTTTAAAAAATAAATCCAATGTCACCAGCTGTAAAGGGTGGCACCTTGAAAACCAGACTTGCAGTCCCTGATAAAACTATATATCACAGATGGAATAGGTGAGCACACTGGTTATTACTATAACTAATAGTTGCCCTTGCAGTGTGTCCCATAATATATCCAAACCTCTCCCTTTCTCTACCTTATTGTAAACATCCTATAGCCTGTTTCATACAACTCAATTTGGTTAAACCTCCTTAAAATATCATTACATACACCATTATTATACTGTAATATTCATAACTTAAATTCTTGTTTGAAACAGGCTATAGGTTAAAAAATTCAATTTGATATTCTACTCTCCATTGCATTTAATAAAATTTTAACATTCACTTTCTTATATATATGATATCACTCATATGTATTAATCAATTTCAACAAGTATACACAAACTGATAACAATAATTACACACTTGCAAAAATATAACATGATTAGTGTGAGCCATATGATACACGACACCATATGAACCAAACATTAAAAGCTATACACATTCGCATAAACAATAGTTTTAAATTTTCCAAATATGATTTTTTTTAAGAATTTGTGGTTAATTGCTAACTGATATGCAATATTTGTATTTTATTATTATTTTTTTCTGTTAATTGTCATGATTATGTTATTTTGTACATTGTAAATGTAATAAGGAAATAAACTAAAGTTGATTTTCTAAAAATCAACATGATTTGAATTTTGTTGATCAATGTATTTTGGACTACTAATTTAAAACTTCTTTCATCCAATACTCTAAATTTATCTTACACTACATTTAGTGAAATTTACACAACAACAATGTATGCATGGCAATAATGAATTATGCAAAATGGCAACAAGACCAGTACTTCAAACATGATATTAAATATGAACTATGTTAAACAAGTGATAAAGGCTATATTCTAATTTTTGTTTCTTTTTTCAATAACATACATGAAAGAAAATTATTTACTGTGTTAAAATAAACTCTGAAGATATTTACACCTAACAAATAATGCACTTATTAATCATGTTAATTGTATTTGTCAATAATCCATCCATGGTCATGTCATGATAATTTTTAACGGATTTTTATTCATTACGTTCTATGAAGCAGTGACAAGGTTTTATTGATGATAGCATATTACTTTTTTTCATTTCACACAACATTCACACATTTTACTGACAATCGGGAGAACTTGGGTAACTTGAGAAAGAACCTTCACTGTCACGTTTAACACTTACACCACTGCACTTTGCCCTGAGAATTTCACACTGCTGCTTGTAGAACCGGCACTCGCGCATCAATACAGCTTGCTGTCTCTGAAGTTGACGAACTTGACTTTCTAATGTTTTATTAGTCACCTCTAAACTTTGACGTTGATGCATTCGTTTAGAACGACAATTTTGAGCATAGCCTCTATTTTTTAATGTTCGTCTTTTTTGTTTCAGTTTTACTACATCTTCTTTAGGTAATCCTTGAAGACGACGATTGAGTTCTCTCACTGGTAGTGCAACTAGTTCTTCATCTTCAAGTGAATTAAGACTTTCTTCTGTTTTGGATTTAGTTGAACTTGTACTTGAATGACTAAGAGATCTTTTTATTGAAGGAATTTTGGTTGGTGCTGCCTTGTCCTCCAGCATGCCCCGACGACTTAATGATTGCTTCCCAGCTTCTGCACCAGAAACCAAATATTTACTAAAGTTTTGAACAAATTCAGGACTGGATGATATCAAACAATCTACATCTTCATCAATTTCTTCCTCCAGACTTTGTGTGGACTTTTGACTATTGCTAAAGCTTGTTTTTAATTTCATGTCAGTCTCAAACACACTTTGAGTAAGCCAGTTAAGACCGCTAAATACACTAGAATTACTATCTGAAGGACTTGGAACCTCGTCGCTGTAAGTTGGAGAAGGGGGTACACTCAAATCTGAGCAAGGTGTGGTCGCTCCTGAAGATCCACTTCGCGAGGACACATCACTTCGTTTACAACAGTTGCTATACCTATCTTCTATTTCCTTCTTTACTTCGGAAGCATCCAATAACTGATCCAAGTCGAAATCGGTAATATAATCATTCGCAAGATGTTGGTCGGGTTCCATATTGGATTTGATCAGCTGGCCGGCAGATCACCTCGTGTTCGTTTCAAATTAGGTCAGAAGAATCGAGATAATTTTCTTGTATTTAGACCACTTTTCTTGTGAAATTTTTGTCAAGATTGTTGTAAATGTTAGATTAAACGTTCGTTTGAGCCTTTAAATACTCACTTCTTCCATTCAAGTCCTTAATTTTGTTCAGAAATGTAGCGGCGGTCCAAGGGCAAACAACCACCGACTACCTGAACGAGAGCAGGCAACAACGAGCAAATAAGGGGAATCCCGGCTGCTTTTATACTATGTCGAACGTCAAATCCCAAAATAGCTATGGATGCAAAAGTTAACCAATCAATGCAAAGTATAAGCTGTATTTTTAGAACCAGAAATATTGACCGACTTTCCTAATGTCACTTGAACGTTTTACAGCACAGAGAAAAACAAATATCAACGAGTAACAAAATTGACAGAAACGATTACTAGGTTGTGCAATACCTTGACATATGGCGGGAAACGAACATGTTCAAACAGCTGTCTTTTAACTTATATTTATGATTTGAATTTGCTAAACTTTTTAAGTGTATATTAATAATTCATCTGGAACTACATTGAAGTTGTACAATTTTTAATATACAAGTGCGCATTAGAGGACGATAATTGTGTGTTTTTTTAAGGTCGATGCAGGAGTATTATTTTTGCCCAACTCGGAAAATCGTTTTTTGATTCCTGCAATTGGTGTTGCAGAATATTAATTACATTTGGTAATAATATGACAAGTTTGTTTTTTCTACAGCAAACCAAGACCGGGTATTTTTTTAAAAATCACCCCCCTATTTTTTATTTAATGAAAATGGTTGCCCTTTATATCTAAAAAAAACAACAAAAAAACTAAGTCTTTGGACTTTGATGCTTTTTTTTCAATATTTCTATAGTTATGTGTAAGTATTTTAATATCCTCCTATTTTACTTAATGGAATTTCTCGAAACTTTTTATGTTCTCATACTTTTGTCATAGCATAAAAAGAAGAAAATTTAACTAGAATTTCTTTCTTTTTTTCCAAATATGTCTTATGTTTATAAACATTTCCATTCCCAAAATATTTTTTATAATAAAAAGTAATAAAAATATTTTTATTTTCTTTATTTCTTTAGAATTCATGATAATTATAACCCCCAAATCTACTATATTTTCTTAACAAAAAGTGATAAAATGTTGCAATTTTATCAAGTTCTCTAATTAATTTTTACATTTAAATACTTAGAAAATCATTTAAATAGTTATAAAAACACCTATTGTTCTTATATAATATTTTTGTTGGCATTCAAGGAATAGGTAGCATATAAAATGTTGGCATTCAAGGAAGACACCCTTAGGATAATCCCCCCAAAATAGTATATTTGTTCATTAATACGATATTAATTATGGTAAAACAGGTTTGTGTGGCTGGAACCTTGTTGGGGAATTCGTGTCTAATTGGAAAAGTAAATGTTTTTAAAACAAACTGTCAACTTGAGCGTATCTCTTGAAAATACCATGTAGAGGGACACTTTCCGTAGTTATATAATTGTATTAATTTTACTATGAACATACTTTTTTGTATATCGGTCAATGGTATTTATATATCTGTACTATATATGTGCTCTTGTAACCAGTGTATAAGTATTTTTGCTTATCTATAAACACTCAATCGTATTTGTACTACAATGTATTACATTAGAAATAGGAGAAAACATCAAATTCAATATCAAAGCGGCAGTATCTGTCAAATTAAGAAATAATTCTTTCATGCCATGCTCTATGCTCATTTTAACATGGGTAGGCATTATATTTGTTAATATCTTAATACCGAGCGTTAGCGAGGTATTAAATGTTTACAAATATAATGCCTTACCATGTTAAAATGAGCATAGAGCATGGCATGATAGAATTATTTCGATTCTAATAGGACTATTTTGAACTTTTGTACTTTTGTACTTCGAAGCGGACCTACAGTATACGCTAAATGTCGCCATTTTGATTTGATGAACACAAACGTTATAGAAAAATCAACAGTTTATCAAGAAAGAAAAAAAACAGAAACATTTAAACCTACTTTTAGATTGTTTTTATTTAATTTCCTAGCAAGCAACACCAACAAAAATGTCCATTTGGATCTCTGGCGTTGTTCAAAATTCATCTGACGTTGCAATTTCAATTGTGACGGCAATCACGTGCAGCCCATGTTCTATTCGAATTAGAACATGGCTTTGTACCCAAAGCTAAAGAAGAACGTCATATTATAATTCTTTATAACCAATTTGATCCAAATTCTCATATTTATTTTATAACCTATCTATATATACTAAATAAACCGTATGTCTTAGCCAGTCAATAAGTAAAAAAAACCCTTAACAATGCGAAACGCACGTGATATATAAATAATATACCATATTGAAGATAGACTATACTGGAAACCCTTATGAACTAACAGTACTTTATCAGCGGTGTAACATAGACTATACTGGAAACCCTTATGAACTAACAGTACTTTATCGGCGGTGTAACATAGACTATACTGGAAAACCTTATGAACTAACAGTCCTTTATCAGCGGTGTAACATAGACTATACTGGAAACCCTTATAAACTAACACTACTTTATCGGCGGTGTAATATAGACTATACTGGAAACCCTTATTAGCTAACAGTCCTTTATCGGCGGTGTAACATAGACTATACTGGAAACCCTTATGAACTAATAGTTCTTTATCGGCGGTGTAACATAGACTATATATACTGGAAACCTTTGTGAACTAACAGTACTTTATCGGCGGTGTAACATAGACTATACTGGAAACCCTTATGAACTAACAGTCCTTTATCGGCGGTGTAACATAGACTATACTGGAAACCCTTATGAACTAACAGTCCTTTATCGGCGGTGTAATATAGACTATAATGGAAACCCTTATGAACTAACAGTCCTTTATCGGCGGTGTAACATAGACTATACTGGAAACCCTTATGAACTAACAGTCCTTTATCGGCGGTGTAACAGACTATACTGTAAACCCTTATAAACTAACAGTCCTTTATCGGCGGTGTAACATAGACTATACTGGAAACCTTTGTGAACTAACAGTACTTTATCGGCGGTGTAACATAGACTATACTGGAAACCCGTATGAACTAACAGTCCTTTATCGGCGGTGTAATATAGACTATACTGTAAACCCTTATGAACTTACAGTCCTTTATCGGCGGTGTAACATAGACTATACTGGAAACCCTTATGAACTAACAGTCCTTTATCGGGGGTGTAACATAGACTATACTGTAAACCCTTATGAACTAACAGTCCTTTATCGGCGGTGTAACATAGACTATACTGGAAACCTGTGTGAACTAACAGTACTTTATCGGTGGTGTAACATAGACTATACTGGAAACCCTTATGAACTAACAGTCCTTTATCGGCGGTGTAATATAGACTATACTGTAAACCCTTATGAACTAACAGTCCTTTATCGGCGGTGTAATATAGACTATACTGGAAACCCTTATGAACTAACTAACAGTCCTTTATCGGCGGTGTAACATAGACTATACTGTAAACCCTTATGAACTAACAGTCCTTTATCGGCGGTGTAATATAGACTATACTGTAAACCCTTATGAACTAACAGTCCTTTATCGGCGGTGTAATATAGACTATACTGTAAACCCTTATGAACTAACAGTCCTTTATCGGGGGTGTAACATAGACTATACTGAAACCCTTATGAACTAACAGTCCTTTATCGGCGGTTTAACATAGACTTTACTGGAAACCCTTATGTTTAACAGTCCTTTATCGGTGGTGTCGACCCAATGATTTTAAAGCAAAGAGAAACATATAAAGACTGGGTGAATGATTATGATATCCTTATGGACTAACAGCCGAAAATCAGTGATCTCAACCCTATGTTATAAATCAAAGAGAAAGATAGAATATTGGGTGAACTACCCTTTCATGGAATAACAGCCGATCATCAGTAATGTCTTCCCATTAGTTGTAAATCAAAGAAAAAAGTAAAATCACAAAAAATAATCCCCCCAAAATAATATATTTGTTCATTAATACGATATTAATTATGGTAAAACAGGTTTGTGTGGCTGGAACCTTGTTGGGGAATTCGTGTCTAATTGGAAAAGTAAATGTTTTTAAAACAAACTGTCAACTTGAGCGTATCTCTTGAAAATACCATGTAGAGGGACACTTTCCGTAGTTATATAATTGTATTAATTTTACTATGAACATACTTTTTTGTATATCGGTCAATGGTATTTATATATCTGTACTATATATGTGCTCTTGTAACCAGTGTATAAGTATTTTTGCTTATCTATAAACACTCAATCGTATTTGTACTACAATGTATTACATTAGAAATAGGAGAAAACATCAAATTCAATATCAAAGCGGCAGTATCTGTCAAATTAAGAAATAATTCTTTCATGCCATGCTCTATGCTCATTTTAACATGGGTAGGCATTATATTTGTTAATATCTTAATACCGAGCGTTAGCGAGGTATTAAATGTTTACAAATATAATGCCTTACCATGTTAAAATGAGCATAGAGCATGGCATGATAGAATTATTTCGATTCTAATAGGACTATTTTGAACTTTTGTACTTTTGTACTTCGAAGCGGACCTACAGTATACGCTAAATGTCGCCATTTTGATTTGATGAACACAAACGTTATAGAAAAATCAACAGTTTATCAAGAAAGAAAAAAAACAGAAACATTTAAACCTACTTTTAGATTGTTTTTATTTAATTTCCTAGCAAGCAACACCAACAAAAATGTCCATTTGGATCTCTGGCGTTGTTCAAAATTCATCTGACGTTGCAATTTCAATTGTGACGGCAATCACGTGCAGCCCATGTTCTATTCGAATTAGAACATGGCTTTGTACCCAAAGCTAAAGAAGAACGTCATATTATAATTCTTTATAACCAATTTGATCCAAATTCTCATATTTATTTTATAACCTATCTATATATACTAAATAAACCGTATGTCTTAGCCAGTCAATAAGTAAAAAAAAAACCTTAACAATGCGAAACGCACGTGATATATAAATAATATACCATATTGAAGATAGACTATACTGGAAACCCTTATGAACTAACAGTACTTTATCAGCGGTGTAACATAGACTATACTGGAAACCCTTATGAACTAACAGTACTTTATCGGCGGTGTAACATAGACTATACTGGAAAACCTTATGAACTAACAGTCCTTTATCAGCGGTGTAACATAGACTATACTGGAAACCCTTATAAACTAACACTACTTTATCGGCGGTGTAATATAGACTATACTGGAAACCCTTATTAGCTAACAGTCCTTTATCGGCGGTGTAACATAGACTATACTGGAAACCCTTATGAACTAATAGTTCATTATCGGCGGTGTAACATAGACTATATATACTGGAAACCTTTGTGAACTAACAGTACTTTATCGGCGGTGTAACATAGACTATACTGGAAACCCTTATGAACTAACAGTCCTTTATCGGCGGTGTAACATAGACTATACTGGAAACCCTTATGAACTAACAGTCCTTTATCGGCGGTGTAATATAGACTATAATGGAAACCCTTATGAACTAACAGTCCTTTATCGGCGGTGTAACATAGACTATACTGGAAACCCTTATGAACTAACAGTCCTTTATCGGCGGTGTAACAGACTATACTGTAAACCCTTATAAACTAACAGTCCTTTATCGGCGGTGTAACATAGACTATACTGGAAACCTTTGTGAACTAACAGTACTTTATCGGCGGTGTAACATAGACTATACTGGAAACCCGTATGAACTAACAGTCCTTTATCGGCGGTGTAATATAGACTATACTGTAAACCCTTATGAACTTACAGTCCTTTATCGGCGGTGTAACATAGACTATACTGGAAACCCTTATGAACTAACAGTCCTTTATCGGGGGTGTAACATAGACTATACTGTAAACCCTTATGAACTAACAGTCCTTTATCGGCGGTGTAACATAGACTATACTGGAAACCTGTGTGAACTAACAATACTTTATCGGTGGTGTAACATAGACTATACTGGAAACCCTTATGAACTAACAGTCCTTTATCGGCGGTGTAATATAGACTATACTGTAAACCCTTATGAACTAACAGTCCTTTATCGGCGGTGTAATATAGACTATACTGGAAACCCTTATGAACTAACTAACAGTCCTTTATCGGCGGTGTAACATAGACTATACTGTAAACCCTTATGAACTAACAGTCCTTTATCGGCGGTGTAATATAGACTATACTGTAAACCCTTATGAACTAACAGTCCTTTATCGGCGGTGTAATATAGACTATACTGTAAACCCTTATGAACTAACAGTCCTTTATCGGGGGTGTAACATAGACTATACTGAAACCCTTATGAACTAACAGTCCTTTATCGGCGGTTTAACATAGACTTTACTGGAAACCCTTATGTTTAACAGTCCTTTATCGGTGGTGTAACATAGACTATACTGGAAACCCTTATGAACTAACAGTACTTTATCGGCGGTGTAACATAGACTATACTGGAAAACCTTATGAACTAACAGTCCTTTATCAGCGGTGTAACATAGACTATACTGGAAACCCTTATAAACTAACACTACTTTATCGGCGGTGTAATATAGACTATACTGGAAACCCTTATTAGCTAACAGTCCTTTATCGGCGGTGTAACATAGACTATACTGGAAACCCTTATGAACTAATAGTTCTTTATCGGCGGTGTAACATAGACTATATATACTGGAAACCTTTGTGAACTAACAGTACTTTATCGGCGGTGTAACATAGACTATACTGGAAACCCTTATGAACTAACAGTCCTTTATCGGCGGTGTAACATAGACTATACTGGAAACCCTTATGAACTAACAGTCCTTTATCGGCGGTGTAATATAGACTATAATGGAAACCCTTATGAACTAACAGTCCTTTATCGGCGGTGTAACATAGACTATACTGGAAACCCTTATGAACTAACAGTCCTTTATCGGCGGTGTAACAGACTATACTGTAAACCCTTATAAACTAACAGTCCTTTATCGGCGGTGTAACATAGACTATACTGGAAACCTTTGTGAACTAACAGTACTTTATCGGCGGTGTAACATAGACTATACTGGAAACCCGTATGAACTAACAGTCCTTTATCGGCGGTGTAATATAGACTATACTGTAAACCCTTATGAACTTACAGTCCTTTATCGGCGGTGTAACATAGACTATACTGGAAACCCTTATGAACTAACAGTCCTTTATCGGGGGTGTAACATAGACTATACTGTAAACCCTTATGAACTAACAGTCCTTTATCGGCGGTGTAACATAGACTATACTGGAAACCTGTGTGAACTAACAGTACTTTATCGGTGGTGTAACATAGACTATACTGGAAACCCTTATGAACTAACAGTCCTTTATCGGCGGTGTAATATAGACTATACTGTAAACCCTTATGAACTAACAGTCCTTTATCGGCGGTGTAATATAGACTATACTGGAAACCCTTATGAACTAACTAACAGTCCTTTATCGGCGGTGTAACATAGACTATACTGTAAACCCTTATGAACTAACAGTCCTTTATCGGCGGTGTAATATAGACTATACTGTAAACCCTTATGAACTAACAGTCCTTTATCGGCGGTGTAATATAGACTATACTGTAAACCCTTATGAACTAACAGTCCTTTATCGGGGGTGTAACATAGACTATACTGAAACCCTTATGAACTAACAGTCCTTTATCGGCGGTTTAACATAGACTTTACTGGAAACCCTTATGTTTAACAGTCCTTTATCGGTGGTGTCGACCCAATGATTTTAAAGCAAAGAGAAACATATAAAGACTGGGTGAATGATTATGATATCCTTATGGACTAACAGCCGAAAATCAGTGATCTCAACCCTATGTTATAAATCAAAGAGAAAGATAGAATATTGGGTGAACTACCCTTTCATGGAATAACAGCCGATCATCAGTAATGTCTTCCCATTAGTTGTAAATCAAAGAAAAAAGTAAAATCACAAAAAATACTGACTCTGAGGAAAATCCATAACGGAAAGTAACTCATTTAAATGGTAAAATCAAAAGCTCAAACACATCAAATGAATGGACAACAACTGTCATATTCCTGACTTGGTACATGCATTTTCTTGTGTATAAAATGGTGGATTAAACCTGGTCTTATAGCTTGTTAAACCTCTCACTTGTATAGCAGTCGCATCAAGTTCCACGATTGTATTGACAACGATGTGTGAATAAAACAAACATATATTTCTTAGTTAAATATGTCAAAAATAGGAGTACCGTAACCAACGTTTACATTGTGTTATATTTTTTTTTAATCGCTATAAAAACTAACAATATTGCTACAAAGAAGCACAAAAGGGCGTATAAACAAAGCACATTGGCAAACAAGAAAGACAAGAATACAAAAAAATACCATGGACATAGCACAATGACGGGACGTATAAGTTCAGAGCCACGTCATATGTATCAAAGAAACAAAAAAAGGGCATATAGACAAAGCACCAATTAGCTCATACGTAATCAGAAATCTATATTTTAATTAGATTGCAAAATACATTAGCAAAAATGAAAGACAAGAATACAAAAATTATAATACAGCAATAACACAATGACGGGACGTATTAGTACAGAGCCACGGCGTATGTATCAAATAAAACACCAAAAGCTATATAGGCAAAGCACATTAGCAGAAATGAAAGACACGACTACAATTTTTTTTCATAGAACAATTACACAATGACGGGATGTATAAGTCACGTCAATTGGATATCACCAAAACTGATTACACCTGAAAAGTAATATTATTAACGACAAATGAAAGAATTCTATAACACGTTATTAAGTTAATAACCAACGTCAGTACCCAGAATCTATACTTCAAGACCATCGTGTATTATATGTGAAGTTATTCAATTAGATATTAGTTATTTAGTATAAGATGCATTCTAGTTTTTATTAGCTGTTAGAGGTTTTGAACTGGCTGTCAGTTAACTGCGAGTACTCTCAGATCTGTACCTAGTGTCTTTTTGTTGTTGGGATGTACAAGTACCCGTCCACGTCCACTTGTATTTTTATCCATCTGATGACTTAAGCCTTTTTCAATTGATTTTTATAGTTCGTTCTTATGTTGTACTGTTATACCACTGTCCCAGATTAGGGGGAGGGTTAAGATCGAGCTAACATGTTTAACCCCGCCACATTCTGTATGTGTGTGCCTGTCCCAAGTCAGGAGCCTGTAATTTAGAGGTTGTCGTTTATTTATGTGTTACATATTTGTTTTTCGTTCATTTATTGTAAATAAATTAGGCCGTTAGCTTTCTCGTTTGAAATTGTTTAACATTGTCATTTAGGAGCCTTTTATAGCTGACTGTGCAGTATGGGCTTTGCTCATTGTTGAAGACCTTACGATGAACTATAGTTGTTAATTTCTGTGTTATTTTGGTCTCTGGTGGAGAGTTGTCTCATACCAATCACACCACATCTTCTTTTTTTTTATAATTGATACGGAATATTTATCAACATGGTCTTTGTCCGATGAACCTTTTTTTAGAACATGGACTAGACTTTCTTTGACATACCCCTGGTTCATTACTTTCTGCTCAGACACTTGTGACCTTAACAAAGTCTGAGAAGAAGCTGCCAGCTCTTGAATACCGAAAAAGTTGGAAAATATATATCCCATATGCAGGTAAAAATGGTATATTGCCTCTAAGGTGGGGACATGGATAACTTCATTTGTCATAGATTCTGGTCCTGAGATGCCTGTGCATGTCAAATACGAGGTATAAGTTTAAAAACGAGGCGACAGAAGCCGTGTCCTATGTTTATTTAATTACTAGGTATGGGGGATATATTAAAGAATCCAAATCAGAAAAATTCAAAATGTTAATGGAAAGAACATCATTAATATATCTGAAGTATTCTTAAAGCCATTTGTTTTGACAAGTGTCTGAAGGAACTCCGATTCATATGAAAATAAGAAGATGTCGACAGGGAGATGTGCACAGTTCGTTCCCATAGGAATGCCGACAATTTGTTGAAATTTGTTGTAGTAATACGATTAACATACAAAGACAATACTATTTGCAGCTTTGTCCGCAGAAATAACATACTTCTCACGAAGAGTTGATATACATTTCACAGCCTGTTTGTCTCTGAAAACTGACTGGTCGATGATTTACAGTTTTCAACTTATGAATGTGATGATTTATCAAAGACCTGATTTTTTTTACCCATTCTGACAAAGTGTCCAGTTCAACTTCTTCTCATTTAGCCCATACTCTGGCGTAGTCCTCAGTAGAAACATAGACTGTAGGTTGAGTGATATCCTCATGGGACTAACAGCCGATCATCAGTGGTGTCAGCACAATGGTTATGAATCAGAGAGAAACATATAATACTGGCTGAATGATAAATATAGACTATAGGGTGATTGATATCCTCACGGACTAACAGTCGTTCATCAGTGGTAACAACACTGTGTATAAATCATAGAGAAACATAGACTATTGGGCGAGTGATAATCTCATGGACGAACAGCCGATTATCAGTGGTAACAACCCAATGGTTGTCAATCAAAGGGAAACATAGACTACTTGGTAACTGATATCATCACTGACTTACAGCCGATCACCAGTAGTGTCGATACAAGAGTTGTCAATCAAAGGGAAACATAGACTACTTGGTAACTGATATCATCACTGACTAACAGCCGATCACCAGTAGTGTCGATACAAGAGTTGTCAATCAAAGGGAAACATAGACTACTTGGTAACTGATATCATCACTGACTAACAGCCGATCACCAGTAGTGTCGATACAAGAGTTGTCAATCAAAGAGAAACATAGACTACTTGGTAACTGATATCTTTATGGACTAACAGCCAAACATCAGTGATGTCAACCCAATAGATGTAAAACAAAGATTTACATAGATTACTGGGAAAATGATATCATCACTGACTTACAGCCGATCACCAGTAGTGTCGATACAAGAGTTGTCAATCAAAGGGAAACATAGACTACTTGGTAACTGATATCATCACTGACTAACAGCCGATCACCAGTAGTGTCGATACAAGAGTTGTCAATCAAAGGGAAACATAGACTTCTTGGTAACTGATATCATCACTGACTTACAGCCGATCACCAGTAGTGTCGATACAAGAGTTGTCAATCAAAGGGAAACATAGACTACTTGGTAACTGATATCGTCACTGACTAACAGCCGATCACCAGTAGTGTCGATACAAGAGTTGTAAATCAAAGAGAAACATAGACTACTTGGTAACTGATATCGTCACTGACTAACAGCCGATCACCAGTAGTGTCGATACAAGAGTTGTAAATCAAAGAGAAACATAGACTACTTGGTAACTGATATCGTCACTGACTAACAGCCGATCACCAGTAGTGTCGATACAAGAGTTGTAAATCAAAGAGAAACGTGGAATACTGACTGAATGTTATCTTTATGGACCAATAGCCAATCATCAGTGATGTCAACCCAATAGATGTAAAACAAAGATTTACATAGATTACTGGGAAAATGATATCTTCATGGACGAACGACCGATCATCATCAGTGGTGGTAGAGTTGTAATACAAAAAGAACATAGAGTACTGAGTGAATGATATCCTTATGGACTTATATCCGATCATCAGTGGTGTTAGAGTTGTAATACTAAGATTTACATAGATCACTGGGTGGAAAATATTCTTATGGACTAACATCCGATCATCAGTGGTGTTAGAGTTGTAATAAACAGATTTACATAGATTTCTAAGTGAAACATATACTTACGAACTAACATCCGATCATCAGTGATGTTAGAGTTGTACATGTAATACAAAGATTTACATAGATTACTGGGTGAAAAATATCCTAATGGACTATCAGCCGATCATCAGGGGTGTTAGAGTTGTCATACAAAGATTTACATAGATTACTGGGTGAAAAATATCCTTATGGACTAACATCCGATCACCAGTGGTGTTAGAGTTGTAATACAAAGATTTACATAGATTACTGGGTGAAAAATATCCTTATGGACTATCAGCCGATCATGAGTGGTGTTAGAGTTGTTATACAAAGATTTACATAGATTACTGGGTGTAAAATATCCTTATGGACTATCAGCCGATCATCAGTGGTGTAAGAGTTGTTATACAAAGATTTACATAGATTACTGGGTGTAAAATATCCTTATGGACTAACATCCGATCATCAGTGGTGTTAGAGTTGTAATACAAAGATTTACATAGATTACTTGGTGAAAAATATCCTTATGGACTATCAGCCGATCATCAGTGGTGTTAGAGTTGTTATACAAAGATTTACATAGATTACTGGGTGTAAAATATCCTTGTGGACTAACATCCGATCATCAGTGGTGTTAGAGTTGTTATACAAAGATTTACATAGATTACTGGGTGTAAAATATCCTTATGGACTATCAGCCGATCATCAGGGGTGTCGATACAAGAGTTGTAAGACCAAGAGAAAATAGAGTATTGGGTGAATGATACTTTCATGATAAGTCCCGATCATCTGTGGTGTCAACCCAATGGGTATAAATGAAGGAGAAACATAGACTATAGGATGAGTGATATCCTCATGGACTCACAGCTAATAATCAGTGGTGTCAACCCAGTTGATGTTAATTAAAGGAATCTATACTACTTGGTGAATGATATCATCAAGGTTATAACAGCTGGTCATTAGTGGTGTCTATCGAATGTTGTAAATAGTACATTGCGAAACATAGACAACTGGGTGAATGATACTACCATTGACTACCATATTCAGTGGTGTCAACCCAATAGTTGTAAAACAAAGAGAACATAGACTATTGGGTGAATGATACCATCATTGACTAGCATCTTCAGTGGTGTCAACCCAATAGTTGTAAAACAAAGAGAACATAGAATTGGGTGAATGATACCATCATTGACTAGCATCTTCAGTGGTGTCAACCCAATAGTTGTAAAACAAGGAGAACAAAGACTGTTGGTTGAATGATACCACAATTGACTAGCATCTTCAGTGATGTCAACCCAATAGTTGTAAAACAAAGAGAACATAGACTATTGGATGAATGATACCATCATTGACTAGCCTCTTCAGTGGTGTCAACGCAATAGTTGTAAAACAAAGATAGCATAGACTATTGGGTGAATGATACCATCATTGACTAGCCTCTTCAGTGGTGTCAACCTAATAGTTGTAAAACAAAGAGAACAGAGACTGTTGGTTGAATGATACCATCATTGACTTGCATCTTCAGTGGTGTCAACCCAATAGTTGTAAAACAAAGAGAACATAGACTATTGGATGAATGATACCATCATTGACTAGCCTCTTCAGTGGTGTCAACCCAATAGTTGTAAAACAATGAGAACATAGAATTGGGTGAATGATACTATCATTGACTAGCCTCTTCAGTGGTGTCAACCCGATAGTTGTAAAACAAAGAGAACATAGAATTGGGTGAATGATACCATCATTGACTAGCATCTTCAGTGGTGTCAACCCAATAGTTGTAAAACAAAGAGAACAGAGACTGTTGGTTGAATGATACCATCATTGACTTGCATCTTCAGTGGTGTCAACCCAATAGTTGTAAAACAAAGAGAACATAGACTATTGGGTGAATGATACCATCATTGACTTGCATCTTCAGTGATGTCAACCCAATAGTTGTAAAACAAAGAGAACATAGACTATTGGATGAATGATACCATCATTGACTAGCCTCTTCAGTGGTGTCAACCCAATAGTTGTAAAACAAAGATAACAAAAACTATTGGGTGAATGATACCATCATTGACTAGCCTCTTCAGTGGTGTCAACCCAATAGTTGTAAAACAAAGAGAACATAGACTATTGGGTGAATGATACCATCATTGACTAGCCTCTTCAGTGGTGTCAATCAAATAGTTGTAAAACAAAGATAACATAGAATTGGGTGAATGATACCATCATTGACTAGCATCTTCAGTGGTGTCAACCCAATAGTTGTAAAACAAAGAGAACATAGAATTGGGTGAATGATACCATCATTGACTAGCATCTTCAGTGGTGTCAACCCAATAGTTGTAAAACAAAGAGAACATAGAATTGGGTGAATGATACCATCATTGACTAGCATCTTCAGTGGTGTCAACCCAATAGTTGTAAAACAAAAAGAACAGAGACTGTTGGTTGAATGATACCATCATTGACTTGCATCTTCAGTGGTGTCAACCCAATAGTTGTAAAACAAAGAGAACATAGACTATTGGATGAATGATACCATCATTGACTAGCCTCTTCAGTGGTGTCAACCCAATAGTTGTAAAACAAAGAGAACATAGAATTGGGTGAATGATACTATCATTGACTAGCCTCTTCAGTGGTGTCAACCCGATAGTTGTAAAACAAAGAGAACATAGAATTGGGTGAATGATACCATCATTGACTAGCCTCTTCAGTGGTGTCAACCCAATAGTTGTAAAACAAAGAGAACAGAGACTATTGGGTGAATGATACTATCATTGACTAGCATCTTCAGTGGTGTCAACCCAATAGTTGTAAAACAAAGAGAACATAGAATAGGGTGAATGATACCATCATTGACTAGCCTCTTCAGTGGTGTCAATCCAATAGTTGTAAAACAAAGAGAACATATACTATTGGGCGAATGATACCACCATTGACTAGTCTCTTCAGTGGTGTCAATCCAATAGTTGTAAAACAAAGAGAACATAGACTATTGGGTGAATGATACCATCATTGACTAGCCTCTTCAGTGGTGTCAACCCAATAGTTGTAAAACAAAGATAGCATAGACTATTGGGTGAATGATACCATCATTGACTAGCATCTTCAGTGGTGTCAACCCAATAGTTGTAAAACAAAGAGAACATAGACTATTGGGTGAATGATACCATCATTGACTAGCCTCTTCAGTGGTGTCAACCCAATAGTTGTAAAACAAAGATAACAAAAACTATTGGGTGAAAGATACCATCATTGACTAGCATCTTCAGTGGTGTCAACCCAATAGTTGTAAAACAAAGAGAACAGAGACTGTTGGATGAATGATACCATCATTGACTAGCCTCTTCAGTGGTGTCAACGCAATAGTTGTAAAACAAAGATAGCATAGACTATTGGGTGAATGATACCATCATTGACTAGCCTCTTCAGTGGTGTCAACCCAATAGTTGTAAAACAAAGAGAACATAAACTATTGGGTGAATGATACCATCATTGACTAGCATCTTCAGTGGTGTCAACCCAATAGTTGTAAAACAAAGAGAACAGAGACTGTTGGTTGAATGATACCATCATTGACTAGCCTCTTCAGTGGTGTCAACCCAATAGTTGTAAAACAAAGAGAACATAGACTATTGGAGGAATGATACCATCATTGACTAGCCTCTTCAGTGGTGTCAATCCAATAGTTGTAAAACAAAGAGAACATAGAATTGGGTGAATGATACCATCATTGACTAGCATCTTCAGTGGTGTCAATCCAATAGTTGTAAAACAAAGAGAACATAGAATTGGGTGAATGATACCATCATTGACTAGCATCTTCAGTGGTGTCAACCCAATAGTTGTAAAACAAAGAGAACATAGAATAGGGTGAATGATACCATCATTGACTAGCCTCTTCAGTGGTGTCAATCCAATAGTTGTAAAACAAAGAGAACATATACTATTGGGCGAATGATACCACCATTGACTAGTCTCTTCAGTGGTGTCAATCCAATAGTTGTAAAACAAAGAGAACATAGACTATTGGGTGAATGATACCATCATTGACTAGCCTCTTCAGTGGTGTCAACCCAATAGTTGTAAAACAAAGATAGCATAGACTATTGGGTGAATGATACCATCATTGACTAGCATCTTCAGTGGTGTCAACCCAATAGTTGTAAAACAAAGAGAACATAGACTATTGGGTGAATGATACCATCATTGACTAGCCTCTTCAGTGGTGTCAACCCAATAGTTGTAAAACAAAGATAACAAAAACTATTGGGTGAAAGATACCATCATTGACTAGCATCTTCAGTGGTGTCAACCCAATAGTTGTAAAACAAAGAGAACAGAGACTGTTGGATGAATGATACCATCATTGACTAGCCTCTTCAGTGGTGTCAACGCAATAGTTGTAAAACAAAGATAGCATAGACTATTGGGTGAATGATACCATCATTGACTAGCCTCTTCAGTGGTGTCAACCCAATAGTTGTAAAACAAAGAGAACATAAACTATTGGGTGAATGATACCATCATTGACTAGCATCTTCAGTGGTGTCAACCCAATAGTTGTAAAACAAAGAGAACAGAGACTGTTGGTTGAATGATACCATCATTGACTAGCCTCTTCAGTGGTGTCAACCCAATAGTTGTAAAACAAAGAGAACATAGACTATTGGAGGAATGATACCATCATTGACTAGCCTCTTCAGTGGTGTCAATCCAATATTTGTAAAACAAAGAGAACATAGAATTGGGTGAATGATACCATCATTGACTAGCATCTTCAGTGGTGTCAATCCAATAGTTGTAAAACAAAGAGAACATAGAATTGGGTGAATGATACCATCATTGACTAGCCTCTTCAGTGGTGTCAATCCAATAGTTGTAAAACAAAGAGAACATAGAATTGGGTGAATGATACCATCATTGACTAGCATCTTCAGTGGTGTCAATCCAATAGTTGTAAAACAAAGAGAACATAGAATTGGGTGAATGATACCATCATTGACTAGCCTCTTCAGTGGTGTCAATCCAATAGTTGTAAAACAAAGAGAACATAGAATTGGGTGAATGATACCATCATTGACTAGCATCTTCAGTGGTGTCAATCCAATAGTTGTAAAACAAAGAGAACATAGAATTGGGTGAATGATACCATCATTGACTAGCCTCTTCAGTGGTGTCAATCCAATAGTTGTAAAACAAAGATAACAAAAACTATTGGGTGAATGATACCATCATTGACTAACATCTTCAGTGGTGTCAATCCAATAGTTGTAAAACAAAGATAACAAAAACTATTGGGTGAATGATACCATCATTGACTAGCCTCTTCAGTGGTGTCAACCCAATAGTTGTAAAACAAAGAGAACATAGACTATTGGATGAATGATACCATCATTGACTAGCCTCTTCAGTGGTGTCAATCCAATAGTTGTAAAACAAAGAGAACATAGAATTGGGTGAATGATACCATCATTGACTTGCATCTTCAGTGGTGTCAACCCAATAGTTGTAAAACAAAGAGAACATAGACTATTGGGTGAATGATACCACCATTGACTAGCCTCTTCAGTGGTGTCAATCCAATAGTTGTAAAACAAAGAGAACAGAGACTATTGGGTGAATGATACCATCATTGACTAACATCTTCAGTGGTGTCAATCCAATAGTTGTAAAACAAAGATAGCAAAAACTATTGGGTGAATGATACCATCATTGACTAGCCTCTTCAGTGGTGTCAACCCAATAGTTGTAAAACAAAGAGAACATAGACTATTGGATGAATGATACCATCATTGACTAGTCTCTTCAGTGGTGTCAACCCAATAGTTGTAAAACAAAGATAACAAAAACTATTGGGTGAATGATACCATCATTGACTAGCCTCTTCAGTGGTGTTAACCCAATAGTTGTAAAACAAAGAGAACATAGACTATTGGGTGAATGATACCATTATTGACTAGCCTCTTCAGTGGTGTCAACCCAATAGTTGTAAAACAAAGAGAACATAACATATTGGGTGAATGATACCATCATTGACTAGCCTCTTCAGTGGTGTCAACCAAATAGTTGTAAAACAAAGAGAACATAGACTATTGGGTGAATGATACCATCATTGACTAGCCTCTTCAGTGGTGTCAGAGGTAATCTATTCCTGAGGCAGAAAAGCCTTAGTATTTCAAAAATTCAAAATTTTGTTAAAAGTTTATTTATAATTATGAACATATCAATGATAACTCAAGTCAACACAGAAGTGCTGACTATTTGGTTCGCGATACCCTCGGGAAAATAAATCTCCACCAGCAGTGGCATCGACCCAGTGGTTGTAAATAAACTCATCATAGATGCCAGGATTGAAACATAGACTTAATGAATGACGCTCATGGACTAACAGCCCATAATCAGTGGTGTGGACACAAGGGTTGTAATTCATAGAGAACATAAACTGCTTTGTAAATAATAACCTTATTGACAAATAGGAGACCTTCAGAGGTGTCGATCGAATAGTTCGAAAAGACTACTGGGTGAAACATACTCTTAAAGACTAACAGCCAATCATCATCAAAGGTGTTGATCCAATTGTTGTATTTCACAGAGAACATAAACTAATTGGTAATGGAATTCCACATGTACTTACACCGATAATCAGGGGTGTCGATCCAAGGGCTATACATCAAAGAGAACATAGACTAATGGAACAGGGTGAACGATACCTTCATGGAATAACAGCTGTTCATCAGTGGTGTCGATCCAATGAATGTAAATCAAATTGAAACATATACTGTTTGGTGAATAATATCTTCATGGACTTATAGTAACAGCCGATCATCATTGATGTCTATCCAATGGTTGAAAATCACAGAGAAATAGACATTTGACTGCCCACCATCATTGTTTTTGATAGTAATAATAATAAAGATAGTTATGTTTTAAAACTGCCATTAAATATGATATCTTAACTAACAGAAAATTTATTTATTACTAAACAAAATTAAACATTTGGAAAACAAGAATGATGTTCAAATCTAATCAGACATCCTCAATATCTAAAGGAATAAACATTAATGTAGAAATTTATATATTTATTATTTTTCTGATTAAGTTAAAGGTTTTTATACAATCAATACAATTTTTAATTTTAATGAACCATTATTGTCTTAATAGTTTATTGTTAAGTTTGTATATTATAATACTAATATGAATAATCATATGAAAAATTACGTGGCATCTTGATGTCAATGAAATTATCTGTATTTGTATCTGTATCTGTAATTGTATCAACAGTCTGAAATATAATCGTAGAACAACAATGACCACCGATTGAAACATCCCTTCTTTGACCAACAGTTCATCATCAGTGGTCTAGACCCAAAGATAATAAGTAGAAAGGAACAAGTGGATGATGATTTAGCCAAAAATACCAAACTCCAAGGTAAATTATAGTATCTTTCGCCCTCAGAGCTTTCGCCACTCTTTTAAAAAAAGGGAAGAAATTCATAAAAAAAACTGTGGAAAAAAAATCAAACGTATATGAACTATTGAAACGAATAGAAGACAACTGTCATATTCGTAACTTGGAACTGGCATTTCCCTAAGATAATCGAGTGGGTTACATCTGAGGTTATAGCTTACTGTGGTGACTTATAAGACACATAGTAGCAATTCGTAGACTACTGTGTGCATAATGGTAGTAAACGAAATAAATTCATCATGGATACCAGGATTGAAATTTTAGATTTGCGCCAAACGCGCGTTTCGTCTACATGAGACTCGTCAGTGACATTCGAATCAAAAAGTGTCCAAAAGGCCAAACGAGGGAGACATTGATAAGTTATTAATCAGACACTCTCCGTTATCCGTGGAGTCGACCGAATGTTAGTAAGTCAAAGATCAACATTGTCTACCGAATGATAACCTCTTGACCTAGCTGTCCGTCACCAGTGGTATCGACCCAATGAAAAATAGTTATATATGTAATTATATACGGACGTGTTTGGCAACAAACTATTTATTACGTCATTACAGTCAATCTTTTGAATGTGTACAGATTGAAATTTAAGAACGGGATATATGATTCGTTTATGAGTTAAAACTGACTTTGAACTAGCTTTTATTAACTGCGAATGCTCTCAAATGGTAGACCGATACAGTCTTTAGTGTTTTTGTTAGCTTTTGTTGTTGTTTTTATTAATTCTAGTTGCGATCTTAAAAGAATTCGTATTAAAACAATTGACAGACACAGCTAAGTCTGCCTAATAACCTGACTTACATCTACTTAATAATGCAGGTAGGTTAAGAACAAAATATATGATTTCATGGTCCTAATAGTGAACTTTCCATTTCTATACATAGCAACATTTCAGCAGTGTCTGTATTGGGAGTATATATCTCCCAGTTGAAACAATATTTTAGAACTTTCACTTCCTATCAAGATTTCCTTAATGAATAATTGCTTCTCACAAGGATGCTATTAAACCAAGAGTACCAACTCCACGTGGTGAAGTTGATATTACCCCT
Organism: Mytilus edulis; assembly: GCF_963676685.1. Taxonomy (NCBI): domain Eukaryota; kingdom Metazoa; phylum Mollusca; class Bivalvia; order Mytilida; family Mytilidae; genus Mytilus; species Mytilus edulis. The sequence continues at coordinate 28,648,075 of NC_092348.1, read as the reverse complement.
TTGATAGTTTTTACCAAGACCATCCCGTTCTGGTTGACCGTTATAGAATATTTGTTTCACATATGACAACAGCTATGTTTCAATTGTCGAAACCACAATCCTATTTTTGTTTTCTTTATTGTGACCTACCCAATTATGCTTACCACCGGATAGGTACAAATATATGCAACATAACAGGTGACTTATTAGGAGCAGGATCTCCTTACCTTTCATAGCACCTCAGAGCACCCTCTGTTTGTTAGGGTTTGTGTTTCTCAGTCTTTAGTTTCTTTATTGTGGTTTGTATGTTGTTCTTTGTTGTTCAGTTGTTTCTCTTTTTTTTTACCGTGGCGTTTTCAGTTAGCTGTCTATTTACGATAAAATTGAGAAAGGAAATGGTGAATATGTCAAAGCGACAACCACCCGACCATAGAGCAAAAAACAGCCGAAGGCAACCAATGGGTCTTCAATGTAGCGAGAATTCCCGCACCCGTAGGTGTCCTTCAGCTGGCCCCTAAAATATGCATAATAGTACAGTGATAATGGACGTCATACTAAACTCCGAATTATACACAAGAAACTAAAATTTAAAATAATAAATTGAGTTTGAATGTCCCTTTAGTATCTTACGGTTATCTTTATGGACAAAAGTTGATAGTACTTGATAAATATGATCCCCAAATCCTATCACTATCATGAATATGGATATGGAAATAAGTATTTTCGTGGTTAAAAAAATGATTTTTCAATTTTCAAGATTTTCATTTTTTTTTAAATCAACCTCACTAAAATGATCTGTTTCATTTCTCGTGATTCCTCCTATCCAAAATCTATTAAAAATTGTTATTTCACGAATACTGATGAATCCATAATCTGTCTCATTTTCTATTATTGTTTACACCATTTCTGACTTCCTCATCTCCTAAGTCAAATCTCTAATATTTTTTTTTCGTTTTATATGATTTGTTGTTTTCTACGATTCTCCTATTATTTCAATTATCTTCACATTCCTTTTCGTTCTATATTTCAATAATTTAATTTTGGATGTAACGCGTCTTCTGATTGGCTGACGTTATTTTGTTATGAGCCCATAGACATAATTTAGTCATGTGACCATGACGTCATCAACGTTTTTTTCATGGTTTTCTGCGGATTAAAATGGAATTTAGAATTAAATTATAAGAAATGACTGTAATATTTTTTCTGTCTATTCGAAATAACATAAAAAATGGGGTGCACACTGTTAAATCACCCGCTACGCGCGTTATTCAGTGTGCACCAAATTTTTTATGTTATTTCTTCATAGACAGAAAAAATATTACAGTCATTCCTTAAAAATCATTTATAAACGACAGGATTGTCATTTTCATCCTGTCAAGGTTGATGGCTCTCTACGAGTGCATCTATTTCCCCTACCAATAAAATATGGCCTCTTTGATATAGCTAAGTTTGCTGAAAATGACTATAAACACCAACAATCCGTCAATCAATCATTTATCAACGTCTACGTAACTAGTTAGACTGTACAAACCAATTTGTCTTAACTTATTCTATTTTCATATTTCGATTCACCTCTAGTTATATCTTCCTTATCTTTCTTTCTTCGCTGCATGGTGCCATTTTTTTGTATATCTGTGAATCTTAGCCTCCCTGTGGAAGATTTGGTTTCAATGAATATAATATGTTAAACATTGATTTTGTAAGTGATTGTTTAGAGTTATCTCTCTTCGGTGTATTTCTCATAGAAAAGTAAAATACCTAAAATTCAACACATGAAATCCCCAATCAAATGACAGGATCAAAAGCTCATACACATCAAACCAATGGAAAGCAAGTGTCATATTCCTATCTTGGCAAAGGTGTAATACCACCCCATTGGTTTTCAACTATTTGTTTGTTTTTGTTAAATTTGCCCTTTTCAAAAAAAAAAAAAAAAAATGTGCAAACTTCAAATAAAGAAATACTTGGTATGAGTAAAATTTTATCCTGTCCAGTACTAAAGAGAAAAATCATAGAACATTTCATGTCATAAAAGAAAATAACCTTCACTGGCAGTAAACCAATCAAATTTTCACCTTTTTTTTTTTAAACTGTGTACAAGCTTTAGTAACCATGTAACATAAACGGTTCCAAAATATTGCATACAAACCCCAAATAAAAAAAATGGGGCTTTGAAATGGCCAAGATAAATGTTTATGACCCATTAAGATTTTACTGCAATGAAATGTAGGAATAATTACCTGCAACTATCAAATTCAAGGGAATATTTGTTTTCGACCTATTTTCGTATGCAACTGGATGTGACGTACTATGATTTGGTGGTATTGCATCTATAGTAATTTTCTTAAGTAGAAATTAAGCCTGGTTTAGTTTAACAGCTAGCTAAACCTCTCACTTGTATAGAGTCAATTGGTTTTGTATGGCATATTATGTTTAAATGTCTAATATTGTGGTTGTTCCCGATATCCTTTTTTAATGTAATTGGTTGATTTGAAAACTGTTTAAAAGAGGGACGAAAGATACCAAAGAGACAGTCAAACTCATAAATCTAAAAGAAACTGACAACGCCATGGCTAAAAATGAAAAAGACAAACAGAAAAACAATAGTACACATGACGCGACATAGAAAACTAAAGAATAAACAACACGAACCCCACCAAAAACTAGGGGTGATCTCCGGTGCTCCGGAAGGGTAAGCAGATCCTGCTCCACATGTGGCACCCGTCGTGTTGCTTATGTGATTACAAATCCACTTTTAGCACAAATGATTTTTTTGTGGCAGTCAGTTTTTATCAGTGGGGGAAGCTGGATTGCCCAACTGAGAGCCACCTATCTTCGGTATGATACTGACAGCATACCTGAAGTCACAACCTCAGAGTTGACAGGCTTTTAAATAATAAACCACTAATAACACAAGAGCTAAATATTACCGAGAAAGAATCTGTAATAAAAGTTTCGTTGTACGTTGTCAAATGGGTCATAAAAATATAAAGTGCTACATTTCTATGAAAAATATGTCTTTTTAACGCCACATGCATACATATTTTATAAATATTTCTTCATCAATATGATATAAAATACTACAGGTTGATTAATAAAGATAGTTCATAAAATATTCAGCATTTGTTATTTGAAATATGGAAGCATAAAACTCGAGGAATAAATAAAATATCATCGAAAAAGAAAATGACGCATGAACATCATTAATAGAAATCCTATATGTGTTCTTTTGTGCATAAAAAAATGAAAGTTTCAAGGATAAGAAGTAATTTGATAGATGTGTTGTTTATAACTGCTGTGCCTGAAATAAAAGTATGAGTATAAAATCTTCTTAAAATAAGAACCAGCTGACGTAAATCAAACAAACTTCACACAGAACCAATCGTTTTTTTTTAATCGGTAGTTATATTCTCTTAATTTATACCTAGTCTTTTGGTGTTCAATCGATCAGAATGTGATTTCGGAGCTCTGTTAATTAAACAATTCATATTAATATAAGTTGTGTTAATATTAATCTATAGAAGTGTCTAAATTCGGACAAATAAGGACAACATTTTTACCAGTTGTTTTTGAAGATTCACCAACATTCCTCAATAAATGTCTATGTTGTTAAAAAGGGGGGACTTCTTAGTTCATTGTGAACATTTCAGCACAAATCAAAATGAATAAATGCAAGAGTGTTTTAATAAAATCACCGTCTGAGGTCTCGCTTCTTTTGAAGTTCGGGCGATTCCCTCATGGTTTGTCTATTCTAAAAGATTTATGAGATTTCAACATCGGTAAACTAATGTCGTCTTTATGTAAACGAAATGTATTAGTTGGCTGGAATTTTATTTTTTCACGTACTGAATATACATGAAATATTTGACGCAAGACGATGAGGTGTTTAACAGCATACATACTTATTGTCATTTTTCACAGAAAAAAAATCGATCCGTCGTACATATGATTACAGTTCCTACAAGAAAGTTGCATCAAACTTAATGCATAACAGGAAAAGTGTTATCGCAATCTACTTGATCCCTGCTATCGTTATCCCTTGTATACAAGTACCAGGTTATCCTCAAATTCAAGCCCGCGAATTGATGTAGATCACAATTTTGATCAGATTGAGGATTGTTGGTGAATATCAAAGAAACGGTAGGATGTAATAATTTGAGAGTTGTTTAGCTGATTATTGAAGGTGTAGACTGTTTAGACGCAGGCATGTGCAAACTTAAGATTACATCCGGTAAAAACTCATCAGAGATACCAGCCATAATTTAGTACGATGGACGGGTGTTTCATCTTCACAAGACTCATCAACAGTTTCATCTATCGTCTCAATAAGCTATTTGAAAAACAAGTCGCATATTTTTTGGTTTTAAAAAGGCGAACTGCGATAATTGCTACTCGGCGCTAACTATTTGCTGACAACTGGCATTATACACCATGTCAAAGAAAGCAACAACCAAATCACGTATTAGATGCACGCAACATTTGATGTAACAATCATATAATCTGAAATACTACCGGTTGTATAACGTAGATATTGTGTAATGTATCGAACAAAACAATGCTTTGTCATTAGTTAAAACACCACTTTTGCATACAATTTGATTCAAGATTAGCATGACATCATGGTTTAATATAAAATTAGGAGATTTGGTACAATTGCTTATGATGCAATTATCAAACACAGTCTAAAATGACGTAAAGTGAAGCTATTGTAGATCACCATACGGCTTTCAACAATAAAACAAACCATACGTATAGTTAGTTATAAAAGGCTCCGACATGATATAAACAAACCTATGTTTTGTAATCACATTATCATGTAAACGATTTCAAAAAGTCTCTTATACAATTAAGAAAATCGTTACGGTTCATTTAAAAAAAAATGCGTTTGATAAGATTAAACATTAGCAGAAAAACAACTAATGTATTAAAGATTTCTTAAATTAAAAATGACCTGTTTGCATTGTCCGCTTCTCACTATTTATACATGTGTCATTCTAAACCACATTTTCTGTTCTCCTTAAATTTCTTAAATGATCTTTTATAAAAGTCCAAGAACAATCGCGAATATACCACCATTCATCACTTTTCGAGTAAAGTATTATTTTCATCGGAAGACGGTACTACTGATACTTTCAAAAAAAACGTTTGTGACATTATTGATATGAGTTATACCAAAAAGAAGTAATGTCATGTATTTTTTGTATATTTTGTTTGGTAAACAAAAAATTATTCAACCTATTCTATACGGTATATTCCTGACAAAATATATTGTATACAGTCGATCGCGAATAAAGCGGTCTATTTAATGCAAATGATATACGGCTGATTTCTGCTAAATTTAGTCGATCATTGTTTACCGATGTTCAAATATCGCAAATGGATGAATAAGAGACAAATCAAGGTAAAAATTAAACGAATCGCAAGAACTGAAAAAGGCGGGAAACCGGGTGCGTCGAAGAGGTAATCGTCTCCTGCTATGCGAATCTTGTGTTACATATTTGTTTTTCGTTCATTATTTTGTTCATATATTAGGTTGTTAGTTTTTTCGTATGAATTGTTTTAAATTTGTCATTTAGGGGCCACACTTAACGAGTCAAAATGTTACAATCGTAAGTAGAACACAATTACATATCAGACGACAATGTTTGTTTGTAAAGCAGTCTAAATGGTGGATTGACTAGAAAACAAATTCTGAACGTTGGATTGACGAGAAATCAAATTCTGAACGGTGGATTGCTGATAATATTTGTAAACGGCTCTGTATAACCATGATGCATCTCAAGCGCCTTTCTCGATTCACCTTCATCCAGAACGCTATATAATCCAAAAATTTGAACGCCAAGGATGTATAATACTTGCAAAGTGAGAAACTGTATTATTGAAAGGGACATAAACAGAAAAGCCAATATTGCTCTAACACGATGAAACCTGATGTTTTAACATTTTCTTAGTTTATTAACAAAGAATTGAAGAAAACAATGTAATACATTGACAGTACCGAAGCACTGAAAACTGAGCTGATGATAAAGCAGGGATGTTCAAGCATATTTGAAGATCTTTCGGACATAAAATCGAAGAAAATGTTTAATTATTTATGAAAATATTTCTTCACATTTGTCACGTACAAATTATATTTAAGAGTACATGTAGAACCAATTGGTAATAGTACTACAACTTTCAAATATTGATTTCGAAAATATGATCCTGTATTCCTTTCATTTCAGTTTTTCAATACGTAAGGGACAGCATTTGACTTTCATTCCATTCACTGTATAATTAATCCCATGCATTGATAAAAGTTGTAAATCCCTATTCTTGGAAAAACCTGGGAAATATATGAAATAACTATGAATACTTTGATCAACATGAGACAAAAAAAATGGTTAGTGCATTGTTTAAATATTCACAGTTGTTTCTAAAGCGTATGTTCTGATGCTAGACAAAAGAGTGGAATACAAAATTGAAAATAGACGTATTCCCATAAATAAAGACAACAGTAGTATACCGCTGTTCATAATTCATTAATTGATTAAGAAAAAAAAAACCAAATACGGGTTACAAACTGAAACTGAGGGAAACACATAATATATAAGAGGAGAACTACGACATAACAGAAACACAACATTAAAATTTAACATACACATAAACGAATTATAATATAACAATGGCCATTTTCCTGACTTGGTACATGACATTTAAGAAAAAATGGTGGTTTGAACCTGGTTTTGTGGCACACCAAACCGCCCGCCTATAGGACAGAGAAACACACGAATAATAGCTAACAAAAGGTACCAGGTTTAAAATTTTATACGCCAGATAAGCGTTTCGTCCACACAAGACTAACTAGTGACGCTCAGATGCAAAAATGTCGAAAGCCAAAACAAGTACAAAGTTGAAGAGCATTGAGGACCAAAAGTTCCAAAAAGTTGTATCTAGTACGGCTAGGGTTTTCTGCCTGGGATAGGAACATCCTTATCATTTAGAATAGTTCATACTTTTGCAAACAGTATTTTTTTTTTATAAAATTATTATACAATATATATATACGATAAAACCGACGTAGTGACTAACTACAGAATAAAAGCGGATACATTACATGAAACAACCTAAACCAGCACATAAAAATTCACAGCCGAGTTAGCCAAAGCCATCAACGCACAAAGTGACGTCACATTTGAATTTCTAAAACAATTTCCCAAAAATAAGAGAATTAAGATAAAATTCTAGATTAGATTTGTAATACTGATATAACATTTATTAATAACAATGAAAATTACAATACGAATTAATATCAAATTGTGATAGTAATTAGATAATTATTTGTATTATCTAGCTATGTCGTTGTTCCTTCTGAATCAAACTGTAAAACAAATATATCGTATAGATTTCGTTGACCCAAACTAAAATCTAATAAATGAACTGGGTGATTAATTATCTTTACAATAACACACGAATACAACAGAAAAAAAATTAGATTTACAACTACAAACTACAAAAAAAAAAAGACATTTGACAAAATCCGATGAGAATCGTGACACGTCTTATAGCACTGCGAATTCACACTCAGCAAAACAGTCACAATCGGTAATTAAAAGATCAGATGACGAAATGACAAACCACAATCTCACACGTAGTAAAAATTACCTTAGTAACAGTGTGGACAACCGCAATACTTATGTTGGTAATAATATTGAATCATTTTGATGAGACTGTCAACAAAGTCAGAGGTTTAGTGCTATAAAACCAGGTTTAATCCACCATTTTCTACATTTGAAAATGCCTGTACCAAGTCAGGAATATGACAGTTCTTGTCCATTCGTTTTTGATGTGTTTTGTCATTTGATTTTGCCATGTGATTATGGATTTACCGATTTGATTTTCCTCTGAGTTCAGTATTTTTGTGATTTTACTTTTAACCTTCAACTTGCTTGTCATCGGCAATCGATATCAATGATTTTACGCTCACTCAGTTCATGCATGAGAAGTATTAAATTTTTGAACCAACACACAAGGTTTAGACGTCTGCTAGTTATTCGTATTATTGATATATGCATTTAGAACCTTTGGCGACTCACAGCTTAACTGTCTATAACAAGTACGATGTGATAATTCAGCGTTATATAGGGGAACGTTCACATAATCTGACCTAGTCAGTTTATAACCTGAACGCACCAAACAATGGTCTCGTCCACACTGTTATGAAAACAATATTCTAACTGTACAAATTGAAATTATAACTACTGACACATGAGACAATCAATTTCGTACGTTTTGCTGTCTTTTTTTCACTTATTTCTCTTGCTACTTATCCTAATAACCTTAATCTTTAAAAAAAAACATAAACAGGAACATGAAATTTGACTTTCAACTGCGAATAATCTTAGGTCGATATTATGTGTCTTTTATCATTGTGTTAGCTGTTTTATGCGATCTGAATTATAAGAATAGTATTTTTGATACAATATGTTTGAAAATGTGTTCAAAAGATTTACCGTTGGGTCATTACCCCAGGTTAATTGGATGGTTCAGCTTCACAAACAAATTTAACCTCGCCACATTATTGGACTGTTTTCTGTCCCGTATGTTAGTCCGCAGTTAATCAACAGTTAAGTTGATATAAGTGAAATTGTTATCATCCTGTAGCTATGAAATATAAAAGATGGAGTTCGTCTATTTCACTCTGACAGTTTCTACCATATATAAGATTTTTAACGGCAATAATTGTGTCTGAAATCATAACAGGAAATAATCATTCTCAAAAGTGAATAGAAAAAATAGTATTCGAGCAGCTCTACTTCTTTTAATTATGTCGGAAGTGGGGCGTGGGATATGTGAGTTTGCTCATTAATGTTTTTTTCTCAGTTATAATAACTGGACGTTTGACGTTCAGTTGCTAATAAAAACATGCACAGTCAAGAGGATTATAAGTCATGTGATTTCAAAGAACCATACAGAAGTCATCTATTGAGGATCTGTTAACCTCTCTGCAGCATCAGAGCTTAACCCGGTTTTATGCAAATTTATACTACCCATTTTTCCGTGATTTGTAGACTGTTACTTGCATTCTCGTCGTTTTTTTTTTATCAACTAAGGCTGAATTGAGACTCAGTATAATATTTCTATAAAAAATTTAAGAATGTTAATGTATACTAGTAGTCAATTGATCATTTTACTCATAGTACAAATAAAAAAAACCCGATCGCGTTACATAATTATGTACCAAATGTCCCTGTATCTACAAAAGTCGCCAATGTATAAATCTGCGTACACTCTGCATTGAGTTTTAAAAAAATATATATAAAGAGAGAAGACATCAGTCGAAGAAAGATAAATAGATTTAGTAAGTAGTACAAAAAGAAGTAAGATTGCAAATGGTGAGACAAAAATCCACCAGAGTCGAGATGACGTTGAAATACGAAACTATAGGTCACTGTAGGTACTTCAACAATGAGTAAAACCCTTACCATACAGTCAGCTATGAAAGGCCGCAACATGACAGAACGTGAATCTGTATTGTTATTAATTTGAAATCGGAATAGGGTTATTGGTTTATTGAAAAACTGGATTGAATAACCACATGTCAAAGTCAAGTTTCATCATTTGATTGGTGTTACATTCTGAAATTTAATACATGTTCTGCAAAGTTTTTTGGATCATCAATTTAAAGAATTAAATATCCCATCATGTTCACCTATTGTTGTCATAGCGGTCGTCATTGTTTTAATGTCTATGCATAATTTTGCAATCAGCTTGAGTTAAAAGTTGTCAATACATTCGATGGTTTACAGTCAAAGTTAATGATAGATGACTAAAACATAATATGATGTGTTATAATACAAATGAAGGAAAGTTTATTTTTTAATGAAGGATCAATTGATCAATGAATAACAGAGAATCATGTATGTAATAACCGTCAAGGACAAGTTTCAAAATTAATATATATATATTGGATAGTTTTGGGTGAAATGGCTTCAAACGATCAAGGGAACAATTGGAGATTGTTTGTAATATTTTTTACTTTGTACAGACACATTTGAATACAAAAGTTGCGATTATCAGGTTTTACACCGTAAAAAAGCTTCTAAGACCGTCAATCCAGTTATGAACATTTGAGTAAACGTCTCAAACCAGACGTGGCTGTGTACTTATACGCAACGCACACCGTATGAATATCTCTTGTTTCGGTTTGCATTTTCAAGATAACATACAAACTTGCTACCTATTGGTTCAGTGCCCACATATTAGATTTCATTCAATCATATCTTTTCTACAGTCTTGGTGATCCGAAGGTTGACATATTATAAGGATACTTGTCCGTTGTTTTTTACCATATTTTTTAGTTACTTTTAGAAATCTGTTGGTCTAATGTTATCTCATTGAAGTATACCCGCATCATCAAATATTAATTTTTATTAATATTCATTTATACATACATGAACACAATTGTAAGGATAACAGTTGTTCTTGTGGAAAATAATTTGACAAAATGTGATACTGTATTAAAATGTAGAATATATTGATTAAATGATTTGGTGTTAAACGGTACTTTCAGCACTTTTGTCATTCAACGGAAGAAGTCGGAGTTCCCAGAGAGAACCAACTGACCTTCGGTAGGTAATTTAACAATTTTAGTCAATCAAGATTAAAGTATTTTAGTCGAGCGACGTTCGGAATTTGAACTCACAACGTCAATACTAACCGTCTAATGTTACAAAAGTTCGACTCCTTAAAACATTCGGTCACCAAGGTCCAAGTTGAGTTTAGGAAACACTGCTGTAAACAAAAATAAAAATAAAAATGGGAAAAATGCATTGCATTCTTCAGCTCGACTTAACTATTTATCTGTTAGCAACAATATTGAAGTTAAAAGCATAATTCAATATTTGATATTCATTCTTAGCACGAACAATCAGCTGAATTAACGTTGGTTAACTCAAAGAAACGCGTATCAAATACATGACATTTGATTTATAATTTCTTTCCAAATCCCTTCACATCGCTTCATCAAAATAACAATTCCTCTGAAAATATTTTAACGACTTTATGGCATGATATTTTAGAATTTAATTTGTCATGACACAGTGAGAACTTCCTCTGTTCTTAGACATAACATAATCAATCAGTAATATTAAGAAATACTGAAGGAAAAATGAAAAGTTATTTCTTGTCACGCATCGGAAGTGCATAAGTTATTGGATATAGGCAATGTCAGGAGAATTTTATCTTATCAGTTTGCTAAATGAGTATTTCTGACGAGTATCAAATCTAGATGTGGATGGATTCACCTGCATTTCTATTTGTCTTTTTGAAAAAGATGCGAATGAGACCAAATGAATATTCAAACTCATAATTCGAAAATAGACGACGAACAAACAAACATCAACACACACAACTCAACATAGAAAACTTATCTACCAAACAATAATTTGTTTAAACTTAAAGACAATATGTTTCTTAGAACAATTATATGTAACTTATTAGAGCAATAGGAATTCACCACTCCAATTCTTTGGATTTGACTTGATCGTGTTTGTCTCGTGGGAATGGAATAACGGATATTTAAGAAACATGTAGATCTGCCTCATATCTTGACTTCCGTTAAGGACCTCTTAAAATTGTTATTTGAATTTGATATCACCAATGTTGCTATTAGTCTTAAAGTTTGTAATTTGTAATAAAGAATTAATCTCGTTATCACGTAATAACTCTTTATCACGAATAAGTGTAATTTTTTTATCGCAGTATTGTTTTGGTAATTCGTGTTTACTGATGATTTTCATTATTTCTAATTTTTGTCATTGGAGATAACGTTTTAAAATCGTTATAACAAATTGTCGTTATAACAGATAATGGAATTTTGTACGACTATCATTCACGTGAGAGGTTTAGCTAGCTATTAAACCAGGTCTTATCCACCATTTTGTAAATTAGAAAATGCTTGTACCAAGTCAGGAATAGGACAGTTGTTGTCTATTCAGGTGATGTGTTAGAGCTTTGATTTTGCCATTTGATTAGGGACTTTCCTCGGATTTCAGTATTTTATGTGATTTTACTTTTTGCATGCTTTATGATAAAGCACCCCATCTGTTATTACGATTTAAAAAACTCGTTATTACAATTTTAATCCGCGATCATGAAGAACAACAATTGTGATTACAAATTTAATTCATAAATAAAGTAATACGAATAACTAGTAAGAACACTAATACTTGTGTGACGATGTTCAAGTAATTGTGTTTACTATAATGATTTTCTTTATTGTGGAATGCTGTTATCAAGGAAACTATCGAAACAAGAGTCCAAAGTAATTATACAGCTTGGTATCTGCCGCGACTTGTGGTCAAATATTCTACCATTTCTGACAAATTATAAATTTCTACTTTCGACCTTGTTCATTTACTATCAAAAAAATATATAACTTATGTCATATAATTGGTTTTCAGTCTGTATTCAATATTGCGACTCTCTGAATATGCATAAAATATTTGCGACTGAACATTAGTTAAGAAAATACTATTAAAAAAGAAACAATTCAATCTTAGATTCTGACTGTAGGGCAGATTTTTACGCTTAGTTAATTTTACCATTAGAAACCAAACCAAAAGAAGAGAAAACTCCATCTTTGAGAATACCACACCGACATGTTACAACAGGAAATTTTAAATGTTTAAATACTTTCGTGGGTTAACTTACCAGTCCATAAATTAAGCATTTCAGTGCAATTGAAAGTAAAAGTGAATTTATGAAGGAAAATAATTTTCAAGTATTTGTATCTGACATAACTTAGTCATAAGTGTCAGTCTATCGTATGCCAATCACCTTCATGAGTCACTAGTCTCGAAGGATAACCCCGGGCACTTCTGTTTTCCAAATGAAAATAAGGATATTAAAAGCAATCAATTACATAAAACAATCATACCAATGAGTTATCGACTGTTGACATTTCATCCTGGGATATTTGTTGGCTGCGTGTTGCTCATCTTCAGTTGTCTGTGTAGTGTTTTTAGTACTGTTGTTTGTTTTCTACAGTCTTTTTTTCTTGGTACCATTTTATTCCTTTTCTGATGTTCAAGGTCTAGTGGGAAATTTATATCGAGGATGAGATTCCAGAATGTGCAGATCAAGTATACTGGGTGGTTTAGAGTTTAAGATTTATGGAAAACGAAGGGCTTGTCAAGTGTCTTCAAAGACTAAATAAGAAACCCCCAAAGAGATACTGACAAGAGAAATTTTGAAACAAATGAAAGCAGAATTCTTGCCTGATCGCATTTGACTGAACATTGATTCTGACTGCATACGTGTACAGTCTGCACACTTTAACTGACGACCCTTCAGAAGCATACCTATGGTTACCCGAACTACCTTTCGGTTAGTGAAAAAAAAATGCTTCTATGTTATTTAAACCTATTTTATACAACCGACCTCGAAGGTTTTTCTGTTGTTTTAAGGATAATTTAGGACAGAATAGATTTAATTGAGTTATCATGTCCGACACTTTAATTATCATGAAATGCATTATTTTAATAACCACATGCCCAGGAACATATTCCTTTGCGTCGTTTCTATAACTAAATCGTGATGAAAGGGTTATGTTTCGTTATAGAAATAAATATTCTCTGAAGGCAGGTATTTATTGCAATTTTCTGTCTTAAATGCTATTCGATTCTGACAAAAATTATGTGATAATTGTCATTTCTGCAGATGAAAACAGGAAATCAATTATTTTAATGATGGGTAACAATTTATTGATGAATGATATCATAAATATTCTGTTTTCATATACTTTTGTAGTGATAATAATAATGCATTAAAAATCATTTAATGTGAAATAATCACAATAAAGATATTTATGCAACCAGCATCATTTACTTGAATGTCATTTGGAGTAAATATAGTTGAAAATCAAATGTAATTTGGTATGAAAATAACTATACATATTGTAAATGCATAGCAGAATATTTATGTTGTCTCTCTGCTATAATTTAACATGCCAAATAATTTTGGTTAATTAACGAAGCAGTCAAAATTAATTATAAAATATACAAGTGAGAGGTTTAGCTAGTTTTAAAACTAGGTTTAATTCACCATTTTCAACATAAGAAAATGCCGACACAAAGTTAGTTATATGACAGTTGTTGTCCATTCGTCTGGTGTGTTCGAGCTTTTGTTTTTGTCATTTGACTATGGACTTTCCGATAGGAATTTTCCTCAGAATTCATATCTTTTTGTGATTTTACTTTCGGCAACATAAATGATCATTGCATATTTTTTAAGAAACAAACCCATTGAAATATTTGAACTTATTTTTACAACTTGGGTATGCAATATAATTTAAGGTTATTTATCACTACATCTATACATTCAGTTGGTAATGTTACCTTAATGGTTTGTATTCTGTGTGATGAAGGGTACCCTAAAACTTATAATGACAATGGACATGTTTTGTTTGATAAAACAATACGTGTTGGGACGTTTATTTGGCCATGTCAGTTTTTCAATACTAGTACTCCATTATATACAGGACTGCTATATGACGTTAGCTCCAACATAAACAACAAATGAGCCTAATAATAAATGTTATCTAAATATGCGGTCAATTATTTTGTTATTTTTTGGAATATACCTTGATATAAAGTACGTACATCAAACCCTGTTCTTTACAGCCTAAATGACAACGAATTTCTGTTGAATGTCTACAGCTGTTTGCCGAATCCTTCGTTACTTTGCGACCGTTCCTGTTTTGTCTCATCTTGGATTTCAAAATTATGTTTGCTTGAACAAAGTTTGCGTTATATTTATAAATTATCAAAATTTTTCAATTTTTATTTCACAATCACCAACATTTTCTCGCGATTTTTTTTAGCGACGATTTCCCTGTGACCTTTTATGTGGAGCGGTTTCATTCTATGAACTAGGCGGAACGGAATTTTTTCTTTGATTCTAAAGTCATTGGATAAAAAAAAATGTTTTTAGTTTTTCTTTCCAGTTGTTTGAATAAAGAAACATAAGAATGCCGCGAAATATCAATTTGACTCTCATCGAGCTTGTTTGCATGTCATATCCTGTCCCTAAATTCACAATTTTCGTTTTGGACGTTTTCATTTTCACTTTTTATAAAATTATCATCGAATTGTTCGTACTGATAATATGCTTTTTGTACAAATTTGTTTGAATCAGAAACTTTGGACAATTTTGAATTTAGCATAGTGAATGGACACCTGTCTATTTTGTTTTTTTGTTTTTTGTGTTACGTCTAAAAGTTTTAGTTATTTTTCTTATTTATTGAAATAGGAGCCACATTTAGATATTTATCAAAATGTAATATTCGATTCCCGGATAATAAGTAATATGCAATTAAAAGAACATATTAAAAATTTCAAAAGTAAATTTTGATATAATCTGCATTTGCTTTTTTTGTAATGCAGTATTATACGCTTTTTATTTCTTCTCGGTAAAAAAATATAATAATCTAATGGGTAATGAATAAGCAATAAACCTTTAAAATATATTTGACATTCCTACTGTAGCAGATTGTAACAAAAGGAGTTTGGGAATAAAATTTATAATTGTTGATCCAACTATAGCTACAAGATAAAAAAAAATCCAGGGCTTTGCTCACAGAATCAGTCAAAAGTAAAATAAAAAATACCGAACTCCGAAGAAAATTCTAAACAGAAGGCCCTTATAAGCAAATGGCAACATAAAACGAATGAATAACAACTGTCATATTCCTGACTTGCTATATCAAGGACTGGTTTATCCTGATAATCCCATGAGCTGAAAAAAGAATTGGTATGCGTCGCCAGTAATATCAACCTGCGACCACCAAATATCTAATTAATGGCCGCAAATCTGTAACCATACCTCCATTATCACCCATATATTTTGGTTGTGAGTACCAATATCAGAGCTAATATTACTATAGTCGTCGTTTATTGTATGACTGCCAACTGGAGTGAATCCAAATTTCTTGACTGGGTTAGAACATCATGCTTTGCTTCATTTGATTGATACGTTGGTATCAATACTATACACTAAATATCCTTCTCTGTTCATGGTGTTTCCTCAGATTTATTGTGTTATGTGTCAAAAAAAGGGGCGAAAGATACCATAGGGACAGTCAAACTCATAGCTGTTAAGGTAACAAGAAAAACAACCGCTCGCGTTTTAAAATATGATTTGTAATGATTACATACGAAAAGACTTGGTCTGATGTTTCTAAATTTTGAAAATTAGGTGAAAAATCAGAAAAATTTAAAGTAAAACAACAAAAATACCGAACTCCAAAGAAAATTTAAAACGAAAAGGCAATAAACAAATGGCAAAACCAAAAACTAAAACACATTAAACGAATGGATAACAACCGTCGAATTCCTGACTTGGTCTAAGCGTTTTCTGATGTAGAAAATGGTGGACTAAATGTAAACACACGTAATAAATAGGCTTGAAGAGAATGATATTAAAAGTCGAACTATTTTTGAACGATCGTATTTAACTAGCATAACAGTTATTAATGATAGTCATTTGTTTAACGCGAATAATATTTAATGCAAATTTCAAGAGGAGAACAGCTTAATTCCTCTAATAGGTGTGTTGCGTAAAATGATTCGTTCAGGGTGACGATATCTCATATTTTTGTGGCAGAGATCTTAAAACATGCAGAGAATGTTGTTCTTTCAATACACGTGTATATACATTCTACACATTAAAACCACGTTCCTTCTTTTGGAAGGGGGCGGTAAGTTTCGAACGGACCAGATAATTTTCAAAATCTTTTCGAGGATCGAATTAAAAGTTTGTATCCAATGTAAAATGTTGTCTTAGTTTGCTAACGGCCGGATTTGTCAAATTCGATTTTCTTCACTTTGAATTATTTTTCGTAATCAATATGTGTTTTCCAAATGAATAGAACGATTTTGTTTAAGTTCGTTTTCTTAAACGCTGTATTTCAATTTTCTTAAGCTTTAAAAAAAGAAATCATTTTCTTTCAAATTATTAGACTACGATAAAATGACAAATTTTCTTTTCACGTAAGGACAAAAAAGTCAACCGCATTCCATTGTCAGGCGAAGCGTTCACTAATCATTTAACATAAGAATGTTGAAGTAAATCAGTTCAAAATTCGTGAATGTATTATATTTTTAAATTAAATCTATGATATACCTTGTAGTTTCTTCGTTGTAATGTATTGTTTTGACAACATTGTTATTGTTTGTATTTTGACAACAGTGAAGCGCGTAGACGGAAAAGGATGTTTTGGGGCGTTAATATCTTTCGATTAGTAAAAATAAAAAAATGTTTATTGTTGATTACTATTTATAGTCCTACTATAATGGTTGTTATGGTGCACTGTTTTATAGTGGGATACATGTAAACATTTAAACTTATTTGAACTACTCCTTACTTTTAGAAGAAATGGGATTAAAATAACATAAAATAAAATCGCTTTTCACATTTACTGCTTCAATGTTTGTACAATAGTTGCCAAGTTCGACAATTGATGAAACTTCTCTAATGCTCGAAAATAAAACATTTGAAAGCCAAAAATTAAATATTAGGCGGAATAAAACAAAAGTAATAAGATCTAAAGTAAAACCCCTCCAAGGATAAGTAATAAAAATATTTTGTTTATAAAAAAATGAAAATGAATTATTGTTTTGAATTTATGTAACATTTAATACATATTTAATATTCTTATATTCAAATATTAAAACGATATTAAATGGATGCATTCACGACTGCATGAAGCAAAACCCCTCCAAGGATAAGTAATAAAAATATTTTGTTTATAAAAAATTGAAAAATGAATTATTGTTTTGAATTTATGTAACATTTAATAAATATCTAATATTCTTATATTCAAATATTAAAACGATATTAAATGGATGCATTCACGACTGCATAAAGCAAAACCCCTCCAAGGATAAGTAATAAAAATATTTTGTTTATAAAAAATTGAAAAATGAATTATTGTTATGAATTTATGTAACATTTTAATACATATTTATTATTCATATATTCAAATATTGAAACGATATTAAATGGATGCATTAACGACTGCATATCAGATTTCATCACTAAAAAGATTTAAAATTATGGTTTTTCCATACCAAAATATGAAGACAGGAAAGGTTTCGATTTGTTTTCTCCATCTGTTACCAAAACAAACAATGGGCGTTATAGATACATCAACTGTTTAAAATACTTTACTTTTTCATTGTTATATTTGAGATGCATGTAATAGTTTTAAAGGTGGTTTCATAATTACCGGAGCCGGATGTAAACAAGGTTTGTAATTATACGGCTAGTTAAACATCTCATACATTAGTTATAATTATACAAGGGAGACTTGTAATACAAACTTTCGGAGAAGGCAAGCCAGTTGACCAGAAAAATATAAGAAAGTAACGTGGGATATGCTTCACAAAGAAGATGATATGTGGTAATATGTGTATTTAATACGATTAATATTCGTTGTTTAGTGGTAAACATAATTTAACGAAAACATATTTTTAACGTTCCGAAAATAAATTAAACTAACTAAAATATATTTGTAGTTTTAGTATAATGTGTTTTTTTTAATTTCAAAATTTAGTTTTTCATTATATTGTTTTTATAAGACACATCTTACAAAATTGGCTAATTGTATACAGGTTTTTATAATTATTGAAATATATATAGATGTGATTTATTTTATAAGGGACAAACAAAATTATACAAAATAAAGAAAAACAAAAAATAAAATTCAGAAAAAATACTTTGTCAGAATATAAAAAAATAACATAATATGGGTGGCCAATATCGTTGCAACAATTAAGTCGAAGTTGCAATATGTTCTATAAGACTGAATTGCATCTAATTTTTTTTTATCATATACTGTTTTGATGAAACACATATAATGTTCTCTATACATTTAAGGAATTTTGTCATTAGATGAACCATGAAAATGTTCTTCGAATAAATAACTAAAAAAAATGTAAATACATCAGATTTTTGCTACAGAATTAACAGTATTCAATAAAAAAAACTTCAGAGATGGGAACCAACAATATTGCAAAATACTTATATTTAAAAACGCGTTTTTATTCTATTTTGGTCGAAAAACATATAAAAAGTTATATGAGATGCTTTTATGTTCTGGCATCAGATTTTTAACATTCAATCTTGATTTGTTCACAATAACCTGTAAATGTAAGTAGTTGGTCTTTTTATTTTTTAAATAAATTTTTCAAAAAAGTCCTCCTGTTACGACAAACATGATTAAAATAATAGAATAAAATAGCAACGAAGGGAAAAGAACTTTAGATATTTAAAGACGAAAAGGAAGATTAAAGTAACATGAAAATAACTTTCTTGAAAACACACAAATCTTTATTTATCATAAAATTGATTTTTTATACTAATTATGTATCTCTTATATCTTTCCATAGAAAGAAAATAAGATTCAAAAGGTACAATCTTTATTCCGAAATATTTGTACTTTAGTTTCCTATGAGAACAAATCTTTTGGATTATTTCCATGGCAACGTATTTTTCCATGGGAACTTCAAATTTCCCGTAGGAAATACGATGTTCTATGAGAACTCCAATTTTTCCAATGGTTATATCGTAGGGAAGTAGGGAATATTAAATTTTTCCATGTGAAGTCAAAATTTGATCGTTTAAAGTGCACTTCTGATGTGATATTGGTGACCTCATAATTAACAATTCAACGGGTGATTTTGTCTCCCTCAGACAAAAACTGATATATAGATACAGAAAAAGTTACTTTGTCAACAAGAAAAGTTGCAAAAAGATAACTAATATCAAAATTCGCTATATTTCTACTCGTTAATATAATATACATAAAGTGAAATAGCAAATAAGATTCATATTATTTAATAAAAACTACAAAAATAGAAGTGATAAAAATATAAAAACTCCAAGGAAGATTCAAAGAGAGAGAGAGACAAAATCAAACGTTGTCAATCAACAGAAAGAGTGGAAAACAACTGCTTAAAGAATTTCAATTTCTCTCAGTTCAACTTGTTACACTTTCTTTTTTTCTAATAGACCTCTTTTCGATTATTTTACCGCCCAAGATAAGTATTTTGTGCATTTATAACTATACAATTTGTTTTACCTATACTGTTCCCGAAAGCTTAACCCCAACAAAGCTTCGAAATTTGAACGAAGGGTTCATATTCATATCAGATTAATATTGCCTCATCCTTAAGGTGCATTTTATTTGCTACTATACGTGAACAGTCACCGACGCATCATCTTCATAATGTCTTTTTAATAGGGTTATAATTTATCGTATTTACACAATACAATATTTTTAAAAAAATATATTAAATGAAAGCTCTAGCATATTAATTGTCCTTGACATTGTCCTTGACATTTTGTTTATATTAATACCATCTTGAATATGTTGGGTTGAGCTTATTTAAAAAGTAAACCAATGATAAACATCTACATTTAAGTATTTATGTGTCATTTGTATATAATATAAGAGTTGCAATGATTTTTTTGTGCTTGCAAATTATTCTCATTTAACACAAACCGTCTTTCACCAAGTGATAGCTATAACTTGGATTGTTTTTCTCTCAATCTATTTATAACTTTTGAACACCGGTATATGGTGTTCCCTTTTTTGACTACCAAAGTAAAATGTCCGACAAGGGCTAAATTTGGCCTAATTTGAAGTACAACGGATAAAAGGCGTTTTATTAAATTAGTTCATGTTAAAGATTTGAACTTATTTGGTTATTAAAGACGCTCTATTTGAAGCTTCAATATGAAAATCTATCTAATATTTCACAAAACGTCACTTTTCATGTCGTTTTTGTTTAAAAAGGAAGTGGCAGCATTCGTGTTCGGTCTCAACCTTTATGTATGTTTTGTTTTGTCATTATTTACAACATATACATAAACATCAACTTACATCCCAAATGTGGAGCAGGATCTGTTTTAACAATTTGATGCATCTGAAATCAACCCCGGTTTTTTGAAGCAGTCTTTTTTTGACGAATAAATTTGAATTTCATTTGGTATCTTTTTCACTCATAATCAGTACTGTTTGTTTGATAAAAGAAGCTGGTAAAAAGGATATAATTAAGATATGATTGATATGATTTCCTAGCGTTCCTATTTGTTTCCCACTTATGCTAAATACGTTATTTACCAAAAATAAATCTCATAAAAACTTAATATCAGTATTAAGTATAAGACTTTAATATATAGTCATGCACATATGACAGCTATAATCTCAATAATAACAATGTGTTGACTAAATAAAGGCAATAGTATTCGGTGTCCAAAGGTCATAAATCGATTTAGAAAAAAAACCTAATGCGGGTAACAAACCAAAACCGAAAGGTTTGTAAGTACTGATAACTTATGAAAAAATTCTGCACAAATGTACATCTCGTTCACAGCATATATAGATATATATTCATACTAATTACAGGTGACTTCTATTTTTGTGTCCATTCGACCCGAAAAATATAAAAGAACTATATTTATCAACACGATCTTTCTAATTAAGCATCGAACATTTTTTTTCTAAAATGGTAATATTTATAACCCGGCAACATATATATAGAAATGAAGAGGAAGACAGTATACGCATCTCAAATCAATATCGTGTAATGTAACGTGATATATTATATATCCGTGTAACAGAGAAGTTGACATTGAAAGGGATACTTAGTTCATTTGAAAAACATGGTAAGGAAATTGTAATACTGTTTTGTATAATAATGACAGTTATATTGTTTTATCCGATATTCTGCAATATTTTCCGTGTTATGAGGTTGGATTAATACATGATACATACTGATATATTGACCCAAGTAAAGAGTGACAAAAAGGGCTTGCGATGTTGTTAATTTCTAGTCCGTCAGATGTTCTTAGATAATTTACATTTACATATGTCTTAGAGCTGTACATATTGTCTTCGTTCAACATAATGAGATTTGCTAGAGAAGTTTAGTCTATCTAACAATTTTTTGGTCTGTTAAATGCTGACCGTTAAGAACAAGAGATTAATTACACGTGCGTTCAACCTTCTGTCTGTCTGTCCGAATGATAGTTAAATAACCACAGAACAGAATTGATTGTAATATGAATGGAAAGTCATTGGCAGAAATTTCTTTGAGTATATAACACTTTTATTGTTCCAGGGTTATAGTCGTTGATTACGAAAAAAAAATGGTATTGATGGTTTAATTTTAAACGGATATTGATTAATTTTGCTTGCTCATCTTCAAGTTGACATAATTTCATACACATTCGATAAAGAAAATAAATAATAAACACTTATTTATCTGTTGTTTTTTTGCAAGATTAAATGTTTATTAAAATTATTATCTAAATCAAATATATAGTGCATTGAACCTTACGGTATGTGTTTTCACACGCCTAAATCCGTTTGAAATGCAGAAGAATTTTCTCAGTTTTCATCATAATATCTCTTTTGACCTCAGTGTTAAATCTTTCTAAGAAAAGCTCTACAAAACTATTTCTTTTTTACTTTCCACATGCATATGTATCAACTTAGACCAACAATACAAGATTTGAAAATTTGTGATTTTTGTCCTAACCTAAGCGAAATATGAACCAATGCTTCTGTGACATTATGGCCATTTTTACCTTATAAGTCTATATGAAATAAAGCATGTTTAAGTCGCGTATGCGTTTATTTTTAGATTTATCTACGGTACACGTAGATCAGCTATTTTTTGTCATGTATCTTAAATATGTATGATAAATTCATTAGAATCAGTATATTGCTAAGGTTTATTCTTTATAATTTTCTAATATGACTTGTATTTATTCATGGGTTCTTTAATTCCTCATTGTATCTTGTATTCAAAAGCTGATATGACCATTAAATGTTTTTAATCCGCTGATTACCATGGCAATCGTTTATAAAAATAAAAAGTGAAGTTTGATTTAAACCAGTTATTATATAAAAATGTAGACAATACAGAAGACTCTATTTATCAAGTTTTACACGTAGTTTATAAGCCTCGTTTTAGCTAGTTATTGACCATATTTTTACTTATTACTTTTATTGTTTAATAACGTTTGATTTGTCAGTGTTTATAGACTCCCCCTTTTTAATTTGAAGTTAGGTATTTTAATTATACTTTTCTCATTGCTTTCCGATTTTTTTACAACAAAGGGATGTTAGTAAATGTCAACTAAGGTCTCCAAAATATTTGAATACCTTAATGGAAACAATGAACGATATTTTTTTTTTCTGTTCCTACTTTAGTTTTTTTTAACATATTTTATACCAAGTATAAAGACTAGAATTAATAAGTATAGAGTGTAATGTTTTCATTGCTTTCTTATGTTTTGTTTTTGAAAAGCGAGTGTGGATATCAAGTTATAAGGGTACAATACATCGACGAAATTGTTTAATTTTTCATTTTCATTGTATCCTCACTATGATTTGTCAAATTTTGACCGAAGCTATCCAGCAACATTTTTTATGAGTTATTTACCATTTTGTTGTTTTACTTAGGTTCTTAATATTACTTGGTTGTATTAAAGACAAAGGTTTCAAAACTCATTATTATTACGTTTCCTGGATAGGGAATTCGTCCAATCGTACTCTTTATAAAAATGACAGATATAAATGAGTGAGTTGTTTGGTCTAGTGTCATTTTTCATAATTTTGCAATTGTCCTTTTGAAAATGAGACAGTCATGAACGCGTTTCGAATTTTGAGTAACTAACAGTTCCAATTAAAGGAATTATATTTCCTCAGAAACATTATGTTTGTTATCGAGCACAATTTTATGCCATGCTTTATTATTTATTATATAAATCGGATCTAAAAAAAAATGTATTTTCAAAAGATGGGTTAACAATGTTAAAAATGTAATTCATTATATTTTGAATGAGTTGAATTCAGTCAAAACAAATGTTTCAAAGTGCAACTCGTTCGTCATATTGCTGTCAAGATGATTTTTCATGCAGGACTTTAAGACAATAGTAACCACAATCATTAATATGAGGCCTTTTACCTTTACCTTATATTAAATATTCAATAGTTGGTTTACACATTATATAATCTGTGTGATTTTCACCGTTTTTTGCATCATACTCATAATACAAATGCACGTTTCGATACATAATAAACAAATCATTGCGGATTAATAATCAATACGATTGATTATGTATCAGTTTTATTCTTTGTTAGATACTTTGTAATAACACATGTTTCCTGTAAACAAACTCACTAAAAAAGGAGGTGTTTTTATATGAAATGGCACGAAAGCAAATGACATAGCACATTTTAAAGCAAAGCTATTTCGTGTTTAATGTGAAAAGTGCTACGTCATACGCATACGTATCGTCTAGAACTTTAAAACATGCATTGGAATTTTCATTTGATTTTTTTTCTCGGTTGAACTAGGTTTGAGACTATAAATAGACTCAAAATAGATACTACCTACAAGTAATAAGATACCATTGAGGACGTAAGTATGATGAGAGTAAATTTTCCCACACCATTATTTGTCCTGGTTAAGGCAACATGATTGCTTTAAATAATTACGTCACTGATGAGTCTTATGTAGACGAAACGCACGTCTTGCATATATACTTATAAGCCTAGTATTTTTGATGAGTTTTATAAAGACGAGGTCATCCATTTTAATGGCACCATTGTTTCATTTTGGAATTTTGGAAATCAAAACTGACATTTAAACATTTTGAAGTGAAGCCAAGTTGACACTCCCTTTTACATGGGCATCAGTGTTGAACGTAAGAAGTCCAGATAACAATATATCTATACCCCCAGTCAACCCCTGGGAATCTTATTTTTCAATTTTGAAAAAATACCAATGCTTTGCCACTGGCTAGTCCTTTCATCCGAAGTCATTAAAATAAAATAACGCCTACCTTTTGTTTTATACCCCGAGTCATTGCCAATTATATAAAGATGTTTTCTTTCTTCCCAATCAATGTGACCAGTTTTTCGCATGAAATAAATCGCGGTTTAAAACCATATTCAACTATGATAGAAAAGGATGTCAGAAATTGATATCAAAGGTTGCTCCCAAATGTATGCGCTATATATTTCGTTACAAAGATTTGTTGTAACAGGTGTTTAATGGTATCATATGTTATATAAGCCAGAAAAGTGTTATTGAATTAATTTTGAAATTGACAACATTTTGGTATTGGATAAATATTGAGGTTTAACGCATTTTATAAATATTTTTTTTTAATGATTTATCTAATCGACACGTGTAATTCTTTTCCATTTTGTCATGTTTTGTTTGTTTGTAAATCATACACATTATTTTGAATAGAACTTGAACTAAGGATTTTCTTATCCCAGGCATAGATTACCTTAGCCGTATTTGGCACAACTTTTTGGAATTTTGGATCCTCAATGCTCTTTAACTTTGTACTTGTTTGGCTTTATAAATATTTTGATATGAGCGTCACTGATGAGTCTTATGTAGACGAAATGCACGTCTGGCGTACTAAATTATAATCCTGGTACCTTTGATAACTATTGTACCATGAGATATTTTTTAGAAGAGCATATCTAATTTAAGATAGCATTTTTTCATTTGCAATCAAATGTGTTTATTTGAAAAATTGTGCGCAAGTCGTAAACATGGATCTGAACGAGTGTTCTCAGGCATCGATACGGTTATCATTCATTTTATGCGTACATACTAACGGTTAAGTTGTGTAAAAACATATGGTTACCGGGACTATCAGTCTTAATAATACAAAATCTGATACTACTTCTCAAAAAAGTTATATGCTCTATTCACTTAAGAAAACCTTTGCAATGAATTATTGAGAGGTCGTTTGTAGACCTATTCCAGAGTTTATCGTTACATAACTTACTGATTATGGTTGAATTATTTCGTGTCTTAAAAATTGAAGTTTGCAACTCGGCGTTATGCAAAGACAATCATTCGAAACAGTAGTGTAATTTCTACTGTAGACGTTAATTTGTTTCAACAGATAATATAATTGATCTCATAATGGAAATAGTAATTTGTATCAATATGCAATCATCTATAATAAAAATGCTTATGTCTTAAAAATAGCAAAAAAGTCCTCTGGAAACATTTAAAAAATTGAATTTCTATAACCTGTGATCGGTTCATATATTGAAAAGGAAACATTTAGAGGAGAGATTCGACATTATTTATATACATTTTGGTTTTTCAACTTCCTTTATGCTAAATTACAAGCACTTGTTAACCTTGTTTAATTTATTGGGTCTGGCATGATGCAATCGGAATAAGATAATGGACAAATGGACAAACATAAATCACTTTCGAAAAAAAAACAGACAATACAAGTGTCAAAAAGATACGACAAATAGTCAAAACAAGTGTTCAACACAATACACAACACACTAAATAGAATAAAGGCTGTAAACGGGGAATGAGTTAAAGGGACAAACAAACCCAACAAAAGAACAGAAAACAGCACCAGACAACCAATAAGTCTTCAATGCAGCTAGAAACACTCCGGCACCCCATACCGTGCACGGCCAAAAAGAAACGACAAAAAGTCAAAAAAGAAGTTTTCAAAACAAGACACAAAACACTATCAAATTACAAAATAAAATGGAAACAAGGAACTAAAATCTGAGCAACACGAACCATACTAAAAATGAGGTTGAGGTTGGATGCTTTTAACTTCTACCAGGAAACCACACTGATAAAATGGGATTGCAATATATCAAATAATAACATGTGGAAAGAGTTGTTTTCTCTTTATTCAAATAATGCTTGGAACACGTGCAATAAGTAAACGTGAGGCATATCTGAGACATTATATATTTATACAATCGTGATTCTTATTATGCTATATTGCCATCAAAATGACAATGGAATGAAACTTGTGTCATAATGTTGTCTATAGGATATCATTAATAAAAATTTTCGTTCAATTATATGGCGTCATTAATTTTTAGATTAATCATCCTATATGTCCATCTGTTTACTTGTTTGTAGACATTATTCAGTAGTTCTTTTGAATTATATGCCAATTTACACCTAAAATGTTCATAATATCCGGCTTTAGAGTGCTTCAATGCGGTTTTATCGTTTCGTTTTCTGTTTTTTTGTATGCAAATATTGTCATGTAGTTTATTTTAATTATTTATGAAAAAGAAGATGTGGTATGATTGCCAATGAGACAACACTTCACAAGCGACCAAATGGCATGTTCAAAAATTAACAACTTAAGGTCATCGTACGGCCTAAAGAATTATCAATGCTGATTAAAAGTCACCGAAATGACAAAGGTAAACCAGTTCACAGGAGAAAACTAACGGCATAATAAATGTACAAAACAATGAAGAAAAACAATTATGTAACACAGCAAAAAACGACAACCACTGAATTACATACTTCAGACTTTGGATAGGCACATACATACAGAATGAGACGGGGTTAAACATGTGAGCGGGATCACTCCCATCCCCTAGGCTGGGACAGTGGTGTTGCAGTATAAGAACGAAATATAAAAACCAGTTGAAAAAGGCTTGACTCATCAGGTGAATACAAATAGAAATACATACAACAAACAAACGTGGACGTGACTGGGTACTTGTACATCCCACAACAAAAAGACGCTACGTACAGATCTGAGAGTACTCGCAGTTAGTGACTTATTCATCTTATTGAACAAATATTACATCAACAGATATTAGAATTTTAACCTGAAAGCAAACCTAATTGCATTTTACCGACCACTTGAACAAGGAAGCTAGTACAACTAATTAATTATCTTTTAAGTGAGCATTTTAATTGCATATTTCAACAAAATGCAGTGTCACATGAGACATATAAATTACCAATACTCTCTTATCCAATTTAACTGCAAAAAATAATAACAATATAACGAAGTAGGTCAGTAATGGATAGAACGTACGGTGACCTATAAATCCTGTAATTGCTAATTTCCAAGTAATTGGAACTCTGTTGGATAGGTGTCTCATTGTCAATCATTCCACATCTCATATTTTTATACCGTAGTATAGTCAGATAAAGCTTCCTTGGAAACGCCTTTTTTTAAATAGTATTTGACAGATAAAACGGATTGTATAATACATCAATATTCCATAGTAAATTCGAGGAAGCGTTAAAACAAAGCAGAATCAAATTACTGAAGTGAACAGGTAGGCGACAGATAAAAATCAATAAGATATTAAATATAAATTCAGAATCATACTGTAGAAATGAATAAAACAGAGGATAAAGCACGGAGCTTCAGTAAGTTTAATTTATTGAAAATATATTTTTTGTATTTAATAATTTGGTTTTATCATAAGCGCAAGGTCATAGGTGATAATTATCACTAGTTAAAGATACAATTCGTACTGAATATTCTGCATTTAATGTGAAAGAATAGTTAAAATTGTAAATCATGCAATATTAAAACAAATAAATCAATCAATTTTTGTCATTTTTGTCACAATAAATAAACAGACTTGGTTTTTGTATTTCATTTGCAAGACAACATATATATATAGCGCAATCATAGGTTTGAACGTAGTTTTCAATTTAGACTCGTTTATATTATTTTCGTTTGGGCTTGTATCATATTTTCCCTCCATTTATTATATGATCCGTTCATCGTATACTGACTCTTAAAATTCAAGAGTCTATCTGAAATTGAGGGTAAATTATATGCCCTTCCAAATACCGTTTCGATCCCTAAGGTAGCACTCCACAGTTAGAAAATAAAATTAAAAATGAGCCACAAAATGTTTTATCATCTCCTATTCCTGCATTTCTAATACATTAACCTAACTGTTTGTGTTGTACATGTGCATATGTATGTAATCAGTATATTCCATAGATTTGATTTTCAAAAGTTAAAAGAGTGAAAATTAATTCCTTGTATGTGTATCCATGGCAACATTCTGCATTTATTTACCATAAAATATTGCAAAAAGGGGGGTGGACATGTCACATATCCCCCAAAAATTTTGATCAAACTAGAATTTCAATGCCTTTGAGTGATACCTTTTTAGAAACTGTTTTCATAAATCTTCCTAATGATCAAATAAAAAATGGGTGTCTTTCGCCTCATTTTTTCGTAAAATCCAATCACAAAGTTCGTGCGATAAAAAGTTGGAAAAAAACATTGCAATAATTGCCGGACCAATGTATGGTAGGGACATGTAAATACGGACTGTCATACAGAAAACAGCCTATATTACATACATTACATAATCTTGATGTTCATATAAACCCAATACAAAGGCTATTTTAATACTCAGCTATCCAAAAATGAATTTTATTGCACACTAGCTCTCATATTTGAAAAATCCACAGGGGCCAAAATGCGAAACTACACACCTAACTGTGGAGTGCTACCTAACATCACTGAAGAGACATATATTGTCGTAATCTAGATCTGGTGTAAAAAAAAAATATTGACACCTTTTGTTTGTGGCATAACATCTAGGCCACAAGTTTATCGTTTCTGCTTAGTATTGAATTTATATTAAGATCCATTTTGTTACATCTCGTGATCAATTTCATTTGGCACTCCAATGGCAGTCAACAGGGTTTTAGAACATCAGTTGTTCGACATGTTAGTCAAATGCATTTTGTTTAAATATACTTTTCACCTTTTTAATCTTTTGGAAAATAAAAAGTTTTTTTCCAAATACAGCTAAGGTAATCTATTCCTGATGTAGAAAAGCTTTAGTATTTCAAAAATTAAAATTTTTATTCACATTGTCCTAAAATTGAATAATTATAAAACACATTAGTCCTTTCAAAATTAAGTGCTCGCCCTTCATTCCGGTCGAACTGCTTTGCTGATCATATCTTTCTGCATTATTAGATGATTTAGTACCATCTTAACCAAGTATTGGCTTCTTGAAGATAACGATCATTTTTGTTATTTTTCTTTTGACCATAGTGTTAATTGCTATTCTACTACTTGCAATCACTTTATTATTTTCATCTCTTTTCACATATTTTTTAGTTGTGTCATTTTGTTATAAAAAAAATGTATATCAATTATTATTAATAAAATTGATTATTTTCAATCAATTTTATTACCGCGGGATACGATAACTTTTTAAACTCATGAATTATAAGTACATTACTTTATTTTGATAAGTAGTACTCTATTTATCTACTTTTATCTTTAGGTCTCCTGGGTCAATAGTGAATTAAAAATAGCCTAATCATTTTCCTACTATAGTAATGTTATCCCTGATTAATTAGAGAAAACAGAAGATGCGGCCGTTACCTTGGTTGCAAAACATAAACGTTTACTAAATATTTATTATGTTGCCATGGAAACAAAAGTCTTCATGCTATATGTCGATCTTTTTTTCTAATAAGGGTCACAATGTTGTTAAATGAAATGGAATTTATCGTTGGCACAATTCATACCGTCTGGTTGGTCTATTTGTTTAGAATTTTTGTTATGTTGCATATATATATAGATTTGTATACGTTTAATCATTTCATCATCTGATGAAATCTTTTGGTATAAAATGTAATGTAAAACAAATTTTAACATGAACCAATGAAGAACATACCGGGATGACAAAACGATGAACTTTGAACAGTTTAGACTAACCTTTAATATTTAGTATTGAGGAAGTAAACGGGGAGAGTTACATATAAATATCTATTTGATATCACGTTTTGAAACACTGCATCAAAATTAGATTTGTTAACTTGATATTTTATTTCAATTATAGATCATACCACCACTCTTGCCACAAAAAGCTAAGTAATCAAATACAAATCTGCAAAACCAGAAAATGACGTCATTGGTATTGTCAAAAAATACACTGAAAATGGCATTCGGTGGCGGTTTACCAAATGATGAGATTTCCACTTACACAATTCCTGAACGACCAAAAACTGCAGGTCTTGGTAAACGAAGACCATTGACAGACAGTTCATCTGATGCTGATGGATACCATTACAAACAAGATTATGAAGATAGGAGAAAATGTAGTGCTTTGCGTCCAAAGACCTCTCATGGTAATCACGAGTTATTGTCAAATGACGTCAAAATCAAAACATCTAAACCACGCAAGAGTGTCGAGCCATTTGACTTGGATACAGCCCTCGAAGACATTGATATAGTAGAATATTTTTATGACAATTCTAGAGATATCTTTCCTTTATCTCCCGACGAGCAAATAAACAAAAATGGTCATAATCAGAATAAAACAAAAAACATGTTTAAGCGATTAGATTCTGGGCGAACGATTGACAAAAGCGCAAAATCAAAAGTATCGAGTCATAGAAAACCAGTGGACAGCTTACATAGAAAGACGATGCATAATAATTGTTTATCTTCTGAAGTTTATTCCACGGGCCCTCACAACTTTGGCAAAAAATTGAAACCAATGTCTAGAACTCCAATTGACATAAGTCATGAAACACCAGATGACAAAGTGACAAATATTGACATATATACTATCAAAAGGGCGACAGGTGGTTTTAAAGAAACGACAATAAAAGCTGACATGCACAGGAAAATTAATGAAGGACATTTTCCACAAAGGTCACCTGATTATTCTTGTTCGTTTGCAAGGCCTAATAATTCTGATGGATTTGTAACTTCCCGTTGTCAATCTCACATGCATTCCGAAACAGGAATGCAGTCATCTCCGTGCAATGATAAATTTGTTTCACAGAGAAACACGAATCAAAACAAACAACTTACTAAATATACAAACGAGTTAAGATTTATAGACAGTAGTTCTTCATGTCGTGCTGACCGATTTCGACACAAAATTATGGATTATTCAGTTGACAGACCTGATTCCTTTCAATACAAACCAAACAAATATCCAAGAAAACTAAAACCAATCGCAGGGAGTAATGGCATCAAAACTGTAAATAAAGAAACGTGATATATTCTAGAACGTGAAATCATTTATCGAGATTTCCCTTTGTTTATTGAAACCTGCTACAACAGACTTTTAATTCATAAAAAGAATGTTCGATCCGTAAATGAAGATACTTACAAGCAAGGCCATATACCCGTTGATCAACTAAAAATGAAAAAAGGATTTCTGTGCGTTTATTGATGCTCATTACTTGAACCATTATGACAAGATGAATATGCTTAAGCTTTTTACCGCTTTAATCAACAATATAAATATAAATCAAAATGTGTTATTTCAGGAACAGGACTACCAAAGATTGTGACGTCTTTTATTCTAAAAATAAAAATATTATATTTATTTCCGATAGTTTTGTTTATATATGTCTTTTTTTAAACATAGTCCTTTGAGCAAATAAAATAAAAATAACTATAGATTATTAACATTTGGCTATGATGTCGAAAAAGTGAACAAACAAAACTCGTTTTTATCCAAGGTGTGGTGTAAATTTGATCACGAATTGATTTGTGTTATCAATTTTAATGATAGAAAATAATTTGTCAAATTCGAAAAATTGAAATATCATTTCAAAGAGTAGTTTCATGTTAAAACTTTAAATCCTTTTAGTCTTTAGATTTGCTCAGATTTGAGCATAACATTTAGTCGTTTTAAAAATGCAGAAGAAGTATTCATATGAAATAGCTGATTTCTTCTGATAGCGATCGGATATTAAGAAGAGAACAATGTTGTATATTTGATAATATTTTTTTCTTCATAAAAATCTTTGAACTATCTCACAATGAAATTTAGTGATCTTATTTTTTTTTTCATGAAGATTATTGTCTCAATAGTTGATAGATTATGACTAAGCAGTTCCATTAAACGAGGAGTAAATAACATGTTTTTTGGAAATTTTGAACATCTTAAGCAATGAATGCGGAGGTGTCAAATTGAAAGCAACCAGTTTTGTTTTTGTATTATAAAGACACTGTCAATAAATATAGGAAGATGTGGTGTGAGTGCCAATGAGACAACTCTCCATCCAAATAACAATTTATAAAAGTAAACCATTATAGGTCAATGTACGGCCATCAACACGGAGTCTTGGCTCACACCGAACAACAACCTATAAATGGCCCCAAAATTACTAGTATAAAACCATTCAAACGGGAAACCCAACGGTCTAATCTATATAAAAAACGAGAAACGAGAAACACGTATAAATTACATAAACAAACGACAACTACTGTACATC
Organism: Mytilus edulis; assembly: GCF_963676685.1. Taxonomy (NCBI): domain Eukaryota; kingdom Metazoa; phylum Mollusca; class Bivalvia; order Mytilida; family Mytilidae; genus Mytilus; species Mytilus edulis. Next base: position 28,614,986 of record NC_092348.1, on the reverse strand, counting down.
AGATTCCTGACTTAAGACAGGTGCAAACATTTGCAGCGGGATTAAACGTTTTAATGGTACAAAACCTTCTCCCTTTTTCTGAAACAATAGTATAATATCACAACATAGAAAAGTTTGTTTAACCTGCAATTGCCCTATGTATTTTCTGTATTTTCTTATATATAAAGTACCATATCGGGAAACATGAAAAGCGTCAAATTGATCACCATTTTGTCACCAGAAACAAGATATTGAAATTTTGAGAGTATGTGTTGAGCGGTTCTAAAACTATCGCACGGAAATAACATAAAGTGCCATTTTCCAAAAAGTCAAGGACCATATTTCCTTGACGGCAATGGTGGCCATAGGCAAAAATAAATTTCACCTCCATTTGACCATAAGTAATAACGTTTTAAAATTTCAAAATCATTGATAAACATTTCGTATGTTATTTCACGGAAACAGTATAAAGTGCCATATTCCAACATATGAAGGACCTACACGATACAAGTGAAATTTGATACAAGAATTTACCTACATTTTCTCATTAGTTACAACATAATATGTAAAATTTCAAATGCACTGGTCGAGTGGTTCATACGTTATTTCACAGATACAACATCAAATACTATTATCCAATAAATCAAGGACAAAACTCAAAAACGATTACCGAGCTCCAGCGTGTCATCAGTATCGATTTATCAAAATTTGAAAGTCGTTGATTGGTCAGTTATAACATAAAAAAGTTTACAAACGCTTATTGTATTTCACCATTATAAAAGTAATCAGATGCCTCGGTTAAATTTTTTTTTCAACTTTTGTAAAGAATCGCTGTTAAAAATACTTACTTTAACAATTTGTCAGAAAGCAAATCTGTTTTACACTATATTGCAATTGCTTATCAAAATTCGAAAAGTAGTACATATTTATTGCAAAACGATATTAACTAGTCATGACAACACGTTGATATACTTTTGGGTTTGTGTTGCTCAGTCTTAAGTCTTTTTACCGATTTGAGTTGTATGCCATGCTATTGTCCTTTTTACCGATTTGAGTTGTATGGCATGCGATTGTCCTTTTTACCGATTTGAGTTGTATGCCATGCTATTGTCCTTTTTACCGATTTGAGTTGTATGCCATGCTATTGTCCTTTTTACCGATTTGAGTTGTATGCCATGCTATTGTCCTTTTTACCGATTTGAGTTGTATGCCATGCTATTGTCCTTTTTACCGATTTGAGTTGTATGCCATGCTATTGTCCTTTTTACCGATTTGAGTTGTATGCCATGCTATTGTCCTTTTTACCGATTTGAGTTGTATGCCATGCTATTGTCCTTTTTACCGATTTGAGTTGTATGCCATGCTATTGTCCTTTTTACCGATTTGAGTTGTATGCCATGCTATTGTCCTTTTTACCGATTTGAGTTGTATGCCATGCTATTGTCCTTTTTACCGATTTGAGTTGTATGCCATGCTAATGTCCTTTTACCGATTTGAGTTGTATGCCATGCTATTGTCCTTTTTACCGATTTGAGTTGTATGCCATGCTATTGTCCTTTTTACCGATTTGAGTTGTATGCCATGCTATTGTCCTTTTTACCGATTTGAGTTGTATGCCATGCTATTGTCCTTTTTACCGATTTGAGTTTTATGCCATGCTATTGTCCTTTTTACCGATTTGAGTTGTATGCCATGCTATTGTCATGATTGTCGACTTCAGAGTTTTAATGTCATGTTCCTGTGGTATTTTTCGCCCCTCTTTATAAATTTTGGTTTTTCCTTGATAGTTTTTAATTTTGAACAATCATTCTGCATCCATCAGCTAGTTAGTTTAACCAGTGTAAATGAAGACTTAAGAAAAACCGTTGACTAGAAATCATCTCAAGTTGTCTTGTAATTGTCCTTTAACAGAAAATATTCAAACAAAGCTACAGTGACAATCTAATCAAACACCACTGTAAGCACAGAAAATCAGTACATGGTTTACGTAAGATCATACGTAAGTGATTTATATAAAACATTGTTTACCACCTCAATCAAAAGTTTTATAATATATTTGTGGCCTGCAGGGAACAATTATCAAATATCTGATCAATTACAAACATACTTAAATAGAATAATTATTAAGACTACGAATAGGTATTTAGCGAGATGAACATTTATGTTTCATTCCTTGCAAATAGCATGCACAAAATTGCCTTTCAGTAAAGAGCTGTATCGTTGTGTTCATCCGTTGCAAACAAGGCTTAGAAGGGATGAAAGGTTAGTATTTTGTTTCAAAAAATAGTTTTGACAATACGGGATTTTATTGTTATTTTTTGTGGAAGGTGAGAAATTACCTGTATCTTCTGTCGTACCTTTCAAAATCAGTATAAAACAACGGAGACGTTTTAAAATCATCATTATTTGTAACTCGAAATGTCAATATAACTACTCCAAATTTACCTTCACCGACCTTTAAGTGTTTAACTTTATTCTTTTACATTACTTTCCGCTATATAAATGTTCTCTTACTTAAGAATTCAAAATTTTGTGACTATGTTAAACGCATCTATCTCATCTACCTTGAGGTTACGGATACAACAGATATTGTTAATTCTGCCTCATTTCTTGACTTACGTCTAAAATTTGATATTTTTGGTCTGTTGAAAACAAATCTTTACAACAAAAGAGAGGATTTCATCCTTCCAATCGTTCCTTTCAAACGGGTAGTTTCGTATCTTTTTCTGTGTATTGGAAAAAGACTAATTTCGTTTTTCAATCACTAGAAAATTAAGCTTGATATTAAACGGTTATTTTGATAAATTATCTGAATTGTCTGAACACAAACACGTAAAGTCTTGTTACGGGTTTAGTTTTATTTTTCAGTTATTATCTGGTTAAATAAAGTACTGATCAGACATCTGATCAGCAATTAATTCAGTAGTTGCCAGTTAGTCTGGTCGATGGTTCTATCAACATATAACATATACACGTTTTCAAATCTTTTCTGTAAGACGTTTAAGTGTAAAAATATGTATTAAAAGTGACATCTTTTTCAATTATATTTAAACATAACCCTGCCCGAGCCAAAATTATGTTTTCTTAGGAACATGTCTCCCGACTTCAGTATGCATACTAAAGAAATGTATTCTATTGAACTTACTTTAAATAAAGCTAATACTAACAATGACCACTGCCTTTTCCTCGATCTTGATATCTATATCATTAACGGAAAGCTTAATACCAAAATTTATGATCAAAGAGATGATTTCTCATTACCTATCGTTAATTATCCATTTTTAGATGGTGACGTTCCCTTGTCACCATCTTACGGTGTTTATACATCTCAACTTGTACGATTCGCTCGTGTATGTAACAATGTTTCAGATTTTAACGATAGAAATTTATGTATTACTGAAAAATTATTACACCAGGGTTTTCGATATCACAAACTAATCAAAACATTTACTAAATTTTATAATCGGTATAAGGACATCATTCGTAAATATAGGTCAACATGAAGACTTCTTATACGTTCAGGTATTTCACATCCGATATTTTATGGAAATATTCTTTATAAAGCACAAAAATGTCAGTATTCACCTCAGAAGCTAACACAACCTTTAAATAGACTTATTAAGAAGGGATATAGTTACGATACTGTTGTCAGGTCATAAAAGATTGCATATTTTGGTGTTATTATTGATTCACTTATAGGGTCTTTACATCGGAACTAAACACATTTATTTAAAAACCAGTTGTTGGCATAACACGGGTTATGTTCTTCTCATATATGTTATGATGGTGCGATACTAAACCCCTCACGGGAATGATTGTGTCTGATATTCACATGATGAAGACATAATCTTTCGATCAGTTTAATTGAAGTCTGGAGCTGGCATGTCAGTTAACTGCTAGTAGTCTGATGTTATTTATGTATTATTGTCATTTTATTTATTTCTTTGGTTACATCTTCTGACATCAAACTCGGACTTCTCTTGAACTGAATTTTAATGTGCGTATTGTTATGCGTTTACTTTTCTGCATTGGCTAGAGGTACAGGGGGATGGTTGAGATCTCATAAACATGTTTATCCCCGCCGTATTTTTGCGCCTGTCCCAAGTCAGGAGTCTCTGGCCCTTGTTAGTTTTGTATTATTTTTAATTTTAGTTTCTTGTGTACAATTTGGAGTTTAGTATGGCGTTCATTATCACTGAACTAGTATATATATTTGTTTAGGGGCCAGCTGAAGGACGCTGCTGGGTGCGGGAATTTCTCGCTGCATTGAAGACCAGTTGGTGACCTTCTGCTGTTGTTTTCTCTATGGTCGGGTTGTTGTCTCTTTGACACATTCCCCATTTCCATTCTCAATTTTATGTCACCAAAGATCACAAAATGCCAAACGTTTTTCGGTAGGGTCAAGTTGGTCAGTCTTGAGTTTTTTCTGTGCTTTTATACCTGATGTTAGTCTTTTAGTAGTTCTTTTTTACATTTTGCTATTGAATTGCCACTTCGATTTAGAATAATGAGTTTGACCCTTACCTTGGTATCTTCCAACTATTTTTGTCTCTATTCAATGCATGGTATTTAGAGCTGGTAAAACTGGCAAATGTCTGAGTTTTGTAGTTGTTTAAGTATTGTATCTTCATTAAATCTGTAGACACTATGATGTATAGAACCTTTTTCGAATTATCTTAAGATGCAGGTCCGTGTTTTTATGTGCAGGATGTGTAACATTGCAGACCGTTCCCTTTAGACTTCTTATCTAGAGAGAGAGAGAGAGAGTATTCAAATATCTGTAGCAGTCAATAGGGACAAAAACCTGCATAAACCAGTTAACTATTAAACTTTAAACTGAACAAGTTGGAACTTATATATACTGGTTTCAATAGTAGGACAGTAATTAAGTTATTTTCTAGAGTACTTGCAATCACCCAAGTATTGATTGTGTTGATGTGGTTCAGGTGTTCGTGCTTGCATTTCCTATCATGATTTTTTTTATAGAGCGTTGCTGCCCACAAGGAAGCTATTAACCAAGAGTTCCAAATGGTGAATGGCTTAAAATGAAAAAGACAAACAGACAAACAATAATACACATGACACAACATAGAAAACTAAAGAATAAACAACACAAACCCCATCAAAAACTATGGGCGATCTCAGGTGTTCCGAAAAGGTAAGCAGATCCTACTCCACATGTGGCAACCGTCGTGTTGCTTAGGTAGCAATAAACAGTTAGGAAAACATATTAAAAATTGCCCTTATAACTTTTACCATCCCCTTTTCATTGCTTTCTTGCAATATCAAGTTTACTGTTTCTGTCATATATGTGCATATGTATGTAATTAGAATCTTCCATACATTTTATATCAAGTATATAAAATGGTAAAATATAATTTCTTTTGGGTGTATCCATGGCAACAATCTGCATTTATTTGTTATAAAATATTGAAAAAAGAGAGGAAAAGATGTCACATATTTCCCTAAAATTTGGCTAAAAGTAAAATTTCAATCGTCAAAAAGATTTGATTTTATATTGTTTATATTGTTTTATTGAGTAATACTATTATATCACACATCTTTAGAAAAAAAACCGTATTGCATCCCTTTTCTGCCCTACAGAAATTGTACATTACAACTGGTATATTCTGAATGCCCGTCGTATATTCCTGTAAATGAAACGGTAAGTTTAGTTTATCAAAAAGAAACATAACTGTAGAATACAGATTAAGGGGAAATTGATATTTGGACGCCAGTACAACTATACAATAGTGCTACTATAAAACACAAACCATCAGATGTTTTATAGCTGACTATGCGGTATGGGCTTTGCTCATTGTTGAAGGCCGTACAGTGACCTATAGTTGATAATGTCTGTTTCATTTTGGTCTTTTGTGGATAGTAGTCTCATTGGCAATCATACCACATCTTCTTTTTACATGTAGTTATCTCTTGATTTGTATTATTCACTGAATTGTAAAAAGGGCAACTTCTAGTAATTAAAAAGTCAGAATATTTTGTTTACATGATTAATTTTTATTCATTTTTCAAAATGATTTATGGATGGAATATGAATATAAAAAGGTAATATGACACTTCTCCGAGGTAGATTAGTTATATTGGTTATGTTGAATGTCATTTCTTGACATGACAAAAATAATTGCTTATCAAATATTCATTGTAATTTACGAATTCAAATATGTTTTATCAGCTTCAAATAAGCTACAGTTTTTGACTTTGATCATCGCTTAAGTTGAATTTTAATAGCACATGAATAAACACATTTTATCTTTCCGCCTTCAATATCCTTGATGAAGAACATCTGTTTACATACAGATGTTAATCAATCGAGATAACAATGTGTTTCTATGGAACAATCCAATCGTTAAAGACTGCTACTATGTTATTTTTTAACCACTCTTTATACATTTGAAGGCTTGACAATATAAACTCAAAACTTCTAATAGTAATATGGTCCATTTACTGTTATTTACTGCTATCAATTGTAATTCAAACCAAAATGTTGAAATATTTTTTTAAACATTTTTAGATCTCTAATGGTGTAGTGACTTTTTGATTTTAAAGGAAGGTAATCTATCATGTAAAACTGGTAAATTATTAAGTCAAATATTTCGTTACCACAAATCACCTAAAACCTTTACCAAATTCTTGTATAGCTTCAAATATTTGGTTTTTAAAATTTTGAGTGTACCTGTAGAGATCTTATTACAATGGGATTGCACATCCTTATGTTTACGGTGTTGTTGTTATCGAGTTCATAACTTTAGATACAATCCGGATAAAATTTTGATCGTTCTAATAAATTTATTCTCAAATGTTACCAATTCAACACTGAAATATTTTTTCCAATATTGTTTTTATCGGTGCAATTATTGATTGTGTTATCAAAAGATGAAAACCAAACTAAACCTTAATGTTGTACATATATGTATATCGCGGTCCTACACACTGTTGAAATGCCAAAGGTCATTGCGCTCTGACTGTTAATGAAAGATTTACATTAAACCCATTTGATATTGGATGTGAACTGGTTTATATTTTAATCATGATTTTTTTATTAATAATTCTTGAAACCTCTTCAAGTGATGTTAATACACATGTATCAATCAAATATTTAATTTCCTCTAGATGAAACAACCCTGTACCTAATTTTCAAGAGCTCATTAAACCGAATGACAGTTACAAAATAAATTCAGACTATGTCAGTAATCACTCCATTGATAGATACTTTAAAATTTAGTTTTTTCGTTAACATATACTTGATCTATCTTTTGACCTTTAATTTCTCGTATGTCGTCCTCAAATATTATGTCGTTTTTAAATCAAAATACATTTTTTTAACTTTGTCTTCATCATAATGATATGTTTTAGAAAACTTCATATCTGCCATGAAGTTTGGTTCTGTTTAGAGAACGCATCGGTGAGGTAACGGTCACACGGGAGTGTCTATTTGCTTTCGATATGATGTCAAGTTTCATGCTTGTAGCAGGATGTGCAAAATTTTTCACGAATCCGCCGAACTATGATAGACACATACCAATACACACGTTGCGATTGATGAAAAGTTGAATTTTACGAAAAACATTCAGCTCCTTACACCTAATAATTTGTATTTTAATAAAACGCAGAATCTGTCTAGTTAATACAATACAAAGTTAAGTTCTGCTACATTTGCTGCAAAACATATTAAAGTACAGGTATATAAATATTTAAAATATGTATTGGTATTTTACGACTCTAAAAGTTTAGAGAATTGTTGAACGTAATTATTGGATGAAAATGAAAATCTATTCATATTTAATTCGTTAGATAATCATCAGGTTCTTTCAATATTTAAAATTGTGTTATCAGAACGTGATCTCATGATCACATTTGTTATATATTGAGTTGATAAATATTAGAACAATCTAAGTATATGTTACAATACAAAAAGCATTAATAGAAAATACAAAATTAACCATATTTTTTTATTTATATAAATATTGGTTATATAGTGATTAATATATAAAACCAAAAAGCGTAGGGGTATCGAAAACTGCGATGGATATGATAGTCCATTTAATAATAAAAACATCTGGAACGTTAAGAGGCTAAGTTTTTAATTTATTTCTTCTGCATTACTTTAATGTATTGCATGAGCTGCCATAGGATTAATGGTACGAATAAAAAACTAATAAATAACCGAATATTAGTTGATAAATATTATCAATTTCTATCTATTTTAAAAGCATTTTTAAATTTACATTTCTGCTGAAATATTTTCTGAAAGTGAAATAACATAATGCATTTATTATGCATTTATTATATTTGTTTTACTCTGACATATACCAAAAAGTCAAATCACAAAAATACTGAACTCCGAGGAAAATTCAAAATGAAAAGTCCCCAATCAAATGACAAAATAAAAAGTTCAAGCTAACTATCAAATGAGTTGATAACAATTGTCATATTCCTGAATTGGTACATGTATTTTCTTAAGTAGGAAATCAAATAATTGCATAAAATTGAACTACCTACATCTAAAAAATTATGAAACGCAGTAGCTGTCTAGTCATACAGATATATCAATATTAAAAAAATGGATTGGTATTTCACAACTCTAAGAAAGGCAGCATTAGTATACTGCTGTTCGAAAGTCATAAATCGATAGAGAGAAAACAAATCCGGATTACAAACTAAAACTTAGGTAACCACATCAACTATAAGAGGAAAACAACGAAACAACAGAAACACTGAAGTGCAACAAAAACCCAAACGACAGTAATGCAACACACAGAGGAACAACTATAAGATAATAACTGCCTTGGTACAGGACATTTTAATAAAAAAAAGTGAGTGGAACCTGGTTTTGCGGCTAGACAAACCTCCCGATTTTATGGCATTGATAAATATAACACTAAATGATAACATTACAGGACAGGACTACCGTACAAATAAATTCAGGAACATTACGGACAGAGAAATACACAAATAATCATTACAATAGGACATTTCGACATGCGAATTCTTATCAAAGGTACCATGCCTACAATCTAATACACCATACACGCGCTTCGTCTTTATAAGACCCATCAGCGAGGGTAAAGAAAGCCAAAAAAAGTATAAGGTTGGCCAGCACCGATGACCCAAAAATTCCAAAACGTTTTTCAGAATTGTTTAACGTAATTATTAGATGAAAATAAAAATCTACTCATGTTTAATTCGTTAATCAACATGTCAGCTTCTATGAATATTTACAATTGCATTAGAACGTGATCTTATGATCAAATTTGTTATATATTGAGTTGATAAATTAAAACAATCTATATGTTACAAGTATAAAAAGCATTAATAGAAAATACAAAATTGTATATAAATATTGGTTGTTTAGTGATTAATATCGAAAATTGCGATGGATATGATAGTTCATTTAATAACGAAAACATCCAACACCTTGAGGCTAAGTTTTCTAAAAATTAAATGTTTTGCATATGTCATAGGATTAATGATACAAATAAAAAACTAATAAATAACCGAACATTGGTTTATAAATATTATCAATTTCTATCTATTTTAAAAGCCGTTTTATATATACATTTCTGCTTAAATACTTTTAGAAGTAAAATAACATAATGCATTTATTATACTCATAAAATACTGAGCTCCGATGGAAAATTCGAAACGGAAAGACTCAATTCCTTATCAAATTGCAAAATCAAAAGCTCAATCAAACTAACGGAAAACAATTGTAATATTCCTGACTTGGTACATGTATTTTCTTAAGTTAAACCTGGTTTAAAAGCTACATTTGTAGATAAACCTTTCACTTGTATGACAGTCGCATTAGTTACATTGTATTGACAACAATGTGTGAAAAAAACAAACAGACATAATAGGTAAAAATGTCAAACTAGGGACATTGCAGTCAATATTGTATTATAATTACATTAGATGTATGTTTCATTATAATATTTTATTCTGATTGGCTAACTGCACATCACGTGTTATTCCGTAAGCAGTTGCATTGCTCAATACAACTTTTCACTCGTGATAACACGTGCTCCAACAATAAAGTGCACAGGTGAATTAGATAATAAAATATATAAAATTCGTGTTTTCATGATCATAGCTAAAAAATGTAATTATAAGTATTGCATGCTTCTTTTTGTAACTTCATAGGGTTGTAAAAGCGTTGACCGTGCGTACATTTTTAGAATGAAGCGCTTCTGCGCTTAATACAAAATGTACTTCGGTCAACGCTTTTACACCCCAATAAATTTACAAAAAGAAGCATTCAATTCTTAAATAATCTTTATCACTACAAAAACAAATAAATATGTCAAAAAATAAAAATAAATAGGCAAACAAACAAAGCACATTAGCAACAAAACACCCCAAAAATATACAGAAATTATCCATAGCACAATAACACGATGAATGTAGGTATAACTACCGAACCACTTCAAATGAATACTACCAAAAATAAACTAAACAGTAATAATTTACAAAGACAAATAAAAGAATATACATTACACGTTATCATGATGATAATAAACGTCAGTACCTAGAATCTCTACTTTGAGACCGTCGTGTACTATGGTGGTGAAGATGGTACGTAATATTTATCAAAAGGTCTTAGTATCTTACGATAAACTTTTTTGGAAAAAGGGCGAGACGTTCTCTCACATACCCCGGTTTTATCAAATTCTGAGTAGGAGCTGAAAGCTCTTGAATAACGAATGAGTTAGGACATATATTTCCCTCATGCAAGCGAAGTTGAAATATTGCTACTAAGGCGGGTAAATCGTTTATTTAAAAAAAATCGTCTCATTTGCCATAGATCCTGGTACCGAGATGATATCTTAGGTTAAATTCGAGGTATAAGTCTAAACATATCTATTGTTTCTTTAATTTCTAGTTCTGAAGGACAAATTAATGGAATCCAATCAGAAAAGTTTGTATTGTTAACGGAAATCAATATATCAGAATGTGAAATTAAATAGTTCGGCTTCTTTGCAAGAACACGCAGAGAACCGGCAATGTACCGTTGGTGTATGAAATTTTGTGACGCTTGGTTACCCAATACCAACAAGGAAGGTCCTTCGATTTTCTGTTCAATTATGTAATGTTCATTGAAGCCTTTTATGACTTATGATTCGCCATAATTTCGTACTTTCGTTTTTGTGTGATTTTTTTTTAACTCAATTTACCAAATTCAATGATAACTGAATTTCCAAAATCTACCTCCAAACGAAACTAGCAATCAATCGAAAACAAAAGCCGTAAAGTTTAAAAATTAAAGGATCTTTTATCATACACTATCTGACTTAACGGATTGTCAGCTAGCAACATCTAAACCAATAATATTATATTGAATTAAACATTATGATATTTTCTTGAATTAATCATTATGTTATTTTCTTGAATTAATCATTATGATATTTTATTGAATTAATCATTGTGTAATGCTTCATCTATAGTAACCATTTTACACTGACGATATGATACTGATAGTCACCGTTTCACATAAGACATCCGGTACTGAGAAGTTTAAATCTGTAACGTACCTGATTGTCGCTTTCGCGGAGTACATCAAGGCATGTGTAAGCCAACACTAGTTAATCAATGTTCAAAAGTCGCGAATTACCAAAAAAGACATATAATTTAAGGTAACAGACAAAAACTGAGAGAATCGCATTAACTCAGGAAGCGAGACCGGGTGCGTCAAAAGGATAAGTGTCTTCTAAATCCATACTAAATCAAGGTGTCACAATCGGGAACATTATGGATTAGACAACTTTTCTTCTATCTAAAGTAATAAGACAGTAAAAAGATGTCGGTAGTGAGTTAACACATATATGAGTCTTATGCAGACTTATGAATAGCACGGCTGCCGCATTAAATTATAATCCTGGTACCTTTGATAACTATATACACGTTTAATCCTGCTGCAATTGTTTGTACCTGTCCTTAGTCAGGAATCTGATCTTCAGAGGTTGTCGTCTGTTAATGCGATTCAGAAGTGTTCCTCGTTTATTGTTTTTTTTTATATAGCTTAGATAGTTGGTTTCCCCGTTTGAATGATTTTACACTAGGAATCTTTGGGGCCCTTTATAGCTTGCTGTTCGATGTGAGCCAAGGCTCCGTGTTGACGGCCGTACCTTGATCTATTATGGTTTACTTTTTATAAATTGTTACTTGGACGGAGAGTTGTCTCCTTGGCACTTATACCACATCCTCCTATATCTATGTAGTTACATTTGGTCTCTTTCATATCAGAGATATTAATTAAAGTCGAGTACAGAGGAGAAATGCAATGTGTACAAGAGATAAACAATTATTATTTCGGGTTTTCCCTTCATGAACTGTTTGAAACACAGAAGGTTTATATGTGGGTGCATTTTCTCTAAAAGTGTTTTGGAAAATTTTAAAGATTTCAGTTTGAGCGTTTTTTATAGAGGATAACCAAGAATAGAACCTCGGACGCATGAGATAGAAAATTGTTATTTTCATTTAGAATAAAATGTTGGTTAATTTTTACCTGTCACCACTTATATATCGTACATTTGTTGTCTAGAACAGAATTGAATAATGAAATCATATTGCTGTATTATTTTGTAGATACATGTAACAGGTGCTGTTTCGATTAATGACATTGAAACTAACCGAGAAATAGAGATGTTATACGTCGAATTAAGACAAGGTTAATGTGAAGGTGTTTTTCAGTACTCATATAACGCGTCTGGTTCTTTGTGATAAGACTTATTATGAATGCATCCTGTTTCAGAACTCGGTTTTCGAAAATTGGTCGATCAATTTGTGAAATGCAAAAATGATAAAATAACGGAGATCTATTCGAAAACTGAGTATGCTAAAGGGAGTCCCAAGGTAGTTATCTATAAATAAATCTAATTACATTTCTGACCGACATTTGTTCATGTTGTCTATTGAGCCTCAACATGTTTGATTGTTTTTTTAGGTACTTTAAAAAGAGGAGAATAGAAGAGAAACCAATTTTGACCTATATTTATTTTAGTAGGTAATAGTCATATAAAGTGATGTTATCAGCTTCCCAATTGTGAAATTTCAATTTCTATGTAAGAACATACCAGCAGCGCATGCATACGGAAAATATATCTTCCAATCAATACGATAATGCCGGGCATGTATTTCCTATCATGAATTCCTTGATAGAGAGTTGCTTCTCACAAGGAATCTATTTAACCAAGAGTTCCAAATGGTGAAGTTGAAGTCATCCCTTCGTAAAATTTACGGACGCCATCACGAGTTGGTTGACCGTTATGGCATATCCGGATTCATTTCACAGATGATGTCAGATGTGTTCCTCTTGTCGTAACTACAATCCCGTGCCCTTTTCATGAATTTGACTACCGAATTAGACTATTTGTCGTGTTTGTGATAACACGAGCAACACGACTGGTGCCACATATGGAGCAGGATCTGCTTACCCTTCCAGATTCCCTGCGATCACCCTCCGTTTCGGGTGGGGTTCGTTTTGGTTAGTCTTTTTTTTCTATGTTGTGTCTTGTGTACTATTATTTGTCTGTTTGTCTTTTTCTTTTTTAGCCATGGCATTGTCAGATTTTTTCGATCTATGAGTTTGACTCCTATTGGTACCTTTTGTCCCTCGTATACATACTCATCAGTATAGTTGTGTGAGACGTTTTATGTTACAATTGTAACTTTTGACGAGTTGACATAAAAGTCCTTCAGACATGCTAATTTTACATACTGTGGTTTGGATCAATTGCTGCTTATTTACGTTTTACGATAAGTTGTATCTGCAAACGCAGTTTTTGATCAGTTTAGAAACATCATGAATATTGTAATGTGAAACTGAATAATGGAAATAAATGTACCATAAGAGAACAAAATGTATATCGGTTAATGGTACGGACGGTCACACAAGAGGGTCTGGACTGGACTCACAGAATAGAGAATTATTGGTAAAAATTGTAGAATAAATTAAAAAAAATGTTAGAATAGAAAAAATCGGCAGAAATAATAAGGAATAAAGAATCCTTTAATATATAGAATAGAGAAATGGCAAACAAATATAAAGAAAACCATGACCTTAAAAGTTAAAGAATACAGAATTGAAGGACTCCCCATCAAAACCTTCATTCAATGACAGCAGGTGACATAATCAAAATAAATGGACGTTTCAATGTACAGATGAATGATAAATAAGAATGAATTGCAATTAAATTGATTTTATCACATGACAGATCTGTCAATATCATCCCCTGTGCATTCCTATCAATTTAAATTAATGTCTGGTAATGTCATTATCTGTTGTATTTGTTTCCAACTTTTGTTGATATAATGGTGTGATCGTTACTCAGCAGAATATATACATTGTCATTATATATTTATCGGTATCATAGTGATACCATTGATCTAGTGTCTCCTACTTCCGGTTGCAGTTGTGACTTAATGATTAAGTACATATCCGCTCTAGTCGTACCTCTTCAACGTTTTAGTAACCTGATAATGACCGGAAACAAACAAGCACAATAGTCATTAAGATGCAGGATTTGTAGCATAATTTGTCAACGCTAATGGACATTAAGCTATTCTCAATTCCTTCCTGTAGTGGTTTTTAATTTCACACTAGACAAGTCAATGTCTTTCCATAACATACATGTCATATTGTAACGACCATATTTGTAATCAAAACAAAATGAGGATGAATATACAGAGCTAGGATTATAATACGCGAAATGTCCGAAAGTAGTACAAACCATCATTGCTTGATTCTTCTTTCCCTTTTCAATGAAGTTAACAGTTATAGCGTTTGACGTAATGTATACCTAAATGTATACATAGCATCGTTACAATATTGCTGTATACTATTTCAAACAAATATACGATACTTGTTGTTTTTACCAGTATCGTTTCTCTCTCACCCTTAGGGTTCATTGCGATGTATAAATACCGTCACTTAGTCTTTGGCAGTACATGATGTGGCGGTCAAAATTTCATGCTCTACATTGTCGAATTTTTACCCACCTTTTGTTATACGAGACAGGTTCTACATGATGATCTCTCAATGTTATTAAAATACATTTCTTTTACTATATTTGCGTATTATCGTATGCTTCCCAGATATACATTTTCGGGAAATCAAATGCTTTTTAATTATGTTTTAAAGAAAATTGGCTGAATTCAAATATTTGAGGTCTTTTCCGGACGAGAACAAATGGACAATAAATCTAAAAGATAGGTTCTATAGATTAGGTCGACCGAATGTGAAGGTAATAATTTTACTGCGCCAGGTTCCGACTTGGAGAGAAGGCCATGCTGGAGGCCCTTCGTGTGGTGTCCAAGTAATCACATTATCACAAATATTTTGCCAACATAATCGCATAATATTTAATTGTTTTGAACAAGATAATCAAATAAACAAAAAAAAAAAACACTCCTTGATTATCAAATAATCATATTATCATGAATTATTTGGTATGGTAATCCAATAACCACTATAACAACGGCCAAATTATCGCAGATTAAAAAAAAACCCGAGAAGGCTCATTTCTGGATAGACATACATTTTGCGAAAGACACGTATGACCACTATACATAGAGTTGTTGGTAGGGATGTTTAACAATATTTCAATATTTCATAGAACAATTTTAAAGGACAGATAAGGAGAAAAACAATGAAACAAATATGCAATACTAGAATATTGAATGATTTTGAATAAAGTGTTTGTATTGTAAAGGCCTAATTGAGTGATTGTACAGTAACTTCTCAAGCGATATTACAAAATTCCGATATAATGATAACGAATGTATTGAATTTTATACAGGGATATTAACTATAAAACTTTCAGAGGTGTCAGATTATATATCTTACCTTCTATAGATTTATAGAGATATGGTTAAAGGACTATACGTGGTGACTATGTATATTTGATATAGGGTGTCCTAAAATATAAAGGGTTAGTTACCATACATGGTAAATTACCATATGTGGTTAGTAGGAAGTTACTTCCCTTTCAAAACATAAAATATGCCACAACCCTTTATAAAAACAACACAGTGTTGAGGAAAAATTTGAAAGGATTCAACAAACGACAAAATTGATGATAAAAGGTTGAAATAAGTTCATAAAACATAATTAAAGCCTATAAGTTGTTATTGTTGGTATAAAGGAGTAACTTCCCTTTCAAATCAAAAAAGAAATCTGAAAGGTTTCAACAGACGAAGAAATTGAATGTAATGAAGGATTGAAATAAATCCATACAACAAATTTAAACTTAAAAGGTGTTATTGTGGGCATTTGCTTTTTGTATAGACAAATGGAATGCTCTCGCCCCATATGGAATTTACTTACCCCATATATATCGTATTAGGTCACTAACACACCATATTACTAATAATATCAGAAAAGCGTCATATGTTAAAATTATTGTACTTAAAATGAGTTTTTCTATGTTCAAGGAATATTAAAGGTAGGTTCTGTAAAATAGGTTGATTGGGGTGAAGCAAGAGGTCAGAACTGGAAAATGAAGAGATGATGTGTAGTCAGAAAGTTAACCTTACAACAGGCTTCATACGACTCTTTATCGATTTGTTGAAAGGGCTCTTCAACATGCAGATATGATAGCAGTTTCATAAACATTTAACGCATCCATTCTGACCGGACCATTCTTATTATTCATACACCTCACAAAGTCAAACAGACGCGCCTGATAAGGGTTTGGGCCATCAGACGAAGTAATTTGAGCACATCTCGATAACTTCAGGACGCATTAATTTTAATTTTGAACAAGGTTGCATCCGATTAATAAATTGGGATCATCAGAAGAAATATATGGATGAGAAAAACACAAGTGTTCATGTAGCCACCATGCACAGCACATATTGTTAGAAACTTGGGTTTCAACTCCCTCAGGCAAAGTTGGATTTCAATATTTGGCTTTGATCGTTCGTGATGAAGGTAAATCTAGGAAAACGCGTTGAATGCATGAAATTTATAACGTGTGGATTTCTTGTTTTTTTTTGGTGTGTGCATCGAATGAATAATAAAAATATGTTTAACAGAATAAATTGCATCTCATCGAAGCACACCAACAAAAGATTGCAAGTTATCCAACAGTTCGAAAAGACCGCTTTCGAGTTTGTTTTCTACCGGGAAAAAACTCGTCAATTATGCACGCATGATGACTTCATCAACCATATAGAGGGGATCGCCTGTATCCCTGCACTGTTAACGTTCATCAAGCGTCTTGGTGATTGTCATTGTGTAGGATTAACTTGAAATAATGTTTGTTCTGTAGGTACTTTATCCCCAAATTCCATAATGACAGCAGTGCTGATGGTCAATTATGATAGTTCAATTTGCCGAATAATTCGTGCAATATAGCATCATAGTTTTACAACCACTCGCTCAACATGGGAACGGAAGTGACGATGCATCTAAGCACACGAATGATGTTCACTAATACCAAGTTTTTAACGGAAATCCATCGAACTCGAAAGTTGTCTTTTGTGTAGGCTGAATTAATCTCTCGCCATTTGTTTTCTTCTTTATTATGTTTTCCTGTCTGTTTTCCCTCTCGTATACTGGCTAAAGTTTGTGTTAATGGAGTTTGTTGTGCTCTCATTGAATTGACAGTAGTTATTAATGTCTTTTATGATGTGAACGTTTTAATATTTGATACTGCCAAATATGTTTTTGACAAAAATTTCGTGGTTCATCAAACATGGAAATGTGACAGTGTTGTTACCAGGACAACTTTCTTATTTATTGTATCTTTACATGGTAGTAAACTATGCTTTTATATTACACAACTTACACTAAGGGACCGTTCAATATTTATCAGATGGATGGGCCGGTGCAAAATGGGACGGGGCAAGCACTTTTTTTGTGGAAATATTTGGATGGGCGAGAACTTTTTTTAAAATATTTAGTGGATGGGCCAGAACATATTTTATAGAAACTTTTTTTATCCATTTTATAGGTGTGTAAGAAATTTCTTTTGCGGGCACTCAAAAACTGGTAGCTTGGTTCATTTCTGTCAACTTTAAGGATTTAATTAAGGATTAAAAAAGCTAAAATTTTCTGTTCGGACTGTCTTATTAATTATTTTGACCTTATGGAATACCAAGTTGTTTAATAGTTTGGTGTATTGCTGTTAAATTTATGGATTTAATTAATAGGTAAGAAAAAAAGCTCTAATTTTTAGTTAGGGATAAATTCAGATAGTCAACTTTAATTTTTTTGTAAATTTTTCAAATCAACTTGGATTTTAAAAAACCTATACAGCTTATTCATTAATATATTGATCTTATAGGAAACCAGGTTTGGTAGTTAGGTGTATTTCTGTTAAATTTATGGATTTTATTAATAGGTAAGAAAAAAAGCTCAAATTTTCATTTGAGGCTAAATTCAGATAGTCAACTTTAATTTTTTTTATAACTTTTTCAAATCAACTTGGATTTTCATAAAACTCAAGAGCTATCTCAATTATATATTGATCTTACAGAAAGCCAGTTTGTTTGGTACTTTGGTGTATTGCTGTCATTTTTTATGGATTTTATAAATAGGTAAAAAAATCTAGAATTTTAAGTTTCGGCTGAATCTAGATAGTCATCTTTAATGTTTTTTTATAACTTTTTTAAATCAACCTGGATTTTCATAAAACTATACAGCCTTTTCATTTATATATTGAACTTACAGAATGCCACGTTGATTGGTAGTTTGGTGTATGTCTGTCATTCTTACGGATTTAATAACAAGGTTTAAGAAAAAGCTCAAATTTTCAGTTTATGCTAAATCCAGATAGTCATCTTTAATTTTTTTTATAACTTTTTCAAATCAACATGAATTTCCATAAAACTTTACAGCTATTTCATTCATATATTGATCTAAAAGAATGCCAAGTTGTTTGGTAGTTTGGTGTGCTGCTGTCATTCTTATGGATTTAATAAAAAGGTTGAAGAAAAAGCTAAATTTTCTGTTTTAGGTTATTTCAAGATAGTCATCTTTAAATTTGTTCATAACTTTTTCAAATCAACTTGCATTTTCATAAAACTCTACTGCTAAATCATTCTAATATTGATCTTACTGAATGCCAGGCTGTTTAGTACTTTTTTTTTTTTTTGGCTGTCATTTTTATGGATTTAGTTAACCCATTGACCCCCAATGACGCCTATAGGCGTCATGGCGACAACCATTCTTTGATGGCCCGTATGACCCTCCATACCTTTTTTGAACTGCCCCACCTGAACTGTCATGATAGCAGGGACTTCAACCAAGCAGTTTATGGTCCATAAACTCTTCTCAGACGTCTGTTTATGAAAATATGGCACGTTGAAAGCCGTTTAAGAGTTCAAAATCGGAAAAACGTGAAAAGTAGCCAAAATCAGGTGGGGGTGGGCATCTTTTGTTGGCCACTTCTTAACTGGTTGTCATTGTTGGTATAAACTATTATCGTAAATGCATGCATAGGTGGTATAGGAACACAAAGAGGTATAATATGGCCAATAGGAATCTAGTCTGTAAAATCTAGGTCACCGTTTTGTCAAAAATCCGTAAAAACGGACATTTAGGCAGACCTGACTTGACGATAATAATTCGCCAGCAAGACACTGAAGTCCCATATACTCCCAGTTAGCAAGCATGGACTGCTGTAACTATAAGGTAATACTTGAATGACAAAGAAACACAGTCTGGTTAATGTTCACCTCTCAACGTCGTTTTAAAATCGGAAAATAGACGGAAAATGACCATTTTTCAGTGGGGATGGGTTCAAACCCACGAGAAAATCTTACACCTCCCGACCCACCCCCACCCATGCCATCCACCCCCAAATTTCAATACATAGTTTAATAGATGAGCAGCAGTTACAGCATCAAGAGTCTGCTAATTTGCATATAATTTGCATATGATTGCAAATTTTCGAAAATGTCTGATTTTCCAGAAATCTCTTAGGGGCGAATGAGTTAATAGCTTAAAAAAAAGCTGCAATTTTAAGTTTGGAAAAAATTTGGATGGTGACTTGTCACCTTTAATTTTTTTTTTTTTTAACTTTTTCAAATCAACATAGATTTTCATATTACTGTACAGCTTTCTCATTTATATATCAATCTTACAGAATGCTAGGTTTTTTGATAGTTTGGTGTTTAGTTGTCAAATTTAGGGAATTAATTAATAGGCGAAAAAGGCTGCATCAAATTCAAAAACATGCCTGTCTATATTTGCTTAAAAGGACCATAATTTCTTTTTCCAAAAGTAGAACAGATAAAGGAATATTCATATTTGAACTAAATGTATACATATATATGGAATTAATTTTGTATTAACACCAAAGTTTATTCTTTGATTTCAAGACATCAAATTTTAAAAACTTTAAAATAGAAAAAGAACCTAAATCATTTTTGATTGTCTTATAGTTTTAGAGGGGCAAGGATTTTTTTATAGATTTTTTTAGATGGGCAAGGACTTTTTTTCAGAATTTAAAAGGATGGGCGTTAGCTTTTTTAATGAAACAATATTAAGAATGCACCGGCCCATCCATCTGGTAAATATTGAACGGTCCCTAAAGTTTAGGTCATGAAAATTGTTATTTATTTACAAATATTCAATAAAACAATAAAAACTTTAATTTAAAAATTTAATGTGCAATAATATTCGTGTTGTCTAAAAATTCGACAGGTTTCAAAAAACGACAGTAAAATTGAACAATTTGATTGAAACAGATACGGCTCATATTTTACTAATGAATTTTATTATCTCTAACTAAAGATAAAAGGAACCTCATTCAACTTTAGTGTTACTCAATCCATCAAATACTTTATATTCAGTATTTTGTAACAGTCAATAAACCAAAAATCGTCACTATTAGTTGTATAACAACTATATATTTTATGACAAATATCAACATAATATCAATAGAACAAATTATCGTGTTCACGCAAAATATCGTTTTGTGTTCACTCGGATTGCTATGTTAGATGATGAAATTGCATTAACTTGCTACCCTTATCATCATGCTATGAATCTTCATGAATAAATATTTTCGTTTCACATTATTCCTCTCAGACGTTTTCAACTTGTTCTACATAAAGAAACGCCTGCATAAAGTATGAAATCTGACAGCTATTTTCATTGGTTTGATGTGTTGAGCTTTTGATTTTAACATTTCAGAAAGGACCTTCCGTTTTGAATTTTCCTTGCAGTTGGGCATTTTTGTTATTTAAATTTTTTCTATATAATTCATCCTTTGCCTGGAAGGTTCTCCTATATTCGGATTCCCACATATTGTTACAGGATTTCAAATTTATAAATTATGGTTATCAATATATACGTATGTGTAGTACTTATTCAATAGGAGCGTTACCTTTTGGTGTCATCATTAGCTTATATGACCCAAAATAAGATATTCCAATAATTTGGTCGTTGTCAAAACTATTCCCCTTTAAAACTAATACACAAATGTAGCTAAAATTGCCCGAATTCAGCATTGGTGGTACCTAGTTAAGGCTAAAGATCTTACAACAAAAAGATCCCTTCTAAGTTGTTCAGGTTATGCCTATTATATTGAAACTTAAACAGATAGACAGAAATTGTTAATAATCAGCAAAATGTCCAAAATCGTAGGTCGGCTCCATATGAAATTGAATGACGAATTTTACCATTTGTTAAATGTATTTTACTTTTATCTTAAAAACAATAGATCGATAATAACTTTAAAAAATGATCAGCAAACAGGATCTACAATCAGTCAATATGTCAGAAGTCGACTGTTAATTCCATATTGGAGTTACCGTAAGCGGGTTATTTTCACGGGGTGTAAATGTTTACTTATTTTCGCAGATAAAACAAAATCGCCAAATTAAATTCCGCCAATTTAAAAGTATACATGACACGGGTTATGTTCTTCTCATATATGTTATGATGGTATGATACTAAACCCCTAACGGGAAGGATTGTGCCTGATGTTCATATGATGAAATCATAATCTTTCAGTCAGTTTAATTGAAGTCTGGAGCTGTCATGTCAGTTAACTGCTAGTAGTCTGTTGTTATTTATGTATTATTGTCATTTTGTTTATTTTCTTTGGTTACATCTTCTGACATCAGACTCGGACTTCTCTTGAACTGAATTTTAATGTGCGTATTGTTATGCGTTTACTTTTCTACATTGGTTAGAGGTATAGGGGGAGGGTTGAGATCTCACAAACATGTTTAACCCCGCCGCATTTTTGCGCCTGTCCCAAGTCAGGAGCCTCTGGCCTTTGTTAGTCTTGTATTATTTTAATTTTAGTTTCTTGTGTACAATTTGGAAATTAGTATGGCGTTCATTATCACTGGACTAGTATATATTTGTTTAGGGGCCAGCTGAGGGACGCCTCCAGGTGCGGGAATTTCTCGCTAAATTGAAGACCTGTTGGTGACCCTCTGCTGTTGTTTTTTTTTTGGTCGGGTTGTTGTCTCTTTGACACATTCCCCATTTCCATTCTCAATTTTATTATCTTGAAAACAGTAAAATATTACAATATTAGACAGCAAAAGTGATCATCAATACAGAACTACAAATAAATCAATATGGCCGAAATCGTTGGTGGAGTTTCTACAATTTCTTGTTTATTATCTTGAAAACCACAATTGACCATAAAAAAGAGACACTGCATAACTAGGGGTAATTTATTCATATAAAAGAGGATTTTTTTCATACTTTTGTTATATGACCAAAAATGTATCAAGTAAAGACATAGCTGAAATTGTCAGCAGCCTCCATAAAAGAGTTATTTCCCTTTTATTATGAATTTTACCCATTCTTTGGCATATTTAAGTCAAAACTGTAATATGGAAAGAAAAATTACTAGCCACTTTGAAAAGGATACTTGACACAGAGATTCAAAATTGAGTAATTATAAAGTTAACTTACCGATGCACGTATTTTTTGTATGCATAGAGGCACATAGGGCAAGGACTAGATCTTTCCAATCCTATCTTTTCTTTACTTTCTTTTCTGTCTCGCCCTAGCTGATTCCGGGGTCTTTCATTTCAGTTTCAACTGTTCTTCTCCATGTCCTCAGCTGGTCTTCTAAGAACAAAGTCAACCATTAACCTTCTTATTTGGTTAAGTAGAGTCTCCATTATGTTGGATTCTGTTGTTTCATGAAGGTATTTATGAGTGATCTTACGTTGCATGAATGTCTTTTCTGAGGGAACAGTTGTGAAAACTGGAAAGCTTGTTCATGTCCTTTTCTGTCATTCTCCACCATACATTCTTCCCAATATAGCAGCACTGAAAGTACACAACTGTTATATAGTCGAACTATGCTCTTACTGATGTTGCTAGACTTCCAGATGGTTCTGACCTATATTATACTTCTTTTAAATCACTTCATTCCATCTACTCTCTTATTCTCTTTCATATGTTTTAAGATGACCCTTTTTGTCTTTTACTGTTATGTTGGTGTATTTGTGACCACACAGTTGTTTGTGATTTGATAAACATCCCCATTCTTGGCTCTGAAGCAGCATTTACTGCCTCTATCGTCACTCCTTCAATGAAATCTTTTCTATTTTTTCTAGTTGAAGGTTTCTAATTTTTCTTATAACAGTTGGAGTATTGACCATTAATCTATCTTTCAGTTTATCCGACTGTGTATGGCATATTTTTTTTATTTAGTTCTATCCTGTTTTCAATCGCATTACATGTCCCTGTTTTGATCAATCTTTGAGTTTGTGATGGTTGGAACATTAAAAAATTTTCACTCGTCGTCTTAAACTTTATTTCTCACTTTTGTCATTGTTCAGATACTGTTTCACTTTCTTACATGTTGGTACGATTTTTCTAGAAGTTGAAAGTGGTTCTTCCGTTCTAATTTGAAGTTATGGTTCGTTTTAATATCTCTGAGTTTCCCTGTGTCAAACCTCTGATCCCTGTTAGGTGTTGATGCTTTCAAAAGTTTAAGTATTTGCTGTGATAAGATGATGGTCACTTCCTATATCAGCACCTCGCCTTACTCACGCGTCTTGTAAGGATCTCCTCTGATTATCATTATTGTTACGTGGTCACACAGGTTTATATCTCTGCCTCCAGGTCATACCAAAGTCAGCATATGGACTTCCTTGTGTGGGAACAATATTCCACCTATTACAAAATTATTCAGCCAATAGAGGTCTACTAGATAGTCTCCGCTCTCTCGTTCATGATTCCACATCCATGTTTCCCATTATTCTCTCAAACCACTGTTATCATGTCCTACTTTAGCATTGAAATCTCAAAAGGTGATTATTAGGTCTTTTTCTATGGATGATTATGCCTCCTGTATTTGTCAAGTTTTTGCCAAACCATGTGCACATGCATTCACTTATTCCTAGTATGTGCAGCTTGTTTTCCCACATTTCTCTTAACACCGTGGTTTGTTTCTTTCTCGTACAGGGTACGGACATGCCAAAATCCCATCTTAAGTTTGGTTCTCATATTCAGGATACTTTCAATGTGACCAGCTTCCTTTTGGCCTTGTCTTTGCTAAATATTCTGCTGGTATTAGTTTAAACATATTTAATTATAGTGGATTGGGAAACAAGTTTTGCAACTTATATTAATCCCTTTCCACTTTGCGGGTGCGAGTGCTGCCTTGTAGCGGCATTAGCCTGCTGGTATTCTAATGTTATGTGGTTTTTTTTCCGTAATCATATACTGTTTTTAGAATTTTCAGGACAAGAAAAAATGAACAGTTAATACAACAGGTAGGTCGACAGGAATGAAGGGCGGCAAGCTGGCCCTTAAAATGAGGGTTTATTGGATATGAATGAAATTTGGCATTGCAGCAGTCCGCCTGATGACCCCTCAAAGAGTTGTTGCAAGCGTGACACGCACTGTCTATACACGAAATATACAATTTAACGTCCCCATTATGATCAGACGTATTTGTACATCCCGCAAAACCATTGTGACTTGGATGGAGATTTATCTCATTGACACTCAAACCACATCTTTTTACTTGTAGGGAATTAGGCACTTTACGCTCGTGAAAAAAAACCGGTTAAAAGTGAAATGTCTACATTCCGGCGGACATGATATCTTATTCATATATTATACACAGAGAAACTAGTGTGTGGTATAAGAGAAGTAAGTGTAAGTGAACCTATACCAAGTCAACCACTACGGTACGTAAGCTCACATCAAAACAAAAAGCTTATCAAGGCAACACTCATTAGAGCGCAAAAGAATGTATAAACAACATCGATAGTATATTAAACGTATAACTATAAAATCAATAACAAAAATTTAATATACAAATTATGTATGATAAAAAAGGATATAAAACACCCTCTGAATATGTGAGTCTCTCCTTAGGACAAACACAATAGTAGACTGTGTCTAGTTTACGAGACATGTTGTCCCGCTTTTAAAAGTAAAATGCCAGTAGTTTTTATGATAAATGCAGGAGAAAAGAGATAAAAAAAAAATATGCTTCATTCTTTTCCTTTTTCTTTCACATTACTGAACATTCTTCCTCTCCTCCCTTTTTCCCTGGTGTTTTCTGTCCGTTCAAGGACTTCCCAAGTCCCATAAATAGTGATGACATTGTTCCTTGTAACGTTTCCATCATTCCCGGGATAAGGGTGTTAAAATCGGCCTCCTGGTAGAACTCTTTCTACAAAATAAAATTCATTGATAATTAACATGTATTCGTGAAGTCATGACAATTTTTCCCCAATTTCTTTTGACGATGTTTTAACGTTATATGGAATTGGTCTACGGAAGATAACTCTGATCTATTTCAATGTCGCAAAATTGCTGAAGCCGAAAATAAAGATAACTGTCCAATCTAATTATTATTTTTTGGAAAATTAAAAATGTTCAAAACTTATAAAGACATTCTTATAAAATGTGGCAGTTGTTTTTCACTTGTTTCGTTGATTGATAGCGTTTGATTTTTTTCAGTTTGTGTGAGCTTCCCTTTTTGAATTAGCCTTGGGGTTCAGTATTTTTGTTAATTTTATTTAACATTTGTTATGGCAAGCCGTTTCGCTATTTCTTCTGACTTCAAGATATCTCATAAACTTTATAAGATATCTTATATAGTTTATAAGATATCTCATATAATTTATCAGATATCTTATATAATTGTCTTTATAAGATATCTCATAAACTATATAAGATATCTTATAAACTATATAAGATATCTTATAAATTATATAAGACATCTTATATAAAAATTGTTTATAAGATATCTCATTTACTTTATAAGATATCTTATAAAGTATATAAGATATTATATAAACTTTATGAGATATCTTGTATAACATTAAAGATATCTTATATAACATTAAAAATATCTCATATAACATTAAAGATATCTTATATAATATGTGAGATATCTTATAAAAATGAAATTATATAAGATATCTTATATATTAAAAGAGATATCTGATATATTATATAAGATGTCATATATATTATAGGAGATATCTTGAAATTCGAATAAATAGTAAAACGGCTTGTCATAATTTTTATCTATTTTGATATCTCTTTTGGAAGAATTAATTCGTCAACTTCTGTAACCTCAGTTAAAACATCAATACAACACTTCCTAAATTACACGTGTCCGAATCGCTTTTCTGGATTTACTGTCATCAGGATCGTCCAAAGCCGAAATTTTAGAACCAATGAGACCAATAAAAAGACTAACAATAAAAATTGCCAAACTTATCTAAAGTCAACTTTGTCTGTATCAATACAGGATTATGCCAGTTGTTTTCCATTCGTTTGATGAGTTTGAGCTTTTGATTTTGCCATTTGATACAAGACTTTATATGTTTTGAATTTTCATAAGAGTTCGATACTCTTGTTATTTACATTTGTACCTTTTTCTGTGAGGATTTCGGAACCTTGGTTTTTGAATAATTTCTAAATTTACACGTAGAATTTCAGAAAAGATTCATTAAAATCATGTCCAAAACACTTAGTCAATGGTACTGTATAAACAGTTAACACTTAGCTAATGGTACTGTATAAACAGTTAACACTTAGTCAATGGTACTGTGTAAACAGTTAACACTTAGTTAATGGTACTGTGTAAACAGTTAACACTGAGTTAATGGTACTGTATAAACAGTTAACACTGAGTCAATGGTACTGTATAAACAGTTAACACTGAGTCAATGGTACTGTATAAACAGTTAACACTGAGTCAATGGTACTGTATAAACAGTTAACACTGAGTCAATGGTACTGTATAAAGAGTTAACACTGAGTCAATGGTACTGTATAAACAGTTAACACTGAGTCAATGGTACTGTATAAACAGTTAACACTTTGTCAATGGTACTGTATAAACAGTTAACACTGAGTCAATGGTACTGTATAAACAGTTAACACTGAGTCAATGGTATTGTATAAACAGTTAACACTGAGTCAATGGTACTGTATAAACAGTTAACACTGAGTCAATGGTACTGTATAAACAGTTAACACTGAGTCAATGGTACTGTATAAACAGTTAACACTTAGTCAATGGTACTGTATAAACAGTTAACACTTAGTCAATGGTACTGTATAAACAGTTAACACTGAGTCAATGGTACTGTATAAACAGTTAACACCGAGTCAATGGTACTGCATTAACAGTTAACACCGAGTCAATGGTACTGCGTAAACAGTTAACACCGAGTCAATAGTATTGTATAAACAGTTAACACTGAGTCAATGGTACTGTGTAAACAGTTAACACTGAGTCAATGGTACTGTGTAAACAGTTAACACTGAGTCAATGGTACTGTATAAACAGTTAACACTTTGTCAATGGTACTGTATAAACAGTTAACACTGAGTCAATGGTACTGTGTAAACAGTTAACACTGAGTCAATGGTACTGTGTAAACAGTTAACACTGAGTCAATGGTACTGTGTAAACAGTTAACACTGAGTCAATGGTACTGTATAAACAGTTAACACTGAGTCAATGGTACTGTATAAACAGTTAACACTGAGTCAATGGTACTGTATAAACAGTTAACACTGAGTCAATGGTACTGTGTAAACAGTTAACACTGAGTTAATGGTACTGTGTAAACAATTAACACTGAGTCAACGGTACTGTATAAACAGTTAACACTGAGTCAACGGTACTGTGTAAACAGTTAACACTGAGTCAATGGTACTGTATAAACAGTTAACACTGAGTCAATGGTACTGTATAAACAGTTAACACTTAGTCAATGGTACTGTATAAACAGTTAACACTGAGTCAATGGTACTGTATAAACAGTTAACACTGAGTCAATGGTATTGTATAAACAGTTAACACTGAGTCAATGGTACTGTATAAACAGTTAACACTGAGTCAATGGTACTGTATAAACAGTTAACACTTAGTCAATGGTACACATATAAACAGTTAACACTGAGTCAATTGTACTGTATAAACAGTTAACACTTAGTCAATGGTACTGTATAAACAGTTAACACTGGGTCAATGGTACTGTATAAACAGTTAACACTTAGTTAATGGTACTGCATAAACAGTTAACACTGAGTCAATGGTACTGTATAAACAGTTAACACTGAGTCAATGGTACTGTATAAACAGTTAACACTGAGTCAATGGTACTGTATAAACAGTTAACACTGAGTCAATGGTACTGTATAAACAGTTAACACTGAGTCAATGGTACTGTATAAACAGTTGGAGAGCTATATGACCAAAAAAAGGACCTTAGAATAATAGTGCCAAATATATCCGTGGTCAAATTTCCTGAGGTTTTTTCAATAAGTTATAAATTTATAAACAGCCAATTTTAAGAAGGTTTGTTTCAAATCACATACTGATGATACTCTCGGGAACTGAAAGTCCAACAATAGCAGTATCGACCCAGTGATGTAAAAACAACACTGTATAAATGTCATGCGTCCAAAGCGATTTTTTTTAATTTATTTATTTCATCATGGATAATATTTGAAAGCTAACAATGTAGACGAACCGAATGAAAGTTACTATAGACGATATAGAAAACTATTCACAGCAAAATTTTTCGACTTGACAAGATCTACATTAAATTAGATTGTCCTAGTATCTACTATCCTCAGACTGTATAATTATGTTAAAAAGTTTCTCCTTTATATATTGTTTCATCATTTAACTCCTATAGTATTTCAAAGGCTAACAGTAAATATTGCGTTGCTTTGTACAAAAGAGTTTGTTAATGGTATGTAAAATTGAGAATGGACATGGGGAATATGTCAAAGTTTGTTAATGGTATGTAAAATTGAGAATGGACATGGGGAATATCTCAAAGAGTCAACAACCCGACCAAAGAGTAGTTTATTTATAAACATACGGATTTTTTGTGTTCTTAAAATTTGCTGTTACAAAATATTAGAAATTATTATAAATTAAGGAATGTATCTCCCTCATGCAAAGCTCTGATTCCTTTCACAGATTTGGCTATACTTTTTGGATCTTTTGGATTATAGCTCTTCATCTTTAATATAAGCTTTGGATTTTAAATATTTTGGCCACGAGCATCACTGAAGAGACATGTATTGTCGAAATGCGCATCTGGTGCAAGAAAATTGGTACCGTTAATTTTATTATTTAACTTACGGATTTTTTTTCAACTTCAGGAGGCAAATCTCCCAGTTCGTCAAATGCGGCATTGAGTTCTAAAATTTTCATTTTCCTTGCTTCGGAGATTTTACGACTTTCACCTTCTTTCTCTTCATCATACAACTTTAATATGTGTTTCATGACCTCTAACTGTTTTTCTCTTCTTATTGTTTCTTTCGTACTAATTGTGTGTCTGTTTTCTCCGATCCATTCTTCGAGCTGAGAAAAGATAACATAAATTGTTCATTTTGAAACTGCTGTATAACTTAAATTCAGAATACTCTCGTTATATAATTTGCGATTTTGATTCCTGTCTGAATATGATATGCTGATGTGGCATTATAGTACAGCTTACTCCGTTATTAAATTTTTATTTCATGTATTTGCGAAGTAAGTAAAACTACCATTCGTACTTCTCAAATACCCGTATGCAATTGTTAAATTTGTTTATAACATATATTTTTTTAAGTTCAACATATCCTAGTAATATTATGCCAATTCAAAAAGCTAAGAAGCTTGTGATATACCACCAAAAATCGGAAACTAGAAACACGTCACATAGGGTTTTAAAGAGGGTTGCCTTTTGTAATGTAAGATATCTGCCTCTATCCAATAGTCCTTCTATAACAAGTGACATTACAAATTGCTCGTGCTTTATTCCTATACTCGAACTTCTTTGCAGAACCTATCCGTTAATAGTTATCGTTATTTGTTCTTGTCCTGCAAATGTTTGTAATATCTGCGATTGAAAGTCAAGGAAACAACTAGCATTCAATCTTTTGGATACAAAAACAAAAATTCAAATTTGGTATTTTGATTGTCTTTAACATAATAATAAAAAAAGAAGAAATTTGAGTAAAAATTATTGTTTTCTCCTGAAGAATAAATCAAGTCATTATAAAGCTGACATCAAAAAAGAGATACAAAAAAGTAAGGAAACAGTTATTTGTGAAATTAAATGAAAAATTGTATCATCTTACTGCTTCTGCGTTTGCTTTGGTTGGTGCGTACATCAAATTCTTATTGACCATACTGGTCATCATGGGGATAATTTCTGGAGGTGTGTCTTTGTCCACTGAAACAAAAAAATAGTTTCAATGAAGACCTTTGGAGTTATAAGTTCCTGATAAAGAAAAAAATAACCTTTAGAATGCACAACGGTTAAATGTTTAATTTTTTGTTTTCGTACTTCGTCGTTTTCGGCCATAAATGTTTCGGTTAAAATTTGAATTAGTAAATACTATGTTGTTTGATTTCTGTTTCATCTATTTCATTCTTGAGTTTCGCTAACTGTTAAAGGCCGTACGGTGAAACATTTTGTCGTCGGCGATAGGTCCAAGTCAAGCATATTTGACGTCACAAAGTCGTGATATGCAATTTTATGGAGATATACACTGAACGATGCAGGTACATGAACGACCGATAACAGATGTTTATAGTTTGACCAAACGGTAATGGATGGAATTTTGTACCTTTGGGTTTGCCTCCAGGCGTTGTAGTCAGATTTACTTTTCCGTTAGGTCCTACTAAACCATCAAAAAGTTTGCTAAAATCGCCGTCCAAATCTTCATCAGAGTCTTCCGAATCCTCTTTTTCTTGACTTGCTTTATCATCATCATCACTGAGTAGATGCTTATCTTGGAATATTTTGTAAGCTCCAGCTGTTAATTTATTTGTCCTCGAAAATGATGGCTACAATTGAAAGTAGAATGAAACAAATGTTAGTTTGCTTACACCATATACACAACTATGTGTTTGTTTTCTTTTCGATATTGTACATGTATAAAGGATAACACACACATTTTAAAAGACTGTAGTCAAAGAACTTAGATTATATGAAATGTATGATTTGAATTTATATTAAATTCATTTCTTTTTTGCTTTTGAGCAATTATACACTATACTGTTGCGTATTGGAGAAAAAATAGAAAATTACATGATGATACATTATCATGGCTAAAACTAATATTAATCAATAGTAACTTCTAAAAATAAATTGACAGCTAAATCACCTCAAGACAATACACAACATTTCTTTATACATAATTTACAAGCAGTATAAGGGAGGTAATCTAAGCATACACAACATTGTACTTTAAATGTGTTTGGATTACCTCCCTTAAACTGCTTTTAAATTTTCTTACTTGTCCATTAACCAGGAAATCCTTTAGTTCCTCCCTTTTTTGCCCCTAATGCCCAAAAAGGTAAGGCCATAAACCCAAAAGTCAATCATAACCATCCATTTGTGGTATGAAAACTTGTGGTTTATTTTCAGAGAGATTCATACACTTAAACATAAGTTATTGTTTGGAAACTAGAAAAATGCTTTTTTCGGCCCCTTTTTGACCATAACCTCCAAAATCTATCCCGACCTTCCTTTTGTGGTTATACACCTTATAAATTTCCTAGATTTCTATTCACTTCTATTAAAGCTATTATCCGGAAACCAACTGTCTTCGGACGACGACGATGGGATACCAATTTATTTGCGGTCGTATAAAAATATATTACAACTTGTTCTCCTACCATTTAGAGCTTACTTTGTTAATTCGAAAGTCCGTTCAAAATGCAAATTAATTGATTAAAATTCATTATAACTCAATTTGTATAACAATCCACTTGTTTTATGTTGCTCGTCCTGAATACACAGGCTGAATACTTACATTCTCCGCATTCTCGAACGCCATTTTCTGCCATTTTCTTATCCTTTTGATTTGTTCTTTAGATAGTCGTAGATGATCTGAAAAAAGGGATATCAATTATTTCCGTATTTATTTCATCAAGAGAAAATAGTCAACATTATAGGTACGGTGTATTCATATTAATTATTTTTTTCTTTTAATTTTACAATTATCCAAATTCTAAACGTTATTACGTATGTACTGTATGTACAAGTTAACATGTTTAAAGAAACGAATCAGAAGGATGAGTTTGATTAAATATGTTTATGAGTAAGTCACATGGTATATAAAATTGGTAATATAGATAAAATGATTGACAGCTTGAAATAACATAAGAAATTGATAAATCTACCGTGTTATCCAATGAGATGGAAGCTCGCGCAAGTCAGCTATGCACCCTCTGTATGATCGGCTGACTGGGAGGAAGCACAAGTCAGCTATGCGCCCCGTGTATGATCAGCTGGCTGTGTTAACAACTATTATATATTTTCATTTGACCATGTAGGTCAAATTTACGAAATTTTCCGTTCTGATGCAGACAATTCGGACACCTTACACCCCTTAATTTCAGAATCGACTAAGCTCTCCATCATTATCATTAAATTTTACTCATATCAGGGCACTTATATTACAAACATGCTTTAGATAATGATTGAAAGGTTTTAAACATCACTCAAAATAGGTTTTCTCTCCAGTTCTGTAAACATGCTCGAAAGTTTCCTTTGACTGATGCAGACAAACAATAGTTCACATGACACAACATATAAAACTCAAAAATAAGCAACACGAACCCTACCAAAAACTAAGGGTGATCTCAGGTGCTCCTGAATGGTAAGCAGATCCTGCTCCATATGTGGCACCCGTCGTGTTGCTCATGTTATAACAAATCTATGTCAGTAACGTCACCAACATTTACATACAATATGTACATTGTAGCTGTAACAATGTACAGGATTAACCGAACGAAGTCCCCTGTGAAACTCCATTGAAGTATAGACACTTAAATTATGTTTAAAAGGAATAAAATAAATTTACTAGTTAAGAAGAGGGGGAATGTATGAAATACTTCAGTATGCATATACAAATAGAACAGAATCTCTGTTGAGCATTTAACCACCATATATATCTGATATATGTCATAAATACAAGACATAGGCATATATATTAAGCCGAAAGCACGTCATAACTTCTTGGCAACTATTAACATATTTTTTCCTACTAAAAATATTATTTGTTTATTAAAAAAAGCAAATATTAAAAATTGTTTGAAGCCCCGCAATTATTTGTATTTTTTTGTATTCAATGTTTATCAAATTTAAAAATAGACAAATCTACTTTATATTACAATTAAATAATCCATATATTCATATTGATATTGGCAATGCAGGGGTTTTATATTTCTAGATTAAAAAAAGCATTTATCTAAAAAATTCAAAACGTTTTCACTTTGAAGCACTCTGACCGTTAACTTGTATTTAGCAAGTCGAGAATGAAGACTTTATTTGGATTTTCCATTTCTTTGTGTTATATAGCTGCAAGTTTGTTTCAAGAACAAAACAATTTGGTTGAATATAAAATGATTAGAATAAATTTAATTTGTCAACCAGCGACATCCAGTGAACATGGGATAAGTGTCTCGTCTAAAGTTCAATGCGCCAGTCTTTGCTTCATGTCTAACCGAGAGCAATGTTCTGCATTAGTCTGGAATATACTCGAAAGAAATTGCTGGATAATAAAATCGCCTGAGCCAATGACAATCGATGCTGACACGGTAATGACAGATTTGAACATGTATGTTATTTGGAAAGAAGGTTAGTTTTGTTTTTGTAGCTTTACTGTGTAAAATTTAATTGGTGGTTATCATTAACACCATGCGTTAAATCTTGTATGATGATCGTCAAAATGGAACCATATTGTCGACAGTGTTAACGCTTTTAAATCTCGAAAAAAACCACCAAAAAACTCCTTCTATAGAAAACTCCTAGGCAAGAAAATACATGAAACATTAAAAAAAAAAAAACACCAGGAAACGAAAGCAAGCTAAGGCATAGAATAAACAATTATTACAACCGATGAATGACTGGATTCTGACTTAGGCAGTCACAAACAGAATATAGTGAAATTGAAAATATATGTCAAAACTTAACACTACCCTTAATTTCTGACACGGGTGTGCCATTAAAAATGTACACGAGAATAACTGTAAAAATCGTTTGGAAACGGTTGAACTCAGAATATGCCGGACAACAAGCACACAAAAACCTAGCAAAATGAAAATCAACAACACCAAATAACACAAGGTACTTGTACCGACACTAGATTACTTGCAATTACTTTCAGCTAGTTCAAAGTCAATTTGATATATTAATCATTCATTGGTTGAAATTGACTTTGAACTAGCTGAAAGTAATTGCAAGTAAAACATGGCATGACGCAAGGACGCATTGCCAACAAAATGGCGGAGATCTGATAGCAATCACAACAGCACAAAAGTGGAATTTTGTTATCTCTTTCTTAAGTTGTAAGTATCACATAAAATCAAAAATTGTCAATCCCGCGTCACGCTTAGACCACAATGATACCCACTAATAACTACTAAGCCAAACATGGCTTTGCTCATTGTTGAAGGCCGTACGGTGACCTATAGTTGTTAATGTCTGTGTCATTTTGGTCTTTTGTGGATAGTTGTCTCATTGGCAATCATACCACATCTTCTTTTTTATATGTCCTCTAAAACTAATGGTCCGTCATCAACAGTATCGACCCAGTGCTGTTAAAAAATAGACAACACCTTATAAACTTCACCGTCCAATGAACCACTCTTGATTTATTTTCCTCGTGAAAGCTTAAATATGAATCACTTGAAAAAGAAAACAACGTCTTCTTAGTTGATATTAAAAACCAACACGTTAGCATACAATTAAATTATTCTATATTATTATGTTAAGGTGGTAATTTTTTATTTTTGATAGGTTGCACAAACACTGGATATTATTTCGATTCCCTTACAAACACTTGCTTGAAATTGTTTTCCACCAGTGGAAAAACATGGCATGACGCAAGGACGCATTGCCAACAAAATGGCGGAGATCTGATAACAATCACAACAGCACAAAAGTGGAATTTTGTTAACTCTTTCTTAAGTTGTAAGTATCACATAAAATCTAAAATCCACTTTTAATCAAAGAATCAACGTTTAATACTAAAGAGAACAAGGGCCATGATCCCAAATATCTAGGCTCATACTACAATCAATCACTGCCTGTTAGGGGGATAGAAGTTTACCAATTTCTAGATGATAAAACAGTCATGTTTAAACTGGTGCCAATTCAATACCAGCAACTCATGGTAGACATGCGATGATCTCGATAGAACTGCCTGCGGCAACGCATGAAAGTAAAAAGCTAATATGATCTGACGTACAATATAGGAAAGAATCATAACCCCTTTAACTTGCAATGTCCTGCCAATAAAATTGAGAATGGAAATGGGGAATGTGCTAAAGAGACAACAATCCGACCATAGAAAAAAACAACAGCAGAAGGTCACCAACAGGTCTTCAATGTAGCGAGAAATTCCCGCACCCGGAGGCGTCCTTCAGCTGGCCCCTAAACAAATATATACTAGTTCAGTGATAAATGAACGCCATACTAATTTCAAAATTGTACACAAGAAACTAAAATTAAAATAATACAAGACTAACAAAGGCCAGAGGCTCCTGACTTGGGACAGGCGCAAAAATGCGGCGGGGTTAAACATGTTTGTGAGATCTCAACCCTCCCCCTATACCTCTATCCAATGTAGAAAAGTAAACGTATAACAATACGCACATTAAAATTCAGTCCAAGAGAAGTCCAAGTCTGATGTTAGAAGATGTAACCAAAGAAAATAAACAAAATGACAATAATACATAAATAACAACAGACTACTAGCAGTTAACTGACATGCCAGCTCCAGACTTCAATTAAACTGACTGAAAGATTATGATTTCATCATATGAACATCAGGCACAATCCTTTCCGTTAGGGGTTTAGTATCATACCATCATAATATATATGAGAAGAACAACATGTTTGACTGTAACTTATCATTTAATTACAATATAATGATCAAATTTACTTCAAGACGAATGCTGATCGTTCACAAAGAAAAACAACGCATATTGATAGTTCTATTTTCACTCGGTTGGTATCCTGGCCTCCCTCTAAATCTAACAGTATTGTATAAATTACCAATGTACATTTTGTTTTAAATTTCAGGCAAATCAAACATATGGATTGGATTAAAGGCAGAGCAATGGGTAAATGGGGACCCATTCATAAATGTATTTCATTTACTAACACAGTTTAACAATTATGACAGCATGTACACTAGTGATACTGAACAAAATTGTACGGTGGTGTATTTGCAAAGTGTTCATGTGTTTCAGGATGAAAGTTGCAATATTCGAGTTCGGGGTGATTACCTCTGTGAAATAACGATGTCATAAATATGTCACGAATACCAGATCACTGTATATTCTAGCGTTATTTTTTATAGACTAATACAGCCAAAAGTTATTGATCCACAGGAACCTTTTCCGATTTTTTCCTACTACTTAGACCAACCATCTTTGCCCTTATTGCTTACTATCGTCATTTCCATAGAAATATTGGAAGTTTATTAATACGGTAGCAGATGGGGATATTCGTGTCATACATAAATATTCAAATG
This sequence comes from Mytilus edulis, assembly GCF_963676685.1. Classification (NCBI taxonomy): domain Eukaryota; kingdom Metazoa; phylum Mollusca; class Bivalvia; order Mytilida; family Mytilidae; genus Mytilus; species Mytilus edulis. The sequence continues at coordinate 28,578,028 of NC_092348.1, read as the reverse complement.
GATTCACTCAGTTGTATAAGTTCAGTTAGAATACAAAATTAGGCAAACAAACATAACATGTACCAAGTTCTTATTATGAGAGTTGTTTTTCATTCGTCTGATGTGTTTGAGATTTTGATTTTGCCATTTGATTAGGGACCTCCCGTTTTGAATTTTCCTTGGAGTTCGGTATTTTGAAAATTTCACTTTAAACAACCAAAAAGGCATGAGAAAACCCATTACAATCAATAGAAAAGAATGGTCTATGTTTATGTTTCAAATTAAAGGTATGGAAAATCCTTTTAATTTTAATCAAACATTTTAATAAAACAGTATTTTTACAGATATTTCCAGTGTTTTTCAATATCTTTTAAAATTTCATAAAAAAAAAAACTTCTTCAACAACCAAAAGTTATGATTTTGTGTGCCAGTCGAGCGAAACGAATCCTCAGAGACGTTCGAGTAAAAAGTAGTAAAAGGCCAAATAAAGTACAACGTCGCCTGAAGAGCATTGAGGACCTAAAATCCAAAACATTTTGCCAAATACATCTAAGGAAGTCTATTCCTTCGGTAGAAAATCTGTGTATGCTACATTGTTTTCTGCTCTAACAAACATATATTTATTTTAAAAAGATTAAATGATATTATGTATGAATTAAGTACGCTAGAGATGACTTTTTTTGTAAGAAGATTTTAATGACTTTGAATGCTAAAAAATATTGAAATCCATTTAATTTACATTTATTCTATCTACGAACAAGGGAAGATGTATAGTTGAAATTAAACAAAAAGATATGTAACCATGAGAAAGGTAAACTAGAGGCTCTAAAGAGCCTGTGTCGCTCACCTAAGTATATGTGAGTATTTAAGAAAGGAAGCAGATGGATTCATGACAAAGTTGTGTTTTGGTGATGGTGATGTGTTTGTACATCTTACTTTACTGAACATTCTTGCAATTTACAATTATCTCTCTCTATAATGAACTTGGCCCAGTAGTTTCAGTGGAAAATGTTAGTAAAAATTTACAAATTTTATGAAAATTGTTAAAAATTGACTATAAAGGACAATAACTCCTTAGGGGGTCAATTGACCATTTCAGTCATCTTGACCTATTTGTAAATCTTACTTTGCTGAACATTATTGCTGTTTATAGTTATCTCTATCTATAATAATATTCAAGTTAATAACCAAAAACAGCAAAATTTCCTTAAATTACCAATTTAGGGACAACAACCCAACAACGGGTTGTTCGATTCATCTGAAAATTTCAGGGCAGATAGATCTTGACCTGATAAATAATTTTAACCCATGTCAGATTTGCTCTAAATGCTTTGGTTTTTGAATTATAAGCCAAAAACTGCATTTTACCCCTATGTTCTATTTTTAGCCGTGGTGGCCATCTTGGTTAGATGGCCGGGTCACGTGACACATTTTTTAAACTAGATACCCCAAAGATGATTGTTGCCAAGTTTGGATTTATTTTGCACACTAGTTTCAGAGGAGATGATTTTTGTAAAAAATTACTAAGATTTACCAAAAATGGTTAAAAATTGACTATAAAGGGCAATAACTCCTAAAGGGGTCCACTGACCATTTCGGTCATGTTGACTTATTTGTAAATCTTACTTTGCTGAACATAATTGCTGTTTACAGTTTATCTCTATCTATAATAATATTCAAGATAATAACCAAAAACAGTAAAATTTACTTAAAATTGCCAATTTAGGGACAGCAACCCAACAATGGGTTGTTCGATTCATCTGAAAATTTCAGGGCAGATAGATCTTGACCTGATAAACAATTTTACTTAGTCAGATTTTTTTCTAAATGTTTGGTTTTTGAGTTATAAGCCAAAAACTGCATTTTACCCCTATGTTCTATTTTTAGCCATGGCGGCCATCTTGGTTGGTTGGCGGGGTCACCGGACACATTTTTTAAACTAGATACCCCAATGATGATTGTGGCCAAGTTTTGTTTAATTTGGCCCAGTAGTTTCAGAGGAGAAGATTTTTTGTAAAAGTGCCAGGTGAGCTAAAAATGGCCCATTTGATTTAAATTGTTACCATCTGCGTTTATGGGCTTTTAAAGTTAAATAACGGCGGGTAACTTATATGGGTCAAATGAATACTGAGAAGTTTGCAAAATGTTTTACGAAAACATTTGTTGACAAACTGTACTTGTTAAGAAAGTAAAGAAAAATGTCGAAACCAGCAAAACGGATATAAATCATTATTCTAATGGCGATAAGTTTTGTTGTATTGTTAATTCTCAAGATATCATTTCAAATAAAAGTTATGTTAAATTATTTTAACGAAGTTTTTAGAAAATTGTCAAACACTAAACAGTGGTGGACCAAGGGAGCTTAGAAAGTGTACGTTACCCTATCTGATTGGAAAAAAAACAAATTTCATGTTTTTTTTTGACGATTTGCAAGAATTTTTGAAAAAAATCGTATAAAGATTTGTTTGTCTTGCTCCGCTATGTGATATTTATTACTTTTACTGGAGTAAGGCACCCCCTCCCACAATTTTAAAATGAAATCAAATAGAATTTACGCAAAGGAACAATTTGGCATTTATAATTTTCAGAACATAACGAAGAAAATTTAAGTATTTTTTCAACTGACTAAAGGAACTCGTAAAATTTCCTATTTAACTTGAAATAAGGTTTCTTGGCTGAAAGTTGAGGGGTGTTGTGTTTATAAATATTTTTTTGATTTATATTATAAAATGAAAACGAATAAATGTTTTTGCCCGTTCAAATAGTTCAGAGGCGGATATCTTTCAAAAAATGGGTCGCAGCTTCAGTAATGGAATAACATGAAAATGAATATGTTGTACAATAGCTAAGCTCCGCCTTTATTTCTTTAAATTCAAGTTGAGTTGCATATTTTGTTATCAAAGTATGGTACAACATCAAATTGCATATAATATACCATGGTTTTCACGCAACAAACTTTTTAAGCAAATTATTTCCTTAAAACATCAAAAGAAAAAATACAATTTATATTAAAACATTTTTTAATCACAACCTGTCCTCTGACTTTATACAAGCTAAACTATGCTTTGACTATAAAAAGATTAAAAGAATAAAGGCTAAGGCTTATTGACCGCGATTTTGATTTTTAATGGAGAAAAAAAAGATGCATTTAAAAATTGAATGTCTCTTTTTGTAAATGTATTGGGGGTGTTAAAGCGTTGACTGAAGAACATTTTGTATGAGGCGCGGTCATCATTATAATGTGAGCTTGATGAACGCTTTTACAGCAAAAATAAACATTCCTCAATATAAAGACCCTCATGGAGTGTTGATCACTAACAAACATTATAAATAAGAAGATGTGGTATGAGTTCAACATCCGGGTTGTTTGGTTATAGCAACCCGACTTCTTGGTTCCATCTGGGTTCTATTCTAGATTATTCTTATGTTCCCGTTGAACTTGGAGAAGATAACCACAAGTATCAGAATACAAAGATGAAGTAGGTCAAAGACGCTAAAATTGATTTATAACATTTCAGGATCGACGGTAAAAGAAGCTGTAAGGTATTTATTTTCTCATTCTAATAATTTTGATTAGGAAACTAGATAAAAATAAAGCATTGTTTAGATTTTAAAAATAAAACGAAATATGCATTATATCGAACATCCTTTTATTTAATTCAGTCGTTCTGTTTTTATTTATTTCCCTTTACTCATTCCTTATTTCCGTTAATATTTCTAGAAGTTTTAAGACAACAAAACTAGGACCTGTCGTTCAATTGGCCAACGATATACATATATGCATCTAGCCTCTTGACCAGTTTGACGACTTGCATATATATTTGATTGCACATTTAAAGTTCGAATGAATTTTATTTATAATAGCTGCTTTGTAATAATGTCAGATTTGATAGGAATACGTGTGAGGTATCAATATGTAACAAATCGTTTTGTTCAAACGGAATGTTAAAAGACATATTAAAAGAAAGTGAAGATCAATTTAAGTTTGTTAGCTTTATTTCACTGAAAAATAAGTTATAAAATATTACAAAAATGTATATGTTCAATAAATTTGTCAAATTTGATACTACTTGTGAAATTAAGGACATCATTCGTAAATATAGCTCAACATGCAGACTTCTTATACGTTCAGGTATTTCACATCCAATTTTTTATGGAAATATTTTTTATAAAGCACAAAAGTGTCAGTATTCACCTCAAAAACTAACAAAACCTTTGAATAGACTTATTAAGAAGGGATATAGTTACGATACTGTTGTCAGGTCATTAAAGATTGCATATTTTGGCGTTAATATTCATTCACTTATAGGGTCTTTGCATTGGGACTAAACACATTTATTCAAAAACCAGTTGTTGGCATGCCACGGGTTATGTTCTTCTCATATATGTTATGATGGTATGATACTAAACCCCTAACGGGAAGGATTGTGCCTGATGTTCATATGATGAAATCATAATCTTTCAGTCAGTTTAATTGAAGTCTGGAGCTGGCAAGTCAGTTAACTGCTAGTAGTCTGTTGTTATTTTTGTATTATTGTCATTTTGTTTATTTTTTTTGGTTACATCTTCTGACATCAGACTCGGACTTCTCTTGAACTGAATTTTAATGTGCGTATTGTTATGCGTTTACTTTTCTGCATTGGCTAGAGGTATAGGGGGAGGGTTGAGATCTCACAAACATGTTTAACCCCGCCGCATTTTTGCGCCTGTCCCAAGTCAGGAGCCTCTGGCCTTTGTGAGTCTTGTATTATTTTAATTTTAGTTACTTGTATACAATTTGGAAATTAGTATGGCGTTCATTATCACTGAACTAGTATATATTTGTTTAGGGGCCAGTTGAAGGACGCCTCAGGGTGCGGGAATCTCTCGCTACATTGAAGACCTGTTGGTGACCTTCTGGTGTTGTTTTTTTCTATGGTCGGGTTGTTGTCTCTTTGGCACATTCCCCATTTCCATTCTCAATTTTATATATAATCATTATAGGCCCAAAATAATCAAATCAAAATTAAGATTGAATATTTTTATAATAAAATTGTGTGTGTGTTAATGACAGACTTAGTGCTAGTTGTATGAGTAGCACCAGCACAATAGTCAGAACTTCTGTGTTAGTACCATAGTAAAGAGGCATAAAGAGTTACTCTAGTAAAAAAAAAGGGGTTCCTTTTTCATGAGTGCCAAAGAAGAACTCTCCACAAGAGACCAGATGACACAGAAATAACACTAACAACTACATTGTATATGTCACCATACGGTCTTCAACAATGATCAAATAGATATAGGAAGATGTGGTATGAGTGCCAATGAGAGAACTGTCCATCCAAATAACAATTTATAAAAGTAAACCATTATAGGTCAGTGTACGGCCTTCAACACGGAGCCTTGGCTCAAACCGAACCACAAGCTATAAAGGGCCCAAAAATTACTGGTGTAAAACCACTCAATCGAGAAAACCAACGCCGCGGGTCTAATCTATATAAAAAACGAGAAACGAGAAACACGTATAAATTACATAAACAAACGACAACTAATGTACGTACATCAGATTCCTGACTTAGGACAGGTGCAAACCATTTGCAACCGGATGAAACAATATTATAACATCACAACATAGAAAAAACACACGATAAAACGAAATTCAAACGAGAAAAGAAACGGACAAATGTATAGGCTGCTGACTTGCGACAGACAGATGCATACTGAATGAGGCTGGATTGAACATGTTAGCGGGGCATCCACCATCTCCCTAACCTAGGACAACGCTTATTTCCACATGAAAAAAAAATATTGAAATTTGGTAGCGTCATTTTTACCGTTCATGCGTTATCATGTTCCTTTAAAAACATAGAAAATGCTGAATTTTTCGTTTTCGTTCTTTTTAATTAGTTCGACTCAATCAAATGTTATAAACCTTATACGTAATGCTTATTACCCCATAACACAGATCCATCAAGTTCGATATTGGGTGGTGTTACTGTATATAAGTTATTAGATACATGTATAAGAAGTTGGTACGAGTACTAATGATACAAATATCAACACGTAGCCTTAAGAAACATGCTAAATCTGTTGTTTCTGTTCTTTAACTTTAGTTTGCCTTAACCAAATGTTTTGAAATTTATACACAATGCTTATGAGTCAAAATTACGTGAATCCTGCATCTATATGTGGAAGTTTACCTGTGGGTTTTTTACACAAGCAGGGGCATCTGTGGCCCAGAGACATATTGTACATTTATTTCAGTAAACAGTTTATTTACTTCCTTTGGATTCTACTTCTATTAGAATTAAATTGCATATTTTTTTTTAGGATTGCGGTGCAGTTTGATAACAGACAGCGACCAGCATAAAAAAAGTGTTTCACTAGATTGAGCTCTATGTCTAAGTGTACTTTAAAGGTTCTTCGCACTGAGTTCAATTTATTGATATGCGTATTCCTTCTGTGTGATTTTCCAAGATGCTTAAACAGACTATCCATATCTACATGTCCATGAAATTAAATCCAAGGGAAAATGATTGAAAAATTTTGAATTATCTATCACAACTGGCATCACATGGTGCTACTGAAGCAGTAAATGTTCTCTCTAAGTTTTCACGGCATTTAAAAGATTAATTTAGTTTTCATTTGATCAAAACATTCGCTGACTATGCGGTATGGGCTTTGCTCATTGTTGAAGGCCGTACGGTGACCTATTGTTGTTAATGTCTGAGTCATTTTGGTCTCTTGTGGACAGTTGTCTCATTGGCAATCATACCACATCTTCTTTTTTTCACCCAATATGCATAGGTCAAGAGTCAAAAAGTCATAGACTGGTCAAGAGTTCCATGACAAAAAAAAACACAAAAGCAGATTTTGAGGAAAGGGTCATCGTGGTACACAAAACTAACAAATATATCTATATATCTAATATAGATATAAGAAGATGTGGTAATAGTGCAATCAGACAATTCTCCATATAATTCAAACAAAATATACAAGTTGTACAATGAGTGCAAAGGTCAAGCTCATATGAAGTTTCTCGTGCCACAAGACTCGCCATCTTATGACAACACATCTTCATGCTACATATTCAGAAACAAGGTCAGTTTAAAATTATACTTTTAGGTCAGGGTAATTTACAAAGGAACACACTGTATAATCATGATGACACACCCAAAGTGCATAGGTCAAGAGTAAAAAGAGTTCCATGTCAAAAATACACAAAGCAGTCCTGCACGAAAGTTCATCACGGTAAACGTAGCAATCATGTCTTATGTCATGATGCACTACACATGCCAAATACAGAAAACAGCGGTCAGGGACAGAAACAGAAGACATATAACTAAACTCAATGGAACAGTACTTGTATTGCAGGTCACTATATGCAAGTGCCTTCAACATAGAACATAAACTCTCGCAACACTTCAAAGTTAAAACCATTTTTCACAAAAGTTTGAGCAGGATTCTTTGCAACGATTATCTTACGTCTGTTAATTGAAAATCGGGTCGTGCAGTTATGTCAATAAATAAAAACGGTAAGATAAATCTTAGACATTAAAGCACTTAAAACTTTAAGGTTTACCATTAATTTCTAACCTTACCATGTGATAGCACTATGGTTAACTGATAGAAACACACGATGCAGTCATGAAATTGAATATTTGCAATAGTACGACCAGAACAATACAAGACAGAGTTGGAAACAAATGAAAGTAATTATTCTAATCACAATGCACAAATAATGAACCGTAGTTTTCATTCAATTTATTCATTTAAAATGTACGCTCGCGTTCAACAATGGAAATTAACACTGTATATTTATATAAACGATCAATCTTGTAAATAAAGAATTAAATCAACGTAAAAAGTTTTATTTTCATATATCCTTTAAACAGGTCTTTCGGTGCCACCATTCAACATACACATATATGGAAACTTTCTTACATGGTACATTTATCTCTTTGCATATCAACAATTCTTCTATGGATTTGAATAAGTTGATACAAAAATGATATTAAATGTTAACAGCCAAATTTGAACGTTAAAAACAGTTTATAGGTGAATTACTTTACTGTCCTTAATCTAGGGCCTGGATCGGATAGTGCAGAAATTGTCTAAAAAAATATTCAGAGAAAAAAAGGCTTTCAAAACAAATGATCGAGAATAATGGTAAACAAATATAAAGAATAGATAGAAAGTAACATGAAAATTAAAGAAAACACAAATGCAGGACCCCTATCGGATCCAGGCCTTCTTTACTGCGGAAGATTTTACCATTAGACAATTCACACATATGATTCATGCGAATTTTGAACGGACTAGGGAATATATAATATACAAACCTGGTAAGTCTGTTGGTCTTTTAAAGCTGGGAAATGCTGATAAAACTTCAAGCATTTTCGATGCTTGGTTTGGGTTCAGTGTTATTCGTACGTCTACAAAATATATAATAAAAATACTCAGATCATTCGTTCGGGTAGATTTTATGTTCAATAGCTCTCTCAGGGCACAAGCAGTATACCATTAGATGATTGTGATACCTTTTGCAACAACAATCCAAATTAACGATTCATTATCCTATGGGTATGTGGTTACCAGCATGGTTCTGATATACATACATTTGGAACATGAAATGGAGGACTATATAATAGCTTGCTGTTCGGTGGGTGCCAATGCTCCGTGTTGAAGACTGTACTTTGATCTATTATGGTTTATTTGAAGAAAAAAATATTGTGACTTGGAGGAAAGAGTTGTCGCTTTGACACTCATACCACATCTTCTTATATCTATATATTCATTTGTAATTTCTGAAATTTGAGGAGTTAGAAAACAGTGGTATACAGCATACATATGTCATTTCACGATTATAACTCTGCGTATAGAAATGCAGGACAAGTTTACAGTAGACTGTCATTAAATGGAGCGTTCTTATCTAATACGTTTGATACGCATTTATAGGACAAAACAGATTGATAACATTCAAAATTGTTTGACAAATGAAATGACAGTATGTTCACGAGATAACATGGCGGACTGATTTTCACTGCACAGAAAGAAGACAATATTATTGAGTTTCCTAAGTGTTGCACTCCACTTAAATCAAAAAAAATTGTCTATATTGAGCACGATAGTAACTTTCACGTTTGAACTTAAATTTAATTTATTTAAATCGATTTTTAGAAACAATATTGACATTTTCTGATCGATTGAATTTCCCGCCTTATTACGCGGGTCATTTGAGTTCACTTTTCAAGTCTTCCGTCCATTGCTAGCTCATTTTTATTATTTTATATTTGCAATTCGTATTTAAATGTTATTTAACTAAAAAAAAACTAAACCCTGCCAAGGCCCAAATTTTCTTGGAATCTTGTAGCCGGCTGTTCCTGATAGTACCACCCCCCTCTTTTATCAACAATATCGAATCTATATGTCCGAGACAAAGCTAGCAAAATATCTCAGAACACATAACTTTGTGCCTCCAACAGGACAAACAAGACGGCGCCCTGTCATTTTATCTGACAGCAAAGGATTTTCATTACGAAACATTATCATAAGTCCATTTGACCAAAATATTATATGGTGGTGCAAGAAAGGTGTGACAATTGAGCAAAGTTTTGCCTGGCTCAAAAGAAATCTTCCCACTAAATTATATGAAATTGGAGACATTGCTCTATATGTCTGGCTTGGTACATGTAATCTGACAACCAAAGAAAAATCCTCAAAATACATATCTATTACAACTGATAATTCTGATACTGTTGACAAAGTTATCTCCTGTATTGATGACATCAAGAACTATATACAAGATTTTCCACAAGTCAAACTTATTTTCCTTGAAGTACCAGTATACTCAATAAAAGCTTACAATCAACATCAAAAACACTCCGACCCGAAAACTTTCAAGCAACAAGACGAAACACTTGCAAATCAAGTCTGGCAAGTAAATGAGAAAATAAGAGCTACGAACCAAATCTTAAATACACGCTCACCTAATTTTTCACTTTTCCTGCAAGCCCGCAAACAACGCCGTACACGGTCAAGAGTCGAAGCCTGGGAATACTTCAATTACAACCTGTACAGGGACGGGATCCATCCTGGCCAGAATCTAGCAAGAGTTTGGTTACGTGAAATAGCAGAAAGAATAAAAATTGATTGCTGGAGCAAATCTGAAGTCAAATCCTAAATTCTTATACTTATATTTAACAGATACAGGCCAGTCTGCATGGGATGCCAAGCTAACTAGGTTCTGTATCTAAAACTGGAACAACATACACAACAGCAATAGTACATTGTTTGTATATAAAAACCTTGTCCGTCATATAGAATACCAACATATAACTGAAATTTAACATCTATAATATTTTTACTCTTCTCACAACAAAAAGTTTATTATACAGACTGCATGGGATGCCAAGCTAACTGCTATTATAAACTTTAGGATATAATAAATTCTCAAAGAAAATAAAAATAAAATTAGTTTAACCAGCCTCAAAGATATATAAATAAGTATATTAATCCGTAGCTTTAAAATTCAATAGTCATACATAAAACAGATACAGACCAGTCTACATGGGATGCCAAGCTAACTAGATTCTGTATCTGAAACCGGAACAACATACACAACAGCAATAGCATATAAAAACCTTGTCCATTATACAGAATACCAACATATAACTGAACTTTAACATCAATAATATTTTTGTTCTTCTTACAACAAAAAGCTTATAATACAGACTGCATTGGATGCCAAGCTAACTGCTATTATAAACTTTAGAATAAGATAAATTTTAATAGAATTTAAGAAAATAAAATTAGTAAAACCAGCCTCAAAGACACATAAATAAGTATATTAATCCGTAGCTTTAAATTCAATGGTCATACATATAACAAATACAGACCAGTCTGCATGGGATGCCAAGCTAACTGATTCTGTACCTAAAACACCTTCGTAAGAGCTTATTATCCTCTCAACAAATAGTTTTAATACAGACTGCATGGGATACCAAGCTATCTGTCATAATAAACATTAAATATACAACCAATTTATAGACAAATAAATAAATAAATAAAAGATACAATAACATTATCAACATGGGCTCCAGGGAAATAACAAGGCCTACAAGAACTAGACACCCTCCTATGACATACACACCAAGTGTTACTCGATCACATGGGAATAAGCATATGTCCTACAGGCTAAATGCCAAGAAGGCACTAGATAAGAAAATTGATGCAACAGACAGGGATCACTCCTGTGATATGGAATTTAAAGATGGTACACTAGTCATAACATGCAATGCAGGAGCTTATGAAATCTTGAAATCCTCCATATTTAAATATTACGACCAATCTGAAGACAGAACATATAGGCTACACACCAAAACAAGCAAGTCAAGTCTACCAGATGTCAGCAAACAACCAATGATAGTTGAGGAATCATTATCTGTCAAAAATAGAGATCCATCCTTGTCTAGTCGTCAGCTATTTAGAATAAACATGTTCAACACCACATGTAGAATCGATGCTAACGGATATATGGTACAAACATTTATTCAAGAAGACCTCGATAAAATATGCGAAGAACTATTGGTCAATAAATCATCCTCTGAGCTAAATAACAAAATCAAGCAAATGTGTAAGCTCACTAAAGACCAAATAAATAATCCAAAAAAGGGGCAAGCTAAATCCATCTTATCAGCTAAGCCCATACTCAACAAAACTGTGCAAACCAATACTTCCACAGGTAACAGTGATAAGGACAAGAAAACGTGTGTTATTAAACAGCATTCTTACCATATAGTCCAAACACAAGTTGAGCTAAATGATTATAACCAAGATAGTCATAACCATCAATCAAAAACAACACATAGATTAATGACCACCAATGATAAAGAACTATGCGACTCTAGCCCTACACGTATAAACAGTCATTATAACTCAATTACTAGTCTAAATGATGAACTTATTGACTCTGAGTTACATACACTTTCTCGTGAAGGCGAAGAAACAACAGATGAAATCTGCATAGTATGTGGATCTGCTATTATAGATAAAAATAATGTAGAATGTACAATATGTGGACAATGGCTGCATACTGTTTGCGAAGGAATATCCGAAAACTCGCTCAATAACCATACAGCCTACGTATGCTCGTCATGCAGAATCCTAGACGATACAATTCCATATGACGAATCACTGCATAATGAAATGATCCAACAAAGGGATGAAACCCATCCAAAACAGCTAGTATATGAAACAAAGAGTCAACAGGATACTGACGCTATAAAAATATGCCATACAACTGAAGCTGAAGCAGAAAAATCTGATCCATGCCTACCTGTTCTACCAGAATCAGCAGTTAAAGAAGATCTTACCAAAAATAATATACATATTCCACCTATTGAAGTGAAAACCAAACCAAAGCGAGCAAAAAAGAAGGACAATCTAGAACAAACTCATCTTGAATTACAACTGGCTGAAAGTCAAACAAAAATCAGCAATCTTCAAACAGTCAATCAGGAATATAGACAAACAATTGACTTACTATCATCTAAATTAGGCATACAATCTCCATTAGACAACAACAGCCAACTTCCATTTAACCAACAAATCCATCAGCTTGAACTGAAATTTGAAGGGCAAATTAATAAAATGAAACTGGAGTTTGAGCATCAACTTAACATCATATCCATTCAAATGAAACACAATACAGAAATCAATGAGCTGAAATGTAAACTTCATCATATGGAAAATGAATGTAATCAACATAACTCTACCATAAGTGGAAATCAACAACCACCTAGTCAATATCCACAGATGAATACTCAATTCACTCCATTTCCAAGATTTCAGAATGGGAACTCAAATCAACAAACTCAACAACCACTAAACCATCCACATACACCTGGGCTACAGTGGACAAGACCTCCAATATGGACTAAACCACCACAATACCAAGCACCTATTGGACAGGATAGACCACAGAATGAGAACTTTCCTCAACAGGCACTAAACAATCCACAGATACCTGGTGTACAATATACAAGACCTCCAATGTGGACTAGACCACAACCCTATCAAACACCTATGGGATTGGTATTCGCCCCATATGCTCCTCATGTGCAACAACAAAAAACACACATAAGCTATGATACAAGGCCTAAAAATGTTCAACCACCTCGCCAAAGAGTAAATACCGAAACACAAGGACAAAAACGGTCCAGAATACAAAGAAATCATCAAAAACTGGCGAAAACCACTAACACTAACAGTGAACAAGTTTACAAACAACAAACTCTCCATCAAGTGCAAGAAAATCAGGAGCCAAACCAAAATTCTCATCAAAATCTGGTACAAACTCCAGAATCAAATCAGGCGAACACCCAAATAAGGGATGGACATGTATATACAAAACATGATATGGACACATCTCATAGTACATGTAAGCCAGATATTCCACCGTCTAGAAGTACATTACATCATAGAAGTATTTCGGAACCAGCCTTAAATAATGAACAAATAAACTCAAACAAGCCTTTTTTAGGAGCAGGCAGAGCCTCATCAGTAAACTGGACAATAAACCACATGAATTTATAATAGGAACCATCAATATTCAAAATATAAAAGGCAACACCCTGTATCTTAATTCAATCCTGGATACAGTGCAAATTCTATGTATACAAGAACATTGGGTGCTATCTTTGGAAAAAAATATAGCAATAGAAATAAATAAAAAATTCTCGTCAAGTATCAAATCAGTGGATGACGAAAACCCACTAATAGACTTTAAATCTATCCGTGGCTACGGAGGAACAGCAATTCTGTGGCAGAAAGATCTAAACAACACAGTTAATATAATGCCGGATGGGAATTCTCGTATTCAAGTGATAACAATAAACAGCAGTCCAATTGCAACATGATTAATTAATAGATATAGGAAGATGTGGTGTGAGTGCCAATGAGACAACTCTCCATACAAATAACAATTTAAAAAGTAAACCATTATAGGTTAAAGTACGGCCTTCAACACGGAGCCTTAGCTCCTATTATGCCATCTGCACAGAGTAGTGGGGACATTGAATATAAAGATACATTAGATCAAATCTCCGAAATTATGGATAAGTATAGAGAAACATACCAGATAATTTTATGTGGTGATATGAATGCGTCTTTACATCGTGACAATATAGGAAACGGGACACTGTCTTTGGAGAATTCAAAAACATAAACAATCTCCATATACCAGATGGTTATCCAATAAAGCCAACCTTTTTTCATCACAATGGCAAATATACCTCACAAATTGACTATTTCTTGTTTGATGAAAGAATTATACAGCAATCAAATCCAAATGTGAAAATAGCTATGAGGCATCCTACAAATACCTCTGATCATACTCTAGTCACTGCAAATATGGCTCTAAAGGTTAAAAGATGTTCTCTACGACCTGTCAAAATATATACAAGGCCAAACTGGAGAAAATGCGACAAAAGCCTCTACAAGTCAACTATTGAAAGTAGTCTAGACAATACATCTGGAGAAAAGAAATTCTCGGGTACCGTAGAATCACGTATACAAAAACTGGAATTAACACTTCATAAAGCTGGTACAAAATCTATTCCGAGCTACAGGAAGCTGAAAAAACTAAAATCTGTTGGGAAAGGCATATGGAATAGCAAAATTAGCCAAGCATCTAAAGAAGCAAAGTCTGCACATAGGAACTGGATAGATAAAACCAACAAAAATCAGGATGCAGATCAAGAAAAGCTGGCTCTCAAAAACAAAAAACGTCATCTGAGACAACTACAGAGACAGGCACATGCATCAAAGAAGGAAAAGTTCATAAATGAAATCATGCAAGCTTCAGAAAAAGACAGCAAAACATTCCATAAATTAATAAAGCAACAACGATCTAATCATTCATCAAATACTGACGTTCTTTACATTGGAAATGAGAAATTTGAAGGAGAAAGTATTCTAAAAGCATGGACAATACATTTCGAAAAACTCGGAACACCAAATCATGACAAAAATATCTTTGACCTGGAACGCTTCCACTTGGCTAAATTGCAAAATGACATCATTTTTGAAAATCAACATTCCAAAAAAGAAATTAAACAAGCAACACCTGAAGAAGTTAAAAGTGCAATTAAGAACCTAAGCACTGGCAAAACATCAGACGAAAATGGTATATGTTCTGAACATTAAAAATATGCTGTAGATGAATTATCAGAAGAAATCGCAAGCATAATCAATGATATTTTCTCCGATTTGGATGTTCCGAAAAATCTAAAAAATGGTTTATTAACACCTGTTCTTAAAAAGAAGAAGGATAAAACCGTACCTGGAAATTACAGGGGAATTGTTGTAACAAGTATCTTTTCTAAAATCTTTGAATCAATCGTTAAAGGAAGGCTAGAATATGAGCTACTACCATCACAAAATCCATTACAGAGAGGGTTTACAGAAGGCGCATCAAGCCTCTTCGCAGCCTTTATTACAACTGAAACTATTCTAATATATCGTCTTCTTCAAATATTATTAGAACTTGTTGCACTGGATGCAGAAAAGGCATTTGACACCCTGAGTCATGAGATCATGTTAAATAAGCTTTATCATGATGGAATTGAGGGAGATATGTGGATCCTACTACGGAACATCTATCAAGATCTGTCTCTCAAAATCAAGTGGAATAATGAAACATCAGAAAGTATCAATATCATGCAAGGGGTTCGTCAAGGAGCAAAATTATCATCTCTGCTATACAAGCGATACAATAATACCATTCTCAATGCAATATCCAGTAGTAATCTAGGCGCAAAAATAGGCAACATACAAGTAGGCTCTCCTACATGTGCGGACGATATTGCCTTACTGGGTGAGCGGTCAGATTTACAGGCAATGCTCAATATTATAGACTTCCACACTAAAAGAGACATGGTTAAAATTAATCCAGACAAATCAGAGATAATGTGCGTATCTAAAGGATTAAAGCAACAAACGCATTCATACAGCTTCAATGGAAAAGAAATAAAAAGAGTAGAAAAGCTGAAGCATCTAGGTAACACCAGGGCAACAAATGGCAAAGTCAACTTGGACGAAAGGCTAAAAACTGGCCGGCAAACTATATATGCCTTGCTAGGTTCTGGCCTAGGAATGTCACCGCTGGTACTTAAAAAGATCTGGAAAACATATGTTGTCCCCCGCTATCTTTATGGACTCGAAGTACAAATATGCATGAAAAAGGATGTATCTGAACTAGAAAAGTTACAGAGGAAAATGTTCAAACAATTTCAATGTCTATCAGATAGGACAGCATCTGCAGCAGTATATATACAAATAGGAGCTGAACCCATTGAATCGGTACTGGACAAAAACATGCTAGCCTTATTTCTCTCAATTTTTCGCCTAGATGGCTCAATAGAACATCAAATCCTAGAATGGGAACTAGAAATCAGCACAGAATTTGACAATTCCTTCATCTGTCGTATAAGCAAAATTTTACAAAAATATCAACTCCCAACAGCAGAAGAAATTATGAAAAATCCTCCATCAAAATATATTTGGAAAAAACAACTTCAAAAAGCCATAAATGATTACTGGTCTTCAATTTGGACAGAAGAATGTAATACAAAATCAACACTCAAACATTTATCGTTGCAAAATAATCCGGTAAATAATCCGCATAACATTTGGAAATGTGTTCGAAATAATCAATATGACATAAAAAAAGCGGAATTGAAATGTAAGCTAGTAACTGGTACCTACATGCTTCAAAGTATAAAAGCAAAATTCAGTAAAAATATAGTACTGCCTGACTGTAAGCTATGTAAGGACAATGATGAAACCCTTGAACATTTTCTCCTGGAATGTACTAGGCTAGTTGATGTACGACAAAAATGCATGGCGAAGCTAGTCAACAAGCTAAGAGAGATAGAAGGGGGTGGTACAATCGACGTCAGTAATGATGAAATACTGATGGAAATTATACTGGATTGTTCTAAGACAAATATACTGAATAATCAGCCAATGGACAAGCTACTGGATATAGAAAGGCAAACACAAGATCTTTGCTACCAGTTACATATAAAGCGAACAAAACTTTTATGTGACATCAAGTAAAAGAAATGTATGAAGGCTCTAATTATTTTAGATTTTAACTTTTATAAATCTAAAGTATATATTTAAATACTGAAATAGCAAATAAGTCTTACTAAATGTTCTAGATTAACTGTTAAAGTTTTCAAGTAATATAACACCGAAATCGTAAATATATGGTGTGTACTGTCTGCATGGGATGCCAAGCTAACTAGTACACTCTATAATATCTTCAAATCAAGAGCAATATCCAATATAGTCTGTACAGTCTGCATGGGATGCCAAGCTAACTTGTATCAGTCTATCAAGAAGTGCGTGATTTATACTTTTAATGATAGCCTTGGCAGGGCACTTATAGTTTTATTAAATAAGCTGTAAATAACATTTTTATCATAATATAGTGGTGAACGCTATTGCCGCAATAGTTCTGTGTACATTTCTTATCGTGATATTGTATTTGCAACTTGTGCTGTGTACATTTTTATTGTGATACAAGTGGTGAACATTAGCTGCATACATTTTTACCGTGATATCGTGTTGATTCTTATTACCGCAATTGTGATGTGTACATAATATTTTTAACTTATTATCGTCGTAATATTTTAAGACTTTTAAAATATTTCTTTTAGTCGTACATATTTTGAATGTAAATATAAAGATATCCGCAATCTCGGTGTGTAAATTAAATTGCTCATCCGATAAGTGGAGTGCTCCGATTAAACGGAGGTGAATACCTGTACAGAACAGAACAGAACAGAACAGAATTGGCGCCACAAGTTTTGCAATTTTCCCATTTTTTACCTTACTTAACATGATAATTACAACATAAATACCTTATAACGGGTCGAAAACAAATAATTAAAAACCGTGCCCATTCAAGTTATAAATAAATGGTAATGTTATCAGTATGTGTATTCCCTAAGTCAAAATGTCAATTATGATATGTAGTACATTTTTTTGAAACGACCATGTAGTATTTCAATACATTATTATTTCTTACTTACCAGACATGATGAAACTGTTGGTATCGATTATAGGTTATTGTGTCAATACTTAATCATGGAGACTTTTAATAAACAATATTCAACTGGATCTCCAGATCGTTTTTAGCATAATGAATTTAAATACCGAAAATAAGTAAGTCGGCAATGACGTAAATTTTATTTTAAAATCGACATATTTATACATTATAACAGATTAAAACATGTCTTGAGTAGGTTGTTTAACAAATTACACATTAAAATCACAGTTGCATGCTAACATAAGCAAATCATATGCCTCATATCTGAGGGTCTGGATGGGGGAAAAGGGGGGGTTCTGTTATTCTGTAAACATTAAATTTTTACCCCTTTTATCTCTAATCTTCAAAAATTTAACCCTTTTTTCTCTAAACTGCCAAAAATTAACCCCTTTTTTCTCTTATCTTCATTTGTTTTGGCCCGTTATTCTCTAATTTTCATTTTTTAAGGGCATTATTCTTTAATCATTTAACCCCTTCCAAACCCTCATATCTAAACATTCATATTCAAGCCCCCAGAGGCAAGTGCCACTCTGTATGGGATAAGCAATCAATTACTAAAAAAGTATGTAAATACTAAAAAAATAAAACACTTCCTTTGAAAGGGGGGGGGGGGGGGGGGGTGGGGGCAAGGGGTTTAACTGTTATGCTGTTATGGGGCAATTTAATTCTTTGTTATCTGTTTTTCTGAAAATATATTTGCTGTTAGCTGTTATTGTCTTATTTGTAACACAACACATGGTTATTTGGAATAGTTGTTTATTAAAGCCGGTCAGGACCAGTGTCCATAACGGACGGTCTCCCCTATACAGTAAAATACATCAGTATATATACAGAATATAAACAGTGTCAAGGTTTCTATTAATTTGACAATTATAGTCTTAAATCAAAAGATACAGGGATGAATATCTCTTAAGTTGACTTTAATTGACATGTTTTGACCAATCTGGAGATTAATGGTCAAAGAATACACATATTTCCCGTGTTTTAACTAATTGCTACATGTCACTACCTGGTCTGCATGTAAACATGTTATATATATGCAACCCAGTGCTCAATTGAACAACCTTTTACAAGGTCATGTTTTTCTTAATAGATATTCCCCTGTATTTATTTTATTCAATTTAATAAACATTTTGAGAATATATAATCATAAATATTAATATAAATATATATAATATATATTTATATATATATTTTAAGCCCATCATATTGTCACATTCCTCCCTTTCTTAAGAAATATAATTTTATATTTTAGTTAAAATCGGTGACAATATGAATGCTTGCAAATATCCTTAAAAACAACCAAAAAAAATATTCACAAACAAAATCATTTCAAAAGTTCAACAACATCTAAATGTTCAGCAATGTATAGTTCATACAATTCTTGTGTGAATAACTAAGTTCGTAACATCAAATATCGGAACTTCTTATTTCTAGAAAAAGGCTCAACCATCAACTGTGGACCGTCTTCATAACCCCGAATCCAGTGAACTGCTCCTCTGATTGTCGTTGTCAACCCCAACAATCCATTTGTTTATCTGCAACGCCAATTCCCATCATTTAGAAGTACTGCAATTACTCCGACCTGCATGTGATCCACCATCCATCGTTGAAAACTCCAACCTGCATGTGATCCACCATCCGTCGTCGAAAACTCCAACCTGCATGTGATCCACCATCCGTCGTTGAAAATCCAACCTGCATGTGATCCACCATCCATCGTTGAAAACTCCAACCTGCATGTGATCCACCATCCGTCGTTGAAAATCCAACCTGCATGTGATCCACCATCTGTCGTTGATTTACTCCTAACTGACCTAGCTTACCTACTCTGTTAATTCAGAGTCCCTGACTAGGTTGCTCAGTTATCACAGGCTGAAACATTACAGGCAAATCTACCTGTGATGCTGTAGAACGATTCCCTCTACCAATATAAGTTATGTGATCGTATAGTTTTATGTACATCTAAACGTCTGCGTTGTGTCCAATGATCAAAGCCAATATCCAATACTGGATAATGGTTCTTAGTGGCTGGTTCTAGTAATGGTGCATAAGCTATTTTAACATCTCTGGAGGCAGTACCATCGCCCTCAACATTAGTTGACACCATTTGATCGCCACCAAGGTATCGTGCGACTATTTGAATAATACCTATAAATATAGCAACAAAATGAATTAATACATTTACTAAATTTGATAGTTCAAAGTCGTCCTCAAGTTCTAACTGCTTTAACTTGAAAAAAATAAATTATCGATATGTTATCTATTTTAAATAAGAAAAAAAAATAAAAATAAACTCAAATACAAAACAATAAACTAATAAGATAAACTTTTCTCTAGTTAGGACTGAAAAATTATTTAAATAAGGTTTGACATTCAACCAACACTTTCCTTCCTTTTTCATAAACAAAGCTGTGATTCAGAGATTACTGATATTTATAGGATTTCTAAACAATCAACAATTTTTCAGCGATCAATCTGAAGCGAAAATTAGAATGATTAATCAAAACAAAATTATTTTATATACACATATATTTATTTAAAAACAAACATCACAAAGCCTATATGACTACGTCGTTTTAGTCGTGCATTTTATAAAGATAACAAGAAATGTTTGAGAGAAAGTTTAACATTAATTGGTCTTTCTTTCAGACTTATGAATTTTCGTTTATATTTCTTTCGGTATTTTGATTTTATCAACAGGCATGTCTTGGCTACTTTCTAAATTATATCTATCAGAACTATTATCATTTGTCATATCACTTAAACCGGAAATTATATATATGACCTTATAATGCTCCTCTTTTTCTCATTTTTTTCTTGGGTTGCTATTTTTCTTTTAATTCAATCAGGGTCACATTAAAATATTTGCGGAAGATGTATCGCGTTATAATTGTTTATAACGATTAATCATATGATACTTATTTCCATATTTTAAGTCCTAAATTGTTTTATTATGAAAACATTTCCATTTTCAACCCTTAGTATAGATTTATGTACTCTATAATTAATCTTATATTTCATCTATCGCTAAATACTTTTAAAACTTATAAAACCCTACATTTCCTTAAGGGTGGACTTAAACAATTGTATCAATTTTGATCATTCGTGTGCTATCCTTTAAGATAGGTCTGCCATTCTTTAAAAATACCACAATAACTGTGCAAAAATAAAGGTTTGGATTCTAAATACCATAGAATATTTTGTTTCTCTAAACAAATGTGCTTACGCACTTACCCAACTGCGTCAACCATATTTAAACAACTATATGATTATAACATCGCAGAAATACCCTTAAATCCGTCGCCAAAAGTGTTCTTATGAAACTTTCTTATACCAATGTATATAGGCGCGTATATTCTAGAATTACAGATTGTCTCTTCAAAAAACAGCTCAAATATGAATCAAAAATGAAATTATTATATTCGAAATCAAGATATATTAAATGTTTTAATGTTATCATTATTCACGCAGTTAAATACTTTAAAATATAACCAACATCTTTAAAATATTTTTACCTATTGTTATTTAATTCTTAAATATTAATATTCAAGTGTTGTTTTTTTCTTATTTAAATATCTATTCTGTCTTTTAAAAAACAGCATATAAAAACTTCTCATTATGTCATTACAATATATACGCAAATCTTATATATTGACTTATACTATCAAATAAATACCTTACAAAGTTGCCAGTCTTTTATATTGACTAAAACAATCAAATACCTATTATAAGTACCTTCACCCTTATGATAATGATAACATAAAAAAAATATCAATTAAAAAAATTAAACCTTCACCATTGATTCATAAAAAAATAAATATCTACATTTTCGCTTAAAAAATAACTTTATTTAATAAAACTTTTTTTTTAATGAGTTAATCCACGTCATCATCTTGAACATGAACAATTGTGCTCACATCTGATGCACCTAATCCTAATTTTTTTTTTGATATTGAACAATCAAAGCTTCCAATCGAATTAATGCCTTTT
Organism: Mytilus edulis; assembly: GCF_963676685.1. NCBI lineage: Eukaryota > Metazoa > Mollusca > Bivalvia > Mytilida > Mytilidae > Mytilus > Mytilus edulis. The sequence goes on along the minus strand of NC_092348.1, from coordinate 28,555,962 downwards.
TGTAACACCCTTTGAGTAAGACTTTGAACTTTTGTTACTAAATTTTGAAAAACAGACCCTACATTGAATTCTTGTCTAGCCATTTTGAGAAATTAAATAAAGAGTATCAAATAAAAAGTCACTTTACCTTAATATCCTTTGGTCACGGTTAACCAAAAATAACCACATGTAACACAACACATGGTTATTTGGAATAGTTGTTTATTAAAGCCGGTCAGGACCAGTGTCCATAACGGACGGTCTCCCCTATACAGTAAAATACATCAGTATATATACAGAATATAAACAGTGTCAAGGTTTCTATTAATTTGACAATTATAGTCTTAAATCAAAAGATACAGGGATGAATATCTCTTAAGTTGACTTTAATTGACATGTTTTGACCAATCTGGAGATTAATGGTCAAAGAATACACATATTTCCCGTGTTTTAACTAATTGCTACATGTCACTACTTGGTCTGCATGTTAACATGTTATATATATGCAACATGTGCAACCCAGTGCTCAATTGAACAACCTTTTACAAGGTCATGTTTTTCTTAATAGATATTTTACTGTATTTATTTTATTCAATTTAATAAACATTTTGAGAATATATAATCATAAATATTAATATAAATATATATATATAATATATATTTTAAGCCCACCATATTGTCACATATTCTTTGTTAGCTGTTATTGGGCTTTTAGTTTTTTTTTGTTATCTGTTATTGTGATAATGGATTTGCTGTTAACTGTTATTGAAAATTGGAATGTTAGCATTTTTTACAGCAAATTTTCGGTAGAAATTGAAGATCATTGGACATTGGGGTCTACCACTACTAACAAGTTGGTCCCGTATTCGGAGAAGGATTCCATTAACATATACCCATCACAGAAGTGAGGTCCAGGACAATTCCAATATATCTTAAGATTATCTTTTGTAACAAATTCCATTTTTTGGAACATGTATTTAGAATTATCTTATTTTTTTTGTATGAGGATAATGTTCCTTATTTTCCGTACCAACAAATTAAATCAGAACAATTCTTAATATGACAAAAAGGAAAACATATGGCCAGGAATATCTGACAAGAATCTAAATTAAGGACTAGGTCCTTACAAACAGTTAACCTTTTATTCAATATGGTACATTGACTCAGCTCTGTGATTCTTTTCAAGCAGAACCAAACACATTGTACAATGAAAGTTCCAACCATGTACTGGGTTCCGAAGCTGCACATAGCTCATTACAAACAAAGATTTGTTTTGTCTTCAAGCTATTGTTCCCCTACTAAACTATGTATTCTACTTGCTAGTACACTTGGTGCAATCAAAAGCCTGATAAAAAATTGTTCAAATTGAGCCTATGAAAATAGTGGAATAAATTACTTTTGGAGTGTAAAAAATTGGTTCGAGGTTCTTAATAAATTGCATGCTTATCATTGGTGCTTTTGATTTTTCTACCCTATATACCACTTTGCCTCATAGTCTTATTAAGAAAAATTCACACACCTCATTAAATGGGCATTTAAAAAAAGTCAGAATGCGAATATATATTTTCAAACTCTTTTAGGTATTTTTTTTAGTAGCAATAAACACAAGAACTATATGTCAATTTGACCTGATATGATACCATAACTGCCCTTGAATTTTTACTAGATATAATTTTTTTCTCTTTGACATATTCCTCATTTCCATTCTCAATTTTATTACACACTATTTAAATTATAAGCATGTGTGAGTTTCTATAACTGTTTAAAAATAAATGCTGAAAAAAGTGCTCTATAACAAATAAACAGCTACGCCATGAGCGCATGCTACGCCCGTTGCCCCTTTTGAAATATTCGATAACTTCCATATGTCATATCAGATATTTATAAAAATTTAAAGAGAGCTTCAGTCAATATATATAAACAATACACCAAAGTTTCATGAGAACTGCTGAAATTTTTTTTAGTTATTGTCCGAAAACTGGAAAATACCACCTTTTTTTTTATGAATAGAACCCCTCAACTCAATAACATAAAATCTAAAATTAATGAAAATAGAAAGGGCGCTTACAACAATAGCTATAACGTAAAATCTAAAATTTATAAAAATTGAAAGGGAGCTCATGTAAATAGATATAAACTATTCACCAAAATTCCGTGCAAATTTGTGAAATGATTTTTGAGATATTATCAGAAAACTGAAAAAAAACTAAACATTTTTATTAAATAAAACCCCATTACTCAAAAACTTTAAATCTGAGATTTATAAAAAATAAATAATAAAAAAAAAACGAAGGGGAGCTCACGTCAATAGATATAAACATTTTTCCAAAGTTTTATGCACATTGGTTTAAGAGTGTTGGAGTTAATGTTTGACATGTTGACGACAGACGGACAACAGTATTCCATAATACGTCCCGTAAACGAACGTATAAAAATATACTGAGTAGTAAACACATTCTAGATACATAATTTTAAGAACTTGTTCATAGAAAATGGAATTCATTACAAAGGATTATACCCGTAATAAGAAATACTGGATCTGTCAATGACCCGACTTATTTTAATATTTCATTTACTGTTATCTGTTTTTGTCCATTTTAATTCCTTGTTATCTGTTATAAGCCAAATCAATTTGCTGTTTTGCTGTTATTGGGACCCCCCTTGCCCCCCTCTTTGAAAACAATGTAAAATGACATGATTGTAGAATGTCTATAATTTGCGTTTTACCAAATTCTTTTAACCCGTTTATGGTTTGAAATTGAATTTGTGTTATTGACTTACATTTCAGGCAAACTTAAGACTAGAGAGACGCATCATTAGAGCTGTACTGCAAAAGTTATTCGATCAAGCTTCGTTTTGTCTTTTTTATCCATATTTTATAAAAGTAATTTTTACAGCAAACTAAACATCTGATACAGTTAAACCGAGCATTTCAAAACAGTTCTGAATGAGTTTAATGCATAAAAAAATTGAGTTTATTGCAGAACTAATTTTTTGGAAAAATTAGTCCTGCAAAATTTGCATTTTTGTGAAAAGCGAGAAAAACTATTTCCGTGCAGCTATTATGTCCTATCCATGTAGCATTAATATTGGATGCAAAGTAAATCAATACCATGAATTCAATTTTGAAACATAAACGAATTCAAAGTATCTGGTAATACCCAAATTAAAAACATTCTATAATCATGTGATTACATTGTTTTCAATGGAAGTGTTGCAATACTTTTTTCACTGGCATACCAAAAGCAGATTTATATATAGTTATGTAAACTGTAGGGCAGTTTTTTTTTAGCTCTCCCTAAAAAGAAAGTAAATTCAGCTATAAAGCTTAAAAATAAGTTTAAATATACTTACAATATAACAACAGGCACTCGTCTTAGAAACAAATTTCTATATACCTTAATATAACACAAGTATATAGAGAAAACAACATCTGAGACGAGTGCCATAACATAAAAAGTAGTAGTTTTGACAAAACATAAGCCCTTAATTTCAGTACCATCAAGTAACTTGGGAGACAGTAAAACACTGACGAATTCATAGGAATGCTGGAAACGGCGAGGGATGTTTGCGCTTTTCATAGGACATTTGCGCTTTGTTTTTTGGACACTAGCGCTTCAAGTCATAGGACTTTTGCGCTTTAAAAAAAGACATTTGCGCTTTTGTAATATTTGGTTTTTATTACTTCATTTTTTTATATTTTTGATGTCCGTACGGATAACCTTCAGAGAGAGTGTGAACATCTTCTCTTGACTTAGGCAAATTTTTGTTGAGATTTTCTTCTTAAAAATATATTTGAGAATGGAAATGGGAAAATGCTGAAAAATATGTATTTGGTCAATAGTTAATCAAATCTTCAAAATACTGAAAAGTTGACTGACAACCAATTCTTTATTGAAAGACTGTCAAAAGTTTTTTTTAGATATTATCAAAATACTATACAAATTATTTTTCAATAGCATTTTTTAAATTGTGTAACTGTTGAATTATCCGTCAGCACGCTTACAAAGATATTTTTTTCTTTTTCTCTAGTACACAATGTTATTGTATATATTGTTACTTGAGCTTATAGGAGACGGTCAGGGAAGGTTTGATGATATAATATATAAATTATAATATCGATAATTATAAGAGAGGCTTTACAATAGCAAGCTTCGTAAAATGACGTGATTGCTGGGATATACCAACTATTCAAGTATTTTTTTTATCACAAAATCTTGTTCAGTAGAAATCAGGTTTAAACTTTTTAGGTCTTAATCGGAAAGATTACCAATTTTGGCAAATATACAGAGTTAAGCGGCCAAAATACTAAGAAGTGGCAAAAACCTGGGGTTTAGTGGCAAAAATACTGGGAGACTCATCATCAATCTTTATTTGATTTGTTTTTCAATATTCTTTGAATCATTTACTTAAAATTCACATACCTCATCTTGTTGTGTTATTGAGGTACTATTTTCAGAGTGGACAGTTACTGCATGTGCATGCTTGGTGTATACAACTTTCGTAAGAACAGCTTGAACTGTTGGACATAAATCTCTTTACTTAGAACCTCATCACACATCTATAGAATTTATTCATAGAATTTTTTTTGAACATAGCGGCATTATCTTGACACATCATCTCCAGTTTAGGAGAACTCTTTCTGAATGTTGATGACGCATTCAACAAAAAAATACAGTAGTCTGATTCCGGGAGAGATACATTCTTCTTCGTTATAAAAACTCTATGATTCAAACAAAAAACCCTCTGAAACTGACATTACCCGGATGCTTGATTTCTTGATTGATTACATATTTGTTACGTATAGAGGACGTGTTATTCCCATTGGAACCTCTGCATTGGAACCAACTGTGTACCTCTTTTTATCGACCTGTTCCTATATTCTTATGATGCCGACTCCATACAGCAACATTTAAGGAAGTAAGAAAAGAAGCATACTTTAAATTTATTTTCCGCTATATGGATGATGTTCTCTTGATAAATAATTAAAATTTGGTTATTTTGTTGAGCGCATCTATCCTATCGAACTTGAAATAAAGGAGTCGACAGATACAGTTAAGCCTGAGTCATATCTCGACCTACACCTAGAACTTGACAATGAACGTCGGTAATTAAAAACATAACTTTACGACAAAAGAGATGATTTAAACTTTCGAATAGTGAACTTTCCATTTCTATGTAGCAGCATTCAAGCAGCGCCTGCTTACGGAGTATATTACCTCTTCCTATAGAAACGACATTCACGGGCTTGTATTTCCTATTATGATATTCTTGATAGAGGGTTACTACTCACCAGAAAGCTATTAAACCAAGAGTTTCAAAATGGTGAATTTAAAATCCTTAATTTTACGGACGCCATCACGAGTTGTTTAACCGTTATGAAATATCTGTTTCACCGATGATTGGCGGATATATTCCTTATGTCGCTAATATAATTCCGTCCCCTTTTCACGAATGTGACCTACTGAATTAGACTTGTTACCTAGTTGTACTTACATGAGCAATACGACGGGTGCTACATATGATTGGCGGACATATTCCTTATGTCGTTACTATAATCCCGTCCCCTTTTCACGAATGTGACCTACTGAATAAGACTTGTTACCTAGTTGTACTAACATGAACAATACGACGGGTGCCACATATGGGTCTGGTTACCCATACGGAGCACCTGAGCTTACTTATTTTTTTTTTTTGTGGGGTTTGTGTTGCTAAGTCTTTAGTTTTTTATGTTGTGTTTTGCGTTCTGTTGTTTGTCAATTTGTCTTTTTATTTTTTTGCTATGACGTTTTCAGTTTATTTTCGATTTATGAGTTTCAGTGTCCATCTGGTATCTTTCGCCCTTCTTGTTTGTTTTTAATTCATTGATTTTTAATGTTACATTTTTAACTCGCTAGGAAAGAAAGACGTTAGGTAGGTGTTCATTTGTTGCGATTTTACCAAAAGACTTTGTTAAAGTTTACCAAGTTAGATTGATACATAAAATGGAAGTTTATGGTAATACTTACGGGGCGCCGAATGGGACTCTTGTGGTTTTGTACAAAATTCAATTCTGTCATAACAAAATCATTTTTGTCTTACAAAACTATGTGCTACATACTTGTTTTGTGAGAACTTCAATTTTGTGATGACAAAATTCATTTGTGTAGACAAAATTCATATTTGTCATGACAAAAGTCAATCTAATTAAAATTAAATCCTTTAATTGCTCCTGTTCTGATATGTCGCGCATCAAGCCTTGATGCGCGACATATCAGAACAGGAGCAATTAAAGGATTTAATTTTAATTAGATTGGACAAAAGTCAATTTTGTCTAAAAGGTATGCAAATATAAACATATTAACAATTTGCATACAAAATTGACTTTTGTTACCTGATATGGAAATTAAATCACAAAAGTCAATTGTGTGAGGTAAGATTCAATTTTGTGAGACAAAATTGACTTTTGTGAGACAAAATTAACTTTTGTGAGACAAAATTGACTTCTGTGAGACAAAATTGACTTTTGTGAGACAAAATTCAATTTTGTGAGACAAAATTCAATTTTGTCAATTTTGTTGAGACAAAAGTCAATTTTGTTAATTTTGTTGAGACAAAAGTCAATTCTGTCAATTTTGTTGAGACAAAAATCAATTTTGTCAATTTTGTTGAGACAAAAATCAATTTTGTTGAGACAAAAGTCAATTTTGTTAATTTTGTTGAGACAAAAGTCAATTTTGTTAATTTTGTTGAGACAAAAGTCACTTTTGTGACGACAAAATTCATTTTTGTGACGACAAAATTGACTTTCGTGAGACAAAATTGACTTTCGTGAGACAAAATTGACTTTCGTGAGACAAAAATCAATTTTGTAATTTTGTTGAGACAAAAGTCAATTTTGTCAATTTTGTCAATTTTGATGAGACAAAATTCAATTTTGTCAATTTTGTTGAGACAAAAGTCAATTTTGTCAATTTTGTTGAGACAAAATTCATTTTTGTCAATTTTGTGTAACAAAAGTCGATTTTGTATGCAAATTAGTTCACAGAAACCAAACTAAACTAATTTGAATACAAAATTGACTTTTGTCGCCCAATTTTCAAATTAGGTAACAAAATTCAAGTCTGTGTAACAAAAATGAATTTTGTCATGACAAAAGTGACTTTTGTCCGCTGATAGATAATTTTGTATGACAAAATTTTAAATTTGTAGTATGATACAAATTTTGTTAAACTGAACTTATTTTTGTTGAACAAAAGTCACTTTTTGAATTTTGAGTACAAAACCACAAGAGTCCCATTCGGCGCCCCGTAATACTGGCTGTAAAGAGAGGTCACCAAGCGTCTGTTTTTAGAAAGAAAACAATCGCTTCATATTCACTTTAAGATGACATACCATTCGAGTATGTAGGTAATAATGCATTTATCTTTGATAAACCACAACTTTGTTGGGGCGGAACGAATTGTCTAAAAGGAGGTTAATGTTAATTAAGGCGAATCTGATGTGGTTTGATTGCCAATGAGACAACCATCCAACATAGTCCAAATGTCGCGTAATAAGCAGCTATAGGTCACCGTATGGCCTCCCATAATGAGTAAAACCTATACTGTTTAATCAGCTCTACACGTGATCTTTGTCAACCTGACAAAACGTAAAACAATATACCAAAAAACAAACAAACAAAAAAACAAACAAAAAAACAAACAAACAAACAAACAAACAAACAAAGCCAAACTAATGACAAAAGAGAAAAATAAACGAAAAATAGGTATAAAGATACTTTTTATTATCGACAAAAAACATACATTTTTATATCAAATATATATTTTTCTATAAATATATAAATTCATAAAAAAAAGACCAACCAGCAAAAATCTAATATGTACCGGGTCGTCTACAATGGGTGATACTGTGCAGATCAGGAAACACTTGTAATAGTCTTCACACTTACGCAACGATATTAATCTAATATAAGATGACAATATGTGAATATGTTGTCACATTGGCAATCATACCACATCTTCTTTCTCATGTTCACAAAATGTGACCCCCCCCCCTTAAAAAAATAAAGAAAGAAAAAACTAGCAAAAGACAGACTAACGAAAAACAATTAAAGATAAGCGAAAAAAAGTTATAAAAATAATATTTTTTGTCGACAAGAACATACATTTACACTCTAATTATGTATGCTTCTTTATATGTAAGTTTATAAAAAATGATAGTATGCAGATCAGGAAAACAATTGTAATAGTTTTCAGACATGCGCAACGATAATTGTCTAATGTAAGATGGCAATATGTGAATAGGATCCTATAACATCGTGATGATAAATATTTCAAAAAGGGTGATAACTTTACTTCACTCTTCATTTCTATATATGTTTATCGTTAAACCATAAACTCTTTTGTGTACAGAATCCTGTGGTATATACTCTCCTGTGAATATTTTGGTAGAGGCAAACCGCACAAGTTAATGGTATGTATGAAGACTTTGGCAAAACTAGAAAATTATTATCCACGAAACTGTGTCAAAGAGGCAACAAGCCGACCACAGAGCAGACAACAACCGAAGTCCACCTATGGGTCTTCAATGCAGCGAGAAACTCTCTAACCTGGAGGAGTCCTTCAGCTAGCCCCTGAACAAATATGTTACTAGTTCAATGATAACGGATGTCATACTAAACTCCGAATTATACACAATAATTTTTTGTTATTACATGTTTTTTTTTTAAAACTACAAAATGGTTAAAAAAATGTTATTTCTAATAATGCTATCTTCTTAAAACACAAATAATTTTTCATTGATGATATTAAAAAATACTGTATATATAATGAAAAGTTTAAAATCTGTATATGTTTACAGAATAGTGCATGCGTCTCCAGATCCTTCTTCTCCCTCTCCTCCTGACATAGATTTTTCCAATCCTGACATTGATTCTCCTATGCCTTTAAACATGGTCTCCATCGTACTAGTAAGTATATCGGTCATCCCCTCGAGCATTTGTGTGTGGTCAGCTTCTTGATAAAATTCGGACTACAGAATAAAATTAGAATACTTTGAACTATAAAAAATATTATAAAAAAAAAATCGCAAAAATGTGGCTTGCCAATAATCATCGAGTCACTTCATTCAGTGCTTATTTACTGTTCTAATGAAAAATGCAGATATTTGTTAAAAAAAGACATTTCGTAGTTGCAAAAGTAACGATCACTTGGAAACTCAACATATATCTCAACAACACTTACAAGAAGGAAATCCTGAATATTCATATGTTTGTTCTATTTTCAGCCAAAGATAAAGAACTGGATTTCTCCTTACTGTATTGGACACCGACATTACATAAGTGTAACAACATTGTATTGCTGATTCGTTCAAGTGCTCCACAAGACCTCTTTCTAAATTATTAATCTTAGTTTTATCAGCAATCATTTCGACTGAGTTAAATCATCTCTTTAGGATCTAACGTAACATTTACACACTGCAGAAATGATTAAAAAAAATGATGAAGTTATCTTGCTTTATTCTCCTCTAAAAAGCAGAAGACAATTTGTGTTACAGGATCTTACATCGATGAAATGTGTAGTGCTTTACTCCTAGTTTCCAACACTAAAATAACTTACGGATTTAGCTTGGACTTCTTTCGGCAATTCACCTAGTTTCTCGGTTTCTGTTATAAGTTCCATTATTTTTATGTTTCTAGTTTTTGTTATCTCTTCATCTTCATCTTCTTTTTCTTCTTCGTACATTGATACTATTTGTTTTATTATTTCTAATTGTTTTTCTCTTGTCTGGATATCCTTACTTTCAATTGCTCCTCTATTTTCTTGAATCCACTCTTCGAGCTTAAAAATTAATAAAAGTCTTGCCTTGTTATAAGGTGTTGATTTTGCTTCGCTTTTTTATTGATTTGTTTTGGTCCTGTATTTTTTTTAACACAACCGGTTCGTTATATTACACATTTACATTTGAATTCCAAATTTATCCCATTGAATTTGCTTTGTCTATATCACAGATAATGAATATAAAAGTAATTTGGTAGTATTTTTAGTAACTGATATATTAAGCATTTACTCGTTTTTACCGACATATTTTTTGTTCGATTTTAGAAAATAATTATGTTCGACTTTTTAAAAAACATTTGTATATTTTCTTTTTATACATCTTTGCACAAAAAAAAAACTAAAAGATCTTACCGCATCGCGCGTAGCTTTGTAAGGTTCGTACATCAAGTTCTTGCCAATCATGCCTGTCATGCCGCTCACCAAGGGAACCAAACCCTTAGCTCTATTTTCACCATCTGAAACATTAAATCAATATTGTGACATCGAATGGTAGTTTTTGATGCGACTGTCATACAAGTGAGAGGTTTAGCTAGCTATTAAAGCAGGTTTAAATCAAAATTTTCTACATAAGAAAATGCCCGTACCAATTCAGAAATATGACAGTTGTTATCCATTCGTTTGATTTGTTGGAGCTTTTAATTAGGAACTTTCCGTTTTAATTTTTCCTAGGAGTTCAGTATTTTTGTGATTTGACTTTTTTCTAATTCAGTATTTTTGTGATATGACTTTTTCTGGTATCTAACTGAAGTATGAATAAAAGAGAAATTAAGCATACTTTGAAATTGAAACAGAAAACACTTATAAAGCTCGACAATCAGCGTTCACTCGTGGACAAGGCAGTAGCTATGAAAATAAAATCGACCATCAGAACCGAATTCCTCAAGAGCTAAAATAATAGGATCTACTAAGACATATACATAAACAATAGCATCCAATTACGATTTTTTTTCTATAATAAAGTACATTTTCGTAACTCGATATACGAACCAGGAAAAGTGTGACAAACATGTTCTTTATTGTTCATTGAGTGTTGTAATATTTCAAACTACCGTTAAAAAAAGAAGTGGTTACATGGCTGGTAACATTTCCAGACAAGCTACAACTCAACTATCAAGTTGCAGAACAAATATTAAGTCATTTCCATTGATAAGAGCCAAGAATAATGAGACGAAAATAAGGCATCAGTAGTATACTGGTGTTCAAAAGTCATAAATCGATTCAGAGAAAACAAATCCGAGGGAAACATATTAATTAAATGATGAAATCAAAGGAACAACACTACAGGAACACCAAAGTACAACAAAAGCAAACGCCAACACATAGAAACGAACTGTTTAATAACAACTGCCATATTCCTGACTTGGTACAGGACATTTCAAGAAAAAAAAATGGTGGGTTGAACCTGGTTTAATGGCATGCCAAACCGTCCGCTTTATGACATTGTAAAAAGTAATGTAAACCATGACGTGACAAAAATACAACAAAAACCCACGCAAGAGCATTTATAACAGAAAAACGCACAAACAACAAATAAAATAGTCGGCACAACATGCCAACCGCAGAACAACAACGAAAATATACAAAAACGACACACACCACAGGATTTCAAAAACAATGACGCGTTTACTTAACTAACATGCAATCTCGAACTCTATACAAACGGCAATTTTCCATGGACAACTGGTGTAAAATTTCATACTATCGGTAAACAGGAATAAGCTGAACGACTGATGCAAAAAAAAAACTTACTCGCTTAACCTCAACATTATCAAGCTGTAGACCAAACATTTGATCTTTCCCTTTCAAAGACGCCAGTTAGTGACTGAATACTAAAACAAAACGAACCTCACTAAAATCAAACAGCACCTGAAGTATCTCCTCAAATAGAGTAAGCAATTGTGTTAAACTATTTAATTAGAAACCTACAAAATTTTCAATCAATAAGAAGATGAAAAACCATTTTTCGTTTTAAAATTAAAAGTGTGCGGGAAAAGAAAAACCGTTTGATAATTAAAATTGATAGTCAGGATTCCTAATAACAATAACAACAACATAATGTGAAAATAGTCACACATAAAATGGCGATTTAAATTACGAAACTTTACCTTTTCCTGGTTCTGCAGCTGTCGTTCCTATTGGTCCTATCACATTGCTAAATACATTTCCCATCCCCTTGCTGAGTTGTTTGAAACCAGAACCCAAATCTCCAAAAGCATTTTGATCTTGATCTTCATCTTCATCAGATAGGTCACTGAATATACTGTCATCATCGTCCTCTTCTTTTATATCGTCACTTTCATTGTCTAGAACTTGGTTGTCTTGGAATAATCTATAGGCGCCTGCTGTTAGTTTAGTCGACCCAGCAAATGTTGGCTGTTACAAAACATTATATATGTTATTAATTTGCAAGTCTAAGGGTGAAACCGGTTGGAGAAACATAGTGAAATTGACTATTTTGTGATGTTCGGATTTATGTGGATAGAATTTTAATGGTTTTCATCGTTTCATTTTCCTACATATTTAGAATTGTATCATGGAATTTAACTCCTTTAATATATATAGTCATAAAAAAAAATAATTCTGTAACTCAATTATATCGATTGTTTATTTAATAAGAATACATTCATATTTTTTGTTCCCCTGCTTCTAATAAGGGTAATGATGTGCCATGTCGGGAGTTTAACAAATGTTTTTCATTCGTTTGGTGTGTTTGAGCTTTGATTTTGCCATTTGATAAAGCACTATCTGGTTTAAAATTTCCTTGGAGTTCGTTTTTTTACTATTTTACTTTTCACATTTGTTTGGTCATGAGTTGAAGTTCTTCGGTCATTGCTGTTTTTGTATAGTACATTTGTCCGTGTAATTTTTTTCCCGTTTATAAACATTGTTCATTTAGAGTGTATTCTTAGTACAATATTGTCTGGTCAGATTCATTTATTTTACTATGTGTTATAGTCTGTATCTTTTAATTCAAAACATAGAACTGAAAAAAGATGGCAAATAATGAAACATGACGTCATTACCTGCTAGACAAATAAAGCGAAGTGCAAAAGGCCAATACATATACGTAAGTGTAATTTCAGTTGAACTTTCACCACCATCTTCTGCTGTCTATAACAAGTTAACATGCACTCAATCAGACCACGATATAGTTTGTTTGTCTGTTTGTCTTTTTCTTTTTTACCAATGACATTGTCAGTTAATTTTCGACTTATGAATTTGTATGCACCTCTGGTATCTTTCTTCTTTGTTTTAGTTATTGTTTTTGCAGGAACTGGATTTTTTCTAAATAGAAATGAGTTTAAATACTTTCTTTTGTCGTCTGTTATCTCTCATTAGAATTGTAGCCTACAAGGTGAGGTACACGATATTTCTAACGGAAATGTATTGTGTATTTAAATAGAGTTAAAGTCGAATGAATGAATGTCGTTAAACAAGAAAACGTTGATTCAGATTATTTTCCTTTTTTAGAACCATGTTTTATATATATTACTGATCAATTTTAGAAGCAACAAAATTATCTTACTTTTTCTTTGTTTTCAATTGCCAGTTTTCGCCATTTCTTCAGCCTTTTTAAGTGTAATTTTGAAAGTCTTAAATGATCTGAAATATAATCACACAAAGAATAAGAATAACTGTTGATGAGAAAGACACAATTCAGTAACACAGTCACAAATAACGTAATTGATATGCTACGCTCGTGCATAATCACATTATATGGACTTCTAAATGACAGATGTGTGCTTTTCATCCGAAACCTATTGAAGTTTGCACTTCCTAAATTACAGTAAATGAAATTTCCCATAGGAGCCCCTTACGGCTTAAACTGTTCCACTTTAACTATCAAGTTTCGTAAAAGAATCGTACATTATATTAGAAAGTAAATATGCCCCAAACTTCGAAGAATGTAAACTTATACTAAAATTCTGTACTACCACTCACTTCACTTCAGTTTTCGTCAGAATTCAAAATTCGTCGCAACCATGTTGGCAACTCGTAATATTCCCAAGTTATGTTACTATGAGATGAAACATAGTGATCATATCCGAGAACCAGTACGTAAACAAAACGAAAATCTATGAATATTATATATCTCCTCAAACGAGGCGTGGTTTTGTGAAACAGCTGTATTTACAAAGTGCAACCTATATTGAGTTATGCGAAATCTCGACTGAAATCAGCACAACATAAGTTTTACGGCTACTATCCCGAATTGGATGACTAATACGATATGTGAATGTATTTCACTAATGAAATCCATCGCAGTCTTAAATCTCAATCCTCTTTTTCATGATTGCATCATTATTGAAAGCGACTTATTATCAGTGGTTTTCGGTTGTTGCTGTTAAGAATAATTGTTTTGTATTCATTATTTTGTACATAAATTAGGCCATTAATTCTCGCTTGAATTGTTTAACATTTCCGACCGTGTATGACCCTCATTGGTAGTCAAGGTTGTTAAAAGAACTCGTATCGTATCGTTTAATATGTTTCATGTTTGGGCCTTTTATTTGCAGTATGGGCTTTGCTCATTGTTGAAGGGCGAAAGGTGACCTTTATAGCTGTTAATTTCTGTGTCATTTTGGCACTAGTAATAGTTGTTCTCATTATCAAGTACATAGCAGATATTTTAACAAATAAAATCAATTTCCCCTTTATATATCATGTATATCTATAAAAAATAACCACACACATTTTGACTATGCATTGGAAATAATTGTTTCTTTATTTGATTTTTTTCTCTCAGTTTGTATGAGTTTGTCACCTGCACCATATACATCTATACACCCATATTAAAATGAACAAACCTGGTAAATCGTTTGGTTTCTTAAAACTTGGAAAGGCCGACAACACTTCCAGCATTTTAGACGCTTGGTTTGGATTGAGTGTTATTCGAAGCTCTGCAAAATTAATAAAAATAATTCTTCAAACTTCATGTTAAAATGATTTCAGAATCGTATTAACAAATTAAGGTCTAGTTCACGTGGTTCCAATCTAAACATTATGTTGTAAAACATAAAAAAAAATACTGTTTGAAACAATTTTTGCGAGTGTATAAATTATTCCAAAATATTTTTGTTATCATATTAAAAGGCAATGTCATTAGTTAACACAACTACAAAATCTATGAAATAATCTTTTCGTGTATTTTTACAGTGTACATGTTGTTCCTTTATTTTTCCTCTTATAGTTAACGTGTTTCCCTCGGTTTTAGCTTGTAACCTGAATTTGTTTTCTGTCGTTCGATTTAAAACTTTTGAATACCTGTATACTACTATCACCTTTATTTCAGGAAACGTATATGAATTTGGGTTTTATTTTGTAGTCCCTATTGGATTTATCTCCTTAACTGTTTCTGTTTTTATATATCCAAAATATTCGGCATTGTGCGTTTTTTAATGAATGTAAATGAAAAAAGGAATTCGGACGCACGGAATTTAAAAAATAAAATCCATGTTTTTTTTATGTCTTTATGTATTTTTATTTGATATTGTAATTGCACTGTTATTAACAAAAGTAGTACGTTATCATGTACGTTACGTGTCTGACGTCCTTGGAGATTTTCATAATATTTCCGTGTTTTATCTTCTTTTTAACGTCATATTTGATAATGGTATTTTGTAAACAGAGTCGTGTAGAAGCTTCATATATATTTCTAGTAAAGAAGGAATGTTTGAAAACACTGAGATAAATTGTTCCTGAGTTAACGTTGTATGTCGATAATAATGTTTGCATCAGAGCCAAAGTTAAAATTTGATGTACTTTGGATAACAATTAGATAAATTTTTCAAGTTTCAACTAGATGTTTTCGTTTCAATTCTATAAGTGATCATATGTGTTATTTTGCAACTTCTGCTTCCTAATGATTGGTACAGTGTAGCCTGCCTAATCCGACACCTGAGTATTCTAACATCCTGCTTTCATTGACCTATTTTCATGGTCCCAAAATATGCCTATCCTTGCAGAAAAAACTTGAATATTCCAGCACCCTGCTTAATCCGACATATTTTTCTGGGCTCCCAGTTTGTCGGATAAGACAGGTTCAACTGTATTGCCAGTTGTGTCATATAACAGCGGTATACTACTCTTGTCCTTATTTACTAGGCTTATGTAAATGATAAGTTTTAAAATATCCGATTTAAATATTGTCTTTTTCTACATCAATTTTCTTCATAACTTATCTAGTTGTTCATACATCTTCGATGGAAAAACACGAAATGCTCAAAATATCATTCAATTATGAACAAGGTAAACAGTATTATGGTCTCACAAGCTTGCTTCTCTCAACTGTCTACATTTTGAATTTTACATTTATGACCGAAGAATATTTTGTATTAAATCATTTCATAAAGATATAACGATTAGTCAACGCTCCATCGAATATATCTAATGATTTGTTGTGAAAGAAACGTATTCGTGTTCAACTTTATGCAACTTCACCATAATGAAAGCCGTTGATAATATATAATTTTTCTTCAAGCTTTTCTAAATTAATACAAACATGTTTGTTTGATTATCTGGTCGGTCTTCCGAAATGAGCTTTCTGCCGCTGAAGAGGCTTCGTCAATTAAGTAATTTTAATTAATATCTTTGGTATGAATATGACATATGCAATAATACATAGCATCGTCAGTAGCTGCACCAGTGATAATGAAAATATTGCTTTTCATTAACCGTATTTATATTCTATGTTTGCGTCCTTACTATTCCTCTTTTTAACCGTATCACCATACCATCGTAAGTTCATTGTTGATAATCAAGGTTAAGTAAAGAACACGAGGAATAGATGGAGACATCGTTCCGTGATGAAAATTTCAAGGACTCAATTTTCGGCTCTCCCTTGACACCATTTGCGAGTATGGTCTTGAGGAAACGATGATAGTCCGTCGGAAGGGGACGATAAATGGCTGACCCGTGTTAAGAGAGAGCAGCACTCGCACCCGCAAAGTGGATAGTGATTAATATAAGTTGAAAAACTTGTTTCCCAATCCACTATAAATGAATACGTTTAAATTAAATTATAAATTAATTAACCCTGGCTTTAAATATTCAATGAATGAATTCAATTTAACTGTTTAACATAATCATAGAGAACATTGGACCTTAAATGAATTTGACTATTTTAGGTTCTTTTAATCATTAAGATGTGCATGCTGTTTTTGTGGTCTGTCCTATGCTGTTTTACGTGGTCGTTTTCATCTATGGTTAGTATGTCTAAATGTACTATCATATTTTTTATTTGTGTATTTCAATGATCTTGCATTCATTTGTACTGTAATCCTGTCATTTTATTGTTATATCTAACATTGCCATAAAAGTGCGAGGTTTGGCTAGCCACAAAATCAAGTTCAAACTACCATTTTTCTTTAAATATCCTATACCAAGTCATGGAAATGACAGTTGTTTTCTTATAGTTCTTTTCTGTGTGTGTTACATTGTAGTTTGTTTTTTGTTCACTTTAGTGTTTCTGTTGTTGCGTTATTTTCATCTTATAGTTGATGTGTTTTCCTCGGTTTTAGTTTGTAACCCGGATTTTTTCTCTCTCAATCATTTATGACTATCGAATACCGGTATACTACTGTTGCCTTTATTCGTGTATTCTTGGCTGTGTCTTCACTTACTAGCACTGGGTCGATACCATTGTAAGATGACTGTTAGTCAACTGAGAAGGCAGTGCTGAATATTTCTCTCTCCTTTGAAATGTATTCAACTCTCGAAGGCAAAGTTTACCCTAAGCGGGGTTAATTGCTTGATTGATTGTTGGTTGCTTAACGTTCTGTGGCAAATATTTCATGCATGTTCGGGATGAGAACAAGTTAACAATAAATACAATAGGTAGGTTGTGCTGTTATATCTTTGTTTCCCAATTTACAGTTGATGTGTTTCCCTTGGTTCTTGTTTCTAATCCGGATTTATTTCCGTTAAATCGGTTTATGACTATTGAACAGCCGTATACTACTAATGCCTGTATTTACCTTTAATAAATTTTAATATGTGTTTAGGTTCCTTTTCCATCATAGAGCTCATCACGTTTTTATGTCTGATAGCCTTGTATCTTTTTTGAGTTGTAACAATAGGGCGGTCTCACCGCGGTTGTACGTTTCGTATCCGATTTTATATTTGGCTTGAAAGTCGACACTTTTAAGTGTTATGCGTTCTTTTTTGGTGTGTGTACTTTTACTGTGTATTCTGGTAGAATTATTGAATACACTAAGGTATTTTACCAAAATGAAAACTTTTCCTTGGCCGTATTTTGAAACTCATCAATTTTTGGTATGAAATGCTTTTCAAATCTATTTTTCTTGGCCCTTCAACTGTTTTGATTTGAGCGCAACTGATGAGTCTTTGGTAAAGACAAACGATTTCGTTGTTCTAAATTATAAGCTTGGTATATTTGATGAATCTTATATTTCAAACTAGGTTCAACCCACCATTTTTTCTTAATATGTCCTGTACCCAGTCAGGAATATGTTGTTATCAGATACTTTTTTTGTATGTCTGCTGGCGTTTGTTTTTGTTGAACTGCAGTGTTCCAGTCGTTACTTTGTTTTCCTCCTATTATAATTGATGTGTTTCCCTCGATTTTATTTTGTGACCCGAATTCGTTTTCTCTCAATCGAGTCATGACCTTTGAACTGTTGCCTTTGTTTCTATTCCTTGGTTTTCAAAGGTTTTGGTTTGTGTATTTCTGATGAAGGTATTTTTTTTTGCCATTTTCTTCATTTTGGTAAACTACTAGTAATATCAAATATACATTCATAATGTTTACTATGGTTTAAACATCATTTACTCAATTCTTCACGAAATTTTACCAGTAACTGGATGAATGGAAGAAATTTTGACGCGCAATCTGGACCTTTCAAAATACCTAAACCTCAGACAATTGTTATTGTGTTGATAACATACTAATTAAAAGAGTTGTAAGGCCATCTTTATGTTTGTTTCCTCAGAGGATCATGACATACCATAAAGTCACAAGACAATTCTTACACAATTAGTACTTTAGAATGTGTCACCCTTAGGCATCGCTGCAATTCATTGTCGGGTATTATTTATTTTTAGGTTGAAAATTTTGGCCTTACTGAAGAGACTTTAATGGTTGAAATGTGCATCTGGTGCAATACATCATGTACCTTTATTAACGTCATGTTACATTTCGGTCGATATGACTGCTGATGATTTATTAGTCCCTGAAGGTATCTTCAAACCGATACTGGCAGAAGAATACACGGATGTTGAACTTTTAAAGTTTGCTTTTATAAAAGTTTGATGTGTCTTGTGAGAGTCAAAATCTTTCATATTTTTTTTTCCCTTTCTACAATACCGTAATAAGTAAAAACCTGTCATAAATCATCGTCATCAATCTTTGACTGTTGATCACAAGTTACCAGTTTTAAAATTCACAGACAAAAAAGGTAACAATTTTACGACTCCTATGGATGGCAAATAATATTGATACTAATATTCTGGGTATTTTTCACCAGTTCAACTTTCTCTAATTATTTTTATAATTTTCAGAAAACAAGAACGTTGTAAAATAAACTGTTATCACAAAGATATGTCTCGCTTTTATGTAATTTCGATAATGTAAATGTTGAAATAAAAAATAACAACACTTTAACATGTAAGTTTAGCAAATATTCAAAGTCAATGAACTATCTTGAAGGTACATGGCTAAACAATATCTATGTAAATGAGATGTGCCAATGCTAATACAACTGCATACCAAATACCATTGACTTATCATAAGTAGTTCTCTTTAAACAAACCTAAACACAAACTAATACATGTAAACCAAGCAAACTCTTAAAGTCAATAAACCATAACTGAGGGGGAGGGTAAAAAAATTTCCATGGTATTGAGATGTGCCAATGTTAATACAACTGCATACCAAGTATCATTGACCTATACCGCTACTGGTTCCCCATAAACTGACCTTATCACAAACTAATACATGAAAACTAAGCAAAAGTTTCAAAGTCAATAGACCATGACTGAGGGGGCGAGGCCAAATAATCTTCATGGAAATGAGGTATGCAAATGCTTATACAACTGCATACAAATTACCATTACTTTACTACTAGTGGTTCCCCATAAACTGACCTAATCACAAACTAAAACATGAAAACTAAGCAAAAGTTTCAAAGTCAATAGACCATATCGTAGGAGGCTGGGTCAAATAATCACCATGGTAATGAGATGTGCTAATACTTATACAACTGCATACCAAATATCTTTGACTTACCATTAGTGGTTCACCATAAACAAGACCTAACCACAAACTTAATACATTGTTGAAGCCGACGTCGCCAGAAACAGCATACCTATGTCTCGCTTTTTGACTCCGTCAAGCGAGACAAAAACTATGAATTTAACATTTACGTCAGTTTACATGGGTAAACATGTCTTGTAGACGGAGGAAAAGTATTTACTTGATATCCAAAGGAACATGCATGTCAATTGAGGTTAGAAAAAGTAAAAATAACAAAATATACCGAAAATTCAAAACGGAGAGTCAGTATTAAATCAAATGGCAAAATCAAAAGCTGAAACAAATTGAATTGGTTGTTTTTCTAGAGATTTTCATGTAAATGTGTATTCAAAACATTGACTAAGTTATTCGAATAGCTTAAGTGATCAAATGAGAACATTAAAGCCAATACCATGTGTTTATGAATTGGGTCTAGTCCATCAATGAAGTCGAAAATAAGTTCACAAGTCAAATTAACATGGACTATTTACATATTCATTATTGATTGTGGCAAAGTTTGACTATCTTTTTAAATTTTGTTTTTCAAGATTGGAAAAACTTGAAGGTGCATTAGATTTGAAAACAGTATTGATGTCAGCAATCAATTCCTATTGCTTTTGGCAGGACATCAAAAGTATTTAAATTTCAAAACAATAGATGTGCTCACAAATTTGTCTGCTCAATTATGTTACGATTTTGTAAAGACATGACTTTGTTCCTATATGAATATGGCTGGGAAATACAGGTATAGCCTTTTAATCTGGATTTAGTTTTAGATTTTAGTTAAGATTTGTGTTACGTCACTGTTTAGGACATAATTATGGCTTGGATGACTTTACCAGCTATTGAGTGTTTTGCTAATAAGCTTTTTTCTAAGAAATAAACTGTTTTACCCATTTTATCAATCAAATAGTGCAATACAATCCAACTGTATGTGAGACACTAAACCTAAAATAACCTTAAATAGGTTCAAGTTACTATAATCAAGTCCAATACAAAAAAAAACAAAAAAACAAGCAAACAGTTCCCTATACCAAACAGTAAAATTATCATTTTATTTGTAATATCCTCTTTTAAACATTTCCCTTGCACTACTTCTGAGAGCAAGGAATCCTTGTTTTATATTACCTAATTTCTACATAAATGGATTTGTATCAAGTCACATCTTAAATTTTTTAATACCTTTCTAGGGCTCAAATATGTTTGGATTTAAAAAAAAATCAAATAACAAGCCAGTCAGTAGTACTTTTAGAATCATATTTTTTGGCAGACTTTGTACCACTTACGTACGTCCTGGGTCAGTAAATGGGTTGTGTCACAGATTTTAAAAAAAATTATGCATACAACTTTGGTACTTTTTCAACTTTTTGAAGAATAAGAATATTTAGCAGAATATAATTGATGAAACTTTATCAAACAAAAGGTCTTAATATACATCGACAGTTGTGAAAAATTAATAAAAACTTTGTCTAAACTTATCTTTAAATCACCTTCCTCTAGACCTACTACATAAATTTTTGTTTTAAAAAATCAATATTATATTAGCAATGTATGCTCTTCATTTTTTTTAATTTTTAACTTCAATAGAAACTCTCAAAGCTTAATATTTGAGACTCAATGATGTATAAGAAACAAAAACAGTTGAAAAACATTTATTCCTATGTCAAAATAAACATATGGCAGTTGTATGCAAAATCTTTTTATTATTTGTGACATGGCCAATTTACTGTTTTTAACAATGTCAACAAGCAGTCATTAAACCAATGGAGTAAGTTTCTCATATGTAAGTATTACTGAAGACAGTCTCTTCATTTACAATCCCAGCTATTACCTTTCAATCTTTTACAATAATTAGCCATGGAATTTTATAGGGTTGAGTTCACAACACAGTACATATTTGTACAATTCCATTTTCCTTCCAAATTTACGATCTTGCAGTGTAGCTGTGTTTTCAAAGTACAAAGGACATGAAGAAAGTGAGAAATCTTGTTTAAAAAATTTATTTTCTTATAAAAGTGAACAGATCTATAATCTACAAAGAAAGTACAGACAAGAAAGCATAAATTAGTGTGCAGTTAATATATATTCCAAATGATATCAAGTTAGATGACACATATTAAATCTACTATTTTACTGCTAAATAGACATTAATCATTAAATTTCAATAACTTTGTAGAAGTTTTTAACACAAAATAACAAGCACTCCTTAGTTTAATCACCTGACTTCATGCTATTTCTCATCAGAACTGGATTGTGCTAATAATAAGTAATACAAGAAAATTTTGCATATTATAATTAATAGTATCATCCAATTCTACACCAATATTGCTCTGTTCAACAGATTACAATTCAGCATTGGTGCTATACTTGAAATTTTTATTGTTTCATTTCCAAATGTGACAAAGGTAAAACTTTTGGAAGATAGTTAAACATTAGCATACTTTGTGTATTACTTAAAAAACTTCCACTATTTTGATAGAAAACATACCCAATTATAAAACTGCACACATAAAGCTCCCTAGTAGACCAAAGAGAGGTCCATCAATTAGGTACAAACACTAATTGAAATAGTTTAAGATTAAGAATGAAGTGAAGATATTTTAATCTCAATCAATCTACATGTTAAAAATTGTTAAATCTCATTCAAGCTCTTTGTCTGCAGTCAATCAAACTAAGTTAAAATTCATTTTAAGCTTTTTGAAGAAACTTCAATTGAATCTGCTTTCAAACAATAAGCTAAAATATCAGTAAAATTATTTTTATCTATTCGTTGGATACTTCATAAACTATTTCCATTAGTGTTACTACCTATTCAAGTGGCTAAACCAATTATTCCCTTCTAGGGTATTATGGTCAGAAAAACATGTATATATAATTTGTCTGAACTTTCCTTATACAATGATGATTTAATATCACAATCTGCTTTTAACAAACATTGAATACTTATCAAAATAACATAGGTAAAAATACTGTCCTGCATATACGGTAAATAAAATATTCAACAATATAATCTACAGTCATCTTAGCTGTTCTCTGCTGCTGCTTCTACAAAAAATTATGAAATAAAAATAAGTGAACCATGAACAGAATCGTCACGGTGATAAATAATTGACTATTAAACTTTTCATTTCTGTCAAAAATGACAACAAAATATATTTATTTGAAGATAAGAATACAAAATTTGATGTCTTTATTTCTAACTAAAAAG
Organism: Mytilus edulis; assembly: GCF_963676685.1. Taxonomy (NCBI): domain Eukaryota; kingdom Metazoa; phylum Mollusca; class Bivalvia; order Mytilida; family Mytilidae; genus Mytilus; species Mytilus edulis. The sequence continues at coordinate 28,532,702 of NC_092348.1, read as the reverse complement.
CATAACTATGCTTTAAAACTTAAAAAAAATAAAAAATATCAATTGGTAAATCTTATTGCCAATCTTACTGTATTTTAAACTATATGTATGAAAAATGCATTTAAAATCAGATGCGTGGAAAGCTCAGATCTCCATTATGTGTATCTGTCTAAAAATTCTATACTAAAGATATCTTTATCAAACAATAGGAATTAATAATAAATATAACTCTGTGCTACACACATCAACAAGAAATTTCATTAGTAAAAATTAGGAATAGTATCTTACATGTTGTTTTTAAAAATGAGTAGCTCCACTTTCAAAAAGTGGAACTTTTTCTCAAATGGTCGACTATACAAATTGCTGAAGAAATTTCACACAAAAGGTCACACAATTAAAGACATGATAAATTTGCATCTTTTTAGAAATATTTTTTTATCTATTTATGTCCAAGATAAAATAAATATTATCTTTAATTTCTTAAGTAAACTCAGAGTTGACAAATACACGGAATATTTGTTTTAGTCTGACTTTATGTCAGTTTTTGGGTAAACTGTTATATCCTTAAGGTTACACACGAAGTGACCAAAAAATTCGAAAACTAGCACCCATTAAGACAATATCTATGGTGACATTAAAATATATTCTTAGTGAAATTTTAAGGCATTTATTTGACCTAGATATTAACCATGAAAATTATAATTGTAATTTGATAATGTTATCTTTTAATAAAATAGACACATGCATTACCATTTGACCATGTACCTTCAGATTGTCAAGTTTCAATGCATATATACTGAAAAAGTTTGCATACAAAATTTGTAAAGTTAGATATGTTTTTTTATAACATAAACAATTTTATAAATACATGTAATGATTATGTATAAATCTGTCTCATGTCGATGTTCAATTCATTATTTTTTTTTATAAAAATCCATTTAAGGAGTGTATCATCATGAATAGCTTCTGATCTATCTATCTTATGGTATTTACAATGTTTAGAAAGATTCAGGACTTTCAAAAATTAGGAAAATGCACTTATAAACACCCCAGGTTTAAGCCTAGAGGAGGGTATCTGAATCCCATTATCCCTTTTATTTTGTTTCTTAAATTATACATCAAGGGCAAAAAATTCAAGAGCAAAGACAATTTGTAAGATAACAGGTTAACAGATTTGCAATAGAAAGCAAGGGGTACTAGCTAAAAACAAACGTCATAATTGATGAACATAATTATACCAACACTTTCAGTGGTAGATTTTGAACATATATCAACACATTCAGTGGTAGATCTTTTTGATCTAAGATATATATTTTCTTGGAAACATTCAGTTTTTTGTTGAACAACATATACAAACAATTTCTGAGTGAGTAGTAGATTTATCAGATACATTTTTTTTTTTTTAATAATTTTTGAAAGTGTTGGTTTTTTTCTGTATGGTTACCGTTCACAGCATTATACAGTAACCAAATTCATCCTTCATGAGTTTTAAGATATGTTAAGGTATCCGTACTATATTGACAATTACATGACATAATGTCTCTTTATGTGGTGTTCCAAAAAACTTTTTGAGAAAATTCCAAGTTAATGGAATTACAATAAATTTTAACATCTAATAATAATTCTTGATTTTTAAGAGATCATGTGGTGAATTATAGTACAGAGTCCTTAAGGTGTATATATTTTAGGATGTAGAACTAAAGTGAAGGGCATATTTCTTAAAATCATTAATATGTTTGTTTCAATAACTTTCATAGACAGATATCTAAAGTTTATATTAAAGTAACATAGATTATTCTATATCTGTGTCTGAAAAAGCTTTAAGCTTGCAACTGACTAGTACAAACACATTACAGATTTAAAAATGTATCTCCTTTAACACCATAGGTCCTTATTCAATTATATTACACACTATATAAGAATGCACACAGAGAGAAATGTGGTATGACAATCCACATATAAATTACACATGAATACTGACTGTTTTATAAATTGACATTTTTCTTAATATTGTGAAACAATCAATATTCATTATATTTATAAGCATATTAGTATAAAAAATTGCTGAAAAAGCAACACAAACACTTGTGCATATTATGTTTTGATTTATATATTATATATGAATAAGTAAGGATGAAAGAACAGGAGTTAGTTTGGTTTAGAAAATCTAGCAAACTGTAGCAAAACAACCCATGAAGCAAACAGATAGGGCAAATTGTTCAAAACATACTTTTTTATGAGATGAATTATAGGAAAAAGTTTCTTTTATGAAATGACCATATTTTATTATTTTTATACTATAAATATATGGATCAGAGCTTGCAATTGCAAAAAAACGTTTTTGAGACCATATAAAGATATCGACAGCTGAATATAAATGATATTTTTGAAATATTTCAAGTTCATAGAGTTTGAATCATCTTAAAATTCCAATGCATGATATATGTTTGCTTCATTTCACTGTCAATCACAATAGCTGTCACTTGCACAAATTAAGTATTAAATTGTCCTGTACCTTTGTATATTTATTGACAAGATTGATAATAATCTCAGAAATTTCAGTCTGCAAAAGATAGATATAGGCATTTATTGATCATTACTGACAAATGGGTGAACAAAAATATTTCATTTCCATTTTTTTCATGAATGAAGACTTTATTGATGAATGAATGAATAAATTTCATGACTATACAATTGGATATACAACTGTGTACTGAAAACTTTCAACTAACAATAGCATGGAGAAATCGTTGTAGCTACCATCCACAATGGATACTTTTGAATATCAAGAAGAGATTTTATGTGAATATATAAGTTAAATATACTTGCCGGATTTGGTTGCACTTCGAATAAGATTACCAATGTTAGAAAATCTATTGAGTCAACCCAAGACAAAGATTTATCATCCAAATCCTCAGATGTTAAGTCTAAATGCATGGCTTCTCTCGACCGAAATTTCAAAACAGATGGCTTTTCAAATTTAGCTAGAACCCTGCTCAATGCATCTTAGCGAGCATGAACACAAAAAGATTATTCTGCCAAATTTGAAAAGTACTGTAGTTGGTGTGATACAAAACAAATTTATCCGTATACAGCTACTTTGAATCAGGTTGCTGATTTTTTAGCATTTTTATTTGAATCAGGGTTGCAATATCGTACAATATCTGGTTATCGGTCAATGTTATCAGCGGTAATACCTCCAGTTCAAAATTGTCCAGTTGGTCAACATCCTTACATTTCTAGACTGATTAAGGGCGTTTTCCATTCTAGACCTCCTAAAGTCAAATTATTTCCAGAATGGAATTTAGAAGTTGTTTTAAAAGCTTTAGAAAAACAACAAAACGTCCCTCTCTTATGTAAATGTATCAGGCAAGTATATCTAACTTATTCACATAAAATTAATTTTCTTCTTCAAATTTTTTGGTAACAGTGACCCTGACTATTCCAATCAAGCATGTGAAACTCAAATTACCATTTTGAAACAAACTTCCAAGTTTTTTAAACAGTCCCTTATCATTTGACCTATTGCTTTTTTTCCCTTCCCTATATCTCTATTCTATATAAATTTCATTTCAAGCAAGCAAAAGTAACTCTTGGACAACAAATTATTCAATTTTGTTTCTAGTAACCTTGACCTATTGGTCCTAGATAATCCATAGGGTTCTTCACCTTTCGTAAACTTCCATCAATATAAATTTTTAAGGCTTATAAGGAAACTTCAGTTACCATTTTGAATCAATCCTGTCCACCATTTTTATTTATAAAACTGACCTTGCTCTTTCAAATCAAGCAAGGGAAACTTAAATAACAATTTGGAAACAAGTTTCCCCTCTTCTTTTTATGATAATGAGTATGAGTGACATTGACTTTTGACCTTTTGTTACCAAATCAACAGCCGTCTCTATTCCCTATATTTTCAGCTATATAAGTTATATATACATATCAATCATAGGATACAATTGATTCATAAGCAGAAAACGTTTGTTCCATTCAAAGACATAAAAAAGGACCGATGGATGAAGAGATGAATATTTGCTCTTGGAAATTTTTTGGGAGCATTGAAATATGTATTGAATATAGAAATAACATCCTAATTTCACAGAAATTTCTTAACAAGTATGATAAATGAAACATTAAATGGGAGGTAACTGCAAAAAGGATATGGCTTTTGATTAATGAATGGATCATTGCAAATTCAATGATTATAACCTATTACTTTTCATCTTTTTTACGATTTTTCCTTGCTTTAAGACCTTTAAAAGTTGCCTGTATTTTAACAGCTGCTTTTTCAACATCAGGGTCTTTCAAATCAATATCTATTTCTTCCTCTTGACCTTGACCTGATTTCTCACCTTCAGTCTTCTTTTCTGTTTCCTCTGTTTTTTCTTCCTCTTTCTTTTCTTCAACAGATGTTTCACTCTTCTTATCCTGGATTCCTTTCCGTGTTTTATAGCCTTTGAATCCGGCCTGAATTTTTGTTGCCGCTTTTTCTACTTCTGGATCCGTTAAGTCAATATCTACTTCCTCTTCTTTAGAATCAGTTTTTGTTTCTTCCACTTTAGATTCAGTTTTTGTTTCTTCCACTTTGGATTCAGTTTTTGTTTCTTCCTTAGATTCAGTATTTGATTCTGATTCTTTCGTTTTACCCTCCTCTACTTGTCCTTGTAATTCTTTTCGTGTTTTATAACCTCTAAATCCAGCTTGAATTTTAAGTGCTGCATCAGCAGTTGCTGGATCTTCTAAATCAATATCAACTTCTTCCTCTTGTTTCTCTTCTTTCTTTGCTTCTGTCTTTTCTTCTGTCTTTACTTCAGTTTCAGATTTCTGAAAAAGAATCATTCAATTATTATCATATACATTTTCCCAGGATGAATAATTAAAATCCTGAAAACAATTAAATACATCAAAATCTAGCAAATCAATTAAGATTGAAATAAAAATCTCTGTTGAATATACACATGAATTATTTAATGAAAGCAAAGCAAATATTTAAATAAGCATATAAATATGAATGACAATTTAAACATAAAAAGGTATGAACAATGTATGAAATCATATAGCAAATCATGTATGAAATGAAATTACTATCGAATCAATTGTTGATATAAAATATGTATTACTCTGTCAATTGAAAAAACATCAGTGCTAATCTACATTTAATGTTTATAAAGTAATATTGTAACTTAAACTCCCCTGACATTAAATCTTTGATGAATTAAACATAACAAAAGAGAAGTTCAAAAAAACAGATACCAGTCTATACTGAAACTAAAAAATACATATCATAAATATTCTTCAATAACTCAAACATTTTACATCACACTTTTATGTCTTATTTAAACCAGATTGCTACACTATAAAACAAAATGTCACCCATCACTGTACTGTGAAATGTAGTCACTTAGGTATGCTGCAATAGTCTGAGATAATCAGAGTGCAATAACACTATAAGATGTCAAAAGATGATATATACAGTATGGTCAACTACATAAACAATCCTACCAAGTATGAACACTATCTGTCAAGCCATTTCAAGAGGAATTAATTTTTCAAAGGTTTCTTTGTTTATCAACAGTCAACCCATACACCCCCCCCCTCTCCCCCACAAACAAAAATGCAATGTCATATATCCAGCAAGCATTGTAAAATCAGTAAACATGTTGACAAAAAAAACCATTGTGTTCCAATGTCGGTCAAGACTGTTCTGTCAAATGACACATGCAAGAATAATATTATCCAAATAATAGTAAAGTGTGATACCTAAAGATAATAATGACAAACAATTTTACCAAGCACAAAATCTTTTTGGCAAACAGTCTCAGTAGAGTGTGTTCTTAATTACTTAAGGTACTGTCATCTAGCTACAATTGAAAATCCTACCAAATAAAGAATCTTTCTGGAAAACACTTCTTTAGATTACATGTTGATACAATTGTGAAATCAAGGTTAACTTCCAATATAAACTCCATATCTAAATGTTGGTAGAATATGGTTCACTACTCGTAGTGTCAAACAGTCCTAACAAGTATAAAGCTTTTGTTGGTAGAATGTTCCTTCATCCAAGCATATCTTGGATGTGCAGGATGAAGGTCATTCTTAGAATATGAGCCTGAGGCTCGAAAGTAATGAATTAGCTTTACTTCTCTATGAGGGGTGAAGCTTACATATAATATCTCTGTTTAAAGAAACAAACTATATAACCACCTATAGCTGGCCAGTGACCTTGACCCTAGTATATAAGCACCTGTTTCATAATAACTTGTCATAATTTAAAGCAAGTTTGTGTCGACCAAATATAAAACCCAGTGGAAAAGGGTGGGTCTGACTGATAATCCCTAGGGTGGGACTTAATTACTTTCGAGCCTCAGGCTCATATTCTAAGAATGACCTTCATCCTGCACATCCAAGATATGCTTGGATGAAGGAACATTCTTATTCATATTTCGCCTTCGGTCTCAAGTAATGAATTAGCTTGTTTAAAGTGTAGACACAAACTAAAAACAATTTTTATATAAATGCCAACATTTAATAAAGGATAAAAATCACAAGATCATCCAGTAACTACAACTGAAGAAAAGTGTTTTAGTACTGATATTTATAGAACTTGTAAAAAGTTTTACCATATGTCCAGACAAAACAGTTGCCATAATGTCCTTAATAGAACATCCTGAAGCTAAATGCACTTATGAAGAGGTTCCTCCAAATGAGTTAACCTTAAAACCTCGGATAAAATTAGAACTCTCTCTAACTATCTAAACTTTACGAAAAGACTTAGATGAATTCTCTCACCTATTTTGTACACAAAACATGATAAATCATTGTCTTAATCAACACAAAGTTTTGGTTTATCAAAACCTTTGATCACCTCATTAGGTAAACTAACTAACAGATCTAGTATTTTTCAAAAACTCATGTATATGAAAAAATAAAATGCCATGTCTCTGAATGAAAGACATAGAATGTAAATCTACAGCTGATAAAGATAGTACTTCAAGGCAGATGTAGTCAAGGCAAATAAAGACACAAGTATAAAAGACAGTTTCAATGTTAAATACTCCAATGAATATTAAGAACTTAAAAAAGATAGCGCTAAATTCATCTCCCAAGTGAAAGAGTATCTAACTCTTCAATTGCAGATTCAGGTTTAAGCAACCTTCCACAAATACATGTAGTAAACAAACAAATCCAGTAAAATCTATTTCTTAAAGGATAAAGTCTGTTTCAACATAGACCAAGAAAAATTCACATTAAACATGCTGAATATGAAAAGCTTGTGTTTTACAAAAATTTCAATAATCCGTGACTAACATCCTTTTTAGATGGTGATAAGGAATTGGTTCTCTAATTGAACACACCAAATAATGAAATTTCTCAAAAAAATATTGATAATGCTTGATTATAGATGCATGGTCTCCAAGATGAAGTGTAAATATATTTTACAAATGATTCTGAAATCTCCTGTTTATATTAAAGTGATTTCTGAGTATAATACACACGTTTTTACCCTACTGCACAATCAACCCTTCAGGTGTTGGTTCACTTTAATTTTTTACAATATACAGTTAAATTAAGTCTCTTCCTGACGGAAAGACATTATCTTCAGTATGTAACATTGTTACTAATTTTTATGCTTAACAGTTTAACTGGCAAATAAATTAAAATTGGTCTTAGCAAAGAAAACCAACTCTGAGCAAGCCAAAAAGGATAATCAAAAGAGCCTTCTGAACTTTATCACTAATAATTTTCTTTATAAATATCCCCAACAATGAAAAAGATGGGAAAATATAAGGTCATAATTCTGATCATGAAAATAAAAACATCTCTGAAAGGAGCTTGTTGGTCAAAAGACAACGAAGTAATTATCTACAGATTGAAAATGAAAACGTAATAACAACAAAACAAATATATCTTCTTTCAATTGACATCCTTTTGAATCTGTAAATTTTTTAGACATATGATAAGCATCAAAAATTTTCTTACCAGGAATATAAGAGCTGTGATAAAAATGTTCTTTCTTGAACACCAAGCCCAAATAATGAAATATTTGTAGTAAGCATGTTAAGTGACAAAGAGGTTACACCTCCTATTGCATAATAAAAGCTACTGAAATTGTATCTTCTGATTGTATAACTCTCTGTGACTAAAACTTTTTCTCCAGAAGAATATTATAGCCAACAATACTATGAAATCTATATGAAATGAGTGCATACTCTTAAAGAAGCTCCGTCTACCAACAGAAACATTTTCTTCAAATTTGGATCCCAAATCCTTATGTCAGAGGAATCTGGTACAACCTAAAAACTTATTTGGATGGGTCTATAAATCAAATTTTTAATTTCTGATTTTAAAATGTTAAAAAATTTCACCTATTGATGATAATAAACACTGTAACAACTATACAGTGTTTCAACATTATTTCTCGCCATGTTTCTGCAATGTAACATTCCCATGCATGCCACAGATACTGCATTAAAAGCATTCATCACAAGACCAATAAATGATGTAAAACATCTATAATACCGTTACACAATTCTATTTAAAAAGAATTTCCCAAGGGAGATAATTTTACCATTTCTCATCTGTCAGAAAAAACTTAAATAGCTCAGTATCAATAATGAGACAAAGGAAAACAATGTGCTTCCAAGGAATGAGTACCAACTTCTCAAAATTTTTCTGAAGCACAGCTTATCAAGCATTTGCACCACTTCTTCTGTATTCACAATACAATCATCTAAACTCTGATCCATAATAAAATAATCATCAATGTATGAACTATAGCATGTATGTACTTCAAGTGACATTATTTCATAAATACATAGACAGGTTTTAAAACCTTAGTAAAAACTCTTGATGCAGAAGCCAATCCAAAACAAAAAAACATAAATATCATATCAATGTCTTTTCCACATAAATCAGGAAATTGTGATATAAACATAAATGATACTTAAATATGCATCTGTGAGATCTATAGATGTTATATAGATAATTATTCTAAAGAATTACATCTAAACAAAAGATAAATGGTCCTGCTCCAAATGCTGATAAGCCACAAACTTAGTTTGTTTTAATTTTTCAAATAGATACAGGCCTTGAAGACCAATCTTTCTTAGGAACCAAGAAAATATAGGAAATAAACTGATTTTCCATTGATCGATCAACCTTTTAAATAGCTCTCTTAGCTATCAATTTTTGGACTTCTGAAATTAATTCATCCTTATGAAAGGTGAAATGTATTTAATTCAAAAAGGATAAACCTTGTGGTACATCATTAAAAATAATTTTATAACCATTTCTTAATAAATCTAATATCAATAGATCATTAGTAACATTTTCCAAATCATAATATTTAAGTTATCTACTGTATATATAGCAACTGGTTGAGAAATGTGACCTCTTTGAGATTCTCTGTTCCCTTTTTGGAAACGTCTCCATCTCAATGAAGGGAATTGCCTACTACATGTAGTATAGTCGCCCTGTTGACCAACAGAGCCTCTGCAGTTAAAAAACTGATATTGCCTTTCCCATAACAGCTGGTAGTAAATTAATTGCTAGACCTGGAACCTCTTCCAAGGAATCTATAATTTGCTAAGAATCTTTGTATAAACACTAAGTTTGCTTTTTGCAATCATAACTAGAAATGTGATAAAGCAACTATCACAACAGAATTACAAATAAGTTTTATCATCTAAATATTTCTGAGCATCTCCTATGGGTTTAACCAGAAAACCATGGTAAAACAAACAAATATAATTTTACAATAAAATCCTTGTATTATATCAAGATCCAATGGCTCATTCCTACAACAAGAAATAGCAAACTCAACAATAGGGGTGATGATCAACCCCTTAATAAAGTATCTCTGGGTTTCCTGCATCTTTGAAACCACAGAGTGGGCCTGTCTAGGCATTGCCATTTCGATTTTTTAATTATCCTAGACACACTAGGATTGTCACAGTTCTCAGTGTGATAGTATTTCCTCTAAGAACTTTATATATTCCTGATTTTATCAAAATCATGATTAAACTGTTCAACAAACAGGATGAGATAATGGACCATTAATCTCACTAAAAGAAGCCTTAAAGGCTTCTGAAAACCTTAATGCAGGATCAAAAGACCTTAATGCAGGATCAAAAGACGTATCAAATTCAACTCCGGCTGGACTATCATCAGCCATGGCACATACTCCAAAAGTAGGTACATACACCGTATCAATTCAGTAGATAAGATCAAAATTTAGAACTAAATCTTCATTAAAGTAAGCCTCTAATGGCAAAAATTCAAATATAGCAGCAGGTTTCTCTACAAACTCTGCTAGAGTTGAAGGCAGTGAAACTGTCTCAAACCTCATGATTCATACAGGTTCTTTAATACATTAATAATAAATAGTAAATGTATCAATATACATGCCTATCTAAATCTCAACAGCACTTTCGTTAGAAACAATCACAAATCAAGTAGATTTTGAAGTTATACAAGTAACACTAGATTTTAAAACTTACTTTTTACAGGTTCTGTTGCTTTGTCAATTATTTCCAATTGCCATGCCATTATGATCTATTATAAAACTACTAGGTTTTATAACTGTTTAAGAAGAGGATTTATTCAAAATACCTCTTGTATTCCTATTAAATTTATCATCTTTAATTTCTAAAACATTCCAGAGGTGATGAAAATCATAACCATCACCCTTGTAAGTGTAAACATCATTCTAAACATCTTGCAAAAACAATACATTTGCATAAACAAATTCAGCCATTGTAATACAAAAATGTGTACCTGTGCAGGTAAAACACATGTAAATTGTGAAAAGTACTCACGACCTTCAGATGAATAGAAATACTTTTAAATATCTACCTGTTTAACAAACAGGAGTATGAATTAAGTAACAAATGTGCTATTAGGCAAAAACTTAATGAATATATAAAATTGTCATACATCGTAGACAATAAAATATTTAATTAATTTCCATGAACACTTGTCATACATCGTAGACAAGAAATTTTTAAATTCATTTCCATCAACAATTGTCATACATCGTAGACAATTGAGGAATTATTATTTGTAAATAACAAAATAACATTAGAACTTGTCGTACATCGTAGACAAGTTAATGTAACTTTAATAACTTTCTGCCAAATTTAAGATAAAAATAAAATAACTAAAAAGAACTTATGTGAAGTGTTCACTTCAACCCTCTAGAAAAATAATGACAAGTTATTATGAAACAGGTGCTTATATACTAGGGTCAAGGTCACTGGCCAGCTATAGGTGGTTATATAGTTTGTTTCTTTAAACAGAGATATTATATGTAAGCTTCACCCCTCATAGAGAAGTAAAGCTAATTCATTACTTGAGACCGAAGGCGAAATATGAATAAGAATATGGTTCACTACTCATAGTGTCAAACAGTCCTAACAAGTATAAAGCTTTTGTTGGTAGATTATGGTTCACTACTCGTAGTGTCAAACAGTCCTAACAAGTATAAAGCTTTCTGTCATCTTATGTTAAGTTACCTGGATAAAATATCCGAAAGGAACAAAAAAATAACTTAATAACAATTAAATAAAATGGCAAACATTCTACCTACATGTACTTATACACTGAAAGGAAGAAATTAACATATCTAAAAATAAACAAGTCTATAATAACTTCATTCAGATATAAATATGATATTTCTTTATCAATGAAAAACAGACCATTTTCACATGAAAACCAAATGATTTAATTAGAAGTTCGATATTTGTCTACAACTTGACTACAATAAATAGAATAAAATTTTATTAACAATAAGATAAAACAATAAAAAATATGAGATTATTAGTTATTAGATAGAAGTATTAAAAAAAATATTATAAATATATCTTGAATATGCATGCGTTATAAAAGCATTCTCAAGCACATGAGATTTAGAAGAGTCCTTGGTGCTGAACCTTTAGATTTATATGAAGTGATTTGTGGACTTGTTTGCCATCAGTGCAATGGTTGTCACTCTAATCTATGAGTTTTGATTATTCCTTTGGTGTCTTTAACCTCCTTAGTATATTATGCAAATGTGTTATTACTCGATTTATTCCACTTGACTGGGTGGAGTTTGACCGGTTCGCTCATAATAAACCAGTCCATCTATAGATAGGTGTTGTATGATAAACTCATCAATGAAGTGTCCAGTCATTGTTTTGTAAATTCCTTTGATGACACTAAGGTAGCAATACACAGTTAGAAGTTTAGTTTCGCATTATGGCCCCTGTGAATTTTTTAAATATGAAAGTTTTTGTACAATGAAATTGATTTTTAGATAATTGAAGAATAATATAGCCTTCTTAGTGGGTTTATATGAACATTTTGATTATTTTTAACATGTTTTATAGGCCATTTATATGATTGACAGTCCGTATTTTCCTATCCGTACCGTTCATAGGTCCATAAATTATTGTAGTGTTTATCAACAAAGATTTTGCGCTCGATCTTTTCAATTCAATTTTATGGAAAAACGAGCAGATAAGCATATGATTTATTTTGGACCACTTGATAGATATAAACCTATGGATTCAGGAAAGGTATCACTGTAATTGATTGAAATTTTCCTTTAGACCAAATTTTGGAGACTTTTGTGACATGTTCACCCCCCTTTTTTGCTATATTTTGTATCCAAGAAATGCAGATTGTTGCCATGGTTACACCCAAGAGGGAATATATTTCACCCTTATGACCATTAGAAATGAAATCTATGGAAGATTTTCTTTCTATAAGTATATACATGCATAACGCACATATAAAGCCTTCTTTGTTAGACAGGAGGGGAAAGAGGATGTTTAAAAATTATGAGTGTCAATTTTAAGTTTTTTTCCTAACTGTGTATTGCTACCTTATGGCATTTGGCAAAGCAAAGAATTGCTTTTTTTAAGACAAACATACCACAAATCTATTGATAATTAGGTTATAGATACAATGCTGAGGGAGAAACAACCTTTAGAATGACAATATAGGTTAGTTTTGTTGTTTATTGTCCTTAGCAACCAATATAGACATTTTGACACAAAGACTTGGTTCCGTCATAAATTGATACTTTATTGGCTACCCCTTGGAAAAGAAGATTGCGCGTTATGTAGAAACCTTAGAAGGGAACGCTTTATATTTTTTCATGCGACTAAATCAAATTTATTATTTTAGCAAGTATAAAGTCACAATTTAGCATGAATTAAGCCTAATTTTTTTCCCGCTGTTATAAATGAATTCAGTATTTACTAAATTTTAACCAAGGCTTTGGTATGGTAATACACAACCAAATTGACATCATAGAGCTTTAAAATAGCTTTAACTTGTATAATTTGTCTACTGTTAAGGTTAATTTAAGTTTTTAAACTAGAAAAGACAGGCTTAGAAGGTATAATTTTTAGAAATTTGACAAAAAAAGGAGAAAATGCACTTTGACATGGCATGTTTCATAAAATCACATTTTTGTTGCATTTCAGTGTCAACTGCTAACCTTCATAAAATATTTATTTCTGAACCGATTTTCAAAACTAGCAGGCCAATTTGCTCGTTTTAGCTAGTAGAAAACAGAAATCCATTTAAAGTGGAATTGGGAAAAAAATTGTTAATCCTTAAGGTAGCAATACACAGTTAGAAGTTTAGTTTCGCATTATGGCCCCTGTGAATTTTTTAAATATGAAAGTTTTTGTACAATGAAATTGATTTTTAGATAATTGAAGAATAATATAGCCTTCTTAGTGGGTTTATATGAACATTTTGATTATTTTTAACATGTTTTATAGGCCATTTATATGATTGACAGTCCGTATTTTCCTATCCCTACCGTTCATAGGTCCATAAATTATTGTAGTGTTTATCAACAAAGATTTTGCGCTCGATCTTTTCAATTCAATTTTATGGAAAAACGAGCAGATAAGCATATGATTTTTTTTGGACCACTTGATAGATATAAACCTATGGATTCAGGAAAGGTATCACTGTAATTGATTGAAATTTTCCTTTAGACCAAATTTTGGAGACTTTTGTGACATGTTCACCCCCCTTTTTTGCTATATTTTGTATCCAAGAAATGCAGATTGTTGCCATGGTTACACCCAAGAGGGAATATATTTCACCCTTATGACCATTAGAAATGAAATCTATGGAAGATTCTCTTTCTATAAGTATATACATGCATAACGCACATATAAAGCCTTCTTTGTTAGACAGGAGGGGAAAGAGGATGTTTAAAAATTATGAGTGTCAATTTTAAGTTTTTTTCCTAACTGTGTATTGCTACCTAATAGGTGATTAGAAATCAGTAATAATTATAACGGCAATCATCCTAATCACACATATCTTCAAATAGACTGTCCCTATGCAAATTAAAACTTAAGCTCCGCCCAATCAGTTGAAATAACATTGGTAATAAAAACATTTTTTGTGAGCTACGGCTCATATATCATTATTTCAAAAAATATTTGAAACTGAAAGGGCACTTTTAGGCATTATTTTGCAATTTCAGGTTTGTTATGATAACATTGATACCTTAACCATTAATTCTGTCTTATTTGGCCACATTCTATTCATTTATCATTAAAAATAACTTAATAATGAAAAGATGGGTAAATGTATCTAGTGTTTTTGATTTTTCAGCAAACATAATATTTCTTATCATAAATTCATCTTTATTGAAGTTGCACAGGCATAAACTATAGATATACATGTATATAGGTTATAAATGTCTTTAACTAATACAGTTGTATTAGTTTAAATATATATGAAAGTGATATATAGAAAAAATATACCAGATCAGGTTTTACAAGTATGGAGTAAACATGCATATATATGTAGACAAAAAATAGGTTAAACCAACACATAAAGGAAAAACTATAGCTGAAATTCGCTAAATAAGGAATCAAATTTTACTTTTTCATGCTATGGATTATATCTACAGTTATTAGTATGTTTAATGAAAGAACTATAAGACTACAGGGATAAATATGTATAACAAAAGTATTACACAGAGAAACTAAAACAGACAAGGCAGGCATGGATATATAAAACGGAAAACGGAGCAAAAAATTCAAACCTTAGATTGCATTTCTTTGCGAGTTTGGAAACCCTTAAAGCCTGCCTGAATTTTAATGGCAGCTTTTTCAACATCCGGATCATTTAAATCTATATCTACTTCTTCTTCTTCTTCTTCTTTTTTCTCTGGTACTTTCTCCTCAGACTATATTGGGTCAAAGAAGATAATACTATTTATAGTAACAATTTAGGTACCTTTTCATCTGACAATATTGGGTCAAAAAAGATAATAGTATTTATAGAAACAACTAAGAGTAATTTTCTATTTAGGTGGCAAAAGTTGTCAGAATTTAACTGCTACAAGTAAAATCATTCATATACTAATAGTCATTTACATGAGGGATGCTAATTTTGGAATAAACACAAATCTGTAAAATCTACAAATAAAATGACATATTTCAAAACTCTTCTATTTTTATTTTTGTGATGTTTAGCAACTAAACATATATATTTGTGAACACCTTATCCTAAAAAAATAAGATATTTGTATAAACACAAAAATTGTGCACATCTTTACATAACCTGAGTCATGATATATTTGTATGAACCTAATAATTGTGCACCCTTAAACTCAGATTGATGATATATTTGTATGAACCTAATAATTGTGCACCCTTAAACTCAGATTGATGATATATTTGTATGAACCTAATAATTGTGCACCCTTAAACTCAGATTGATGATATATTTGTATGAACCTAATAATTGTGCACCCTTAAACTCAGATTGATGATATATTTGTATGAACCTAATAATTGTGCACCCTTAAACTCATATTGATGATATATTTGTATGAACATAATAATTGTGCACCCTTAAACTCAGATTGATGATATATTTGTATGATCGCAATTATCATGCACCCTTTATCTGTCAAAGTAATGATATAATTGTATGACCAACATGTCTGAAACAACATGTTAAAAATATAAATGTGATAAATACAAATAATGTAAAACTCCTTCACTAAAAACTTGTGGCATGGAATATACTCGACTAAAACTACTAAGCAATGATGAAAAAAAGAATATGGATCAAACCTTAGATTGCATTTCTTTTCGAGTTTGGAAACCCTTAAAGCCTGCCTGAATTTTAATGGCAGCTTTTTCAACCTCTGGGTCATTTAAATCTATATCTACTTCTTCCTCCTCTTTCGATGGTTCTTTTTCCTGTTTGAAAATGAGTGTGAAACAACAAACTATGAAACATGTAAGTAGCAAGCTTAAGTAGTGTAGCAGGAAGGTCACAAATTAGTGCATACTGTGGACTCCATATTATTTCGGGGGACACCAATTTTCTTAATTTCATAGGTACAGGTTAGCCATGAATTAAAATATTGAAATCAGTAAAAATTAAGTAAAGGTTTGCATGCAGAGTTCTGTGCAACCACAAAATCAAATATTTAAGAAAGTACAATTTTCTTCTATCCATGAAAAATTGGTATCCACAAATATAAATGAATCCACCCATATCAATTTTATTATTGCTTTAAAACATTGTTAGGACTTTTTTAAATTTTGATTCATATCTCAAACATTTCATAGATGTTCTAACTATATCTAAAATTAATTTATATTCACTATTTTCTGAAAGCGCATTAATAAGAAGTAATTTATTTGACGTATTTTTCATTACAAATTTAGTCAATATTTTTCACAGTTCCTATTCTTTTTGATTATAATGTCATGTGGTTAATAATAATATAATCATATATACCGGTAATTCAAAATGCTTAAAAAAAAATGACTGAGATATGAAACTTTATGATGAACAGTTATTACAGTTTAACAAACAAAGAAGCCACATATTAAAACAAGGATAGCAATCATGTGACCTAACAAAATAGAGTTGCTTAACTGTATTTTGGTAAATTATAGAGGCCCCTCATGGGGGGGGGGGGGGTCATAGTAATCACATAATCACCATTTTTGTGCCAATATAATCACATAATCATTAAATATTTGCTTATCTTTAGTAATCAAATAATCATAAACTAAAAATACAGTCCTAGGTATTCAAATTATCATGAAATATTTGGCTTAATAATCAAATAATCATTAAAAAAACGGCCAAGTAATCACATAATCAAAAACCCCATGAGGGCCCTCATTATATACAAATAATCGCATCAAACTATCAAATATTGTTGTGATGTAAAAATCTACTGGTATTAGCTATTAATTGACACAATATTTTCAGACTGCAATTGCTCTATCTACACATGTTAGAAAAGTGTTTATTTAAATTTTATTTTTGTAAACTACAATGAATTCGTTGTTTTACATAAATGGATTTGCCAGTTGTTTTTACTTAAAGCATGTATAAGCACTACTCCTGAGGAAAGAGGAATAATCCAAACTTTTATAAATTAAATCAATTCTTTCAGGTTCATTACTTTTTTCTTGAAGAATTAATTATAACAAATGCCAGGTAAAGAGGGAGCCTATAGCAATCACTCAAGATACACACATGTTTTTCTGGCTTCTAAAAATGAACTAAAATCAAGTCTATTTAATTGTCTCTAGAAATTTAAGGTGTCTAGCATTTATCTAAGCAAAGAGCACAGAAAACAAGTCTAACAAATTATCAACACAAAGGATTTTAAAGCAACATGTAATCTTAAAAGTATGTTTTAACCGGTAGTGTAGGAATAGATTTTGTGCATGGTGTAAATCAATCATAATTAGTTGAATACTTCTTTGAGATGTGAAATTTTTTATTCTGGACATATGATTTGTAAAATTGAATATATAGTTTGACGATGAAGAAAAAAGTAGGAAAAAATCCTAATTCCTACAAACCTGGGTTGTTTGGACGTCAGTTTTGCTTAACATTTCTTTTCGTGTTTTGTGACCTCTGAAACCAGCTTGTATTTTTGTTGCTGCTTTTTCTACTTCTGGGTCATTGAGATCAATATCAACTTCTTCAGTTTCGGACTGTTTAGATTGGTCTACTTTTGTTTCTGACTGTGAAGTGCAAAAAGTTAATACTGCTATTAAACACTTGTGTGTGAAATCAAATGTTTAATTATCTATAAAAAGACTCAATGTAAAATTATTGTGAACACAGTGAATTTAAATATTGCTCAAACAAATCAATAACACTCATTCAAATTTTTAGTATTTTATGGACATTTAAAAAAAAAATTAACTCTCAAAATATATGATTTATATTGATTTTCTGGGAAAATCCAATAAATTAATGTTATAAAGTATAGAAAATTTGTTTTCTTAAAATGATTTAAAATATACATAGAATATTTTTTAATTCTTCATTTAAATTATATTAGTCCATAATATACATATATTTGAAAGCTCTGTTAAAAATTAAGCAGAAACAGAATTTAGCATCACTAAAAAATAAGCGTATGTATTTTTCACACAATGCAGTGGAAGATTAAACTGTTTGACAAGTTCTTGATTGCAAGGGGTTCACAATTCAATATATAATTTAGAAAACTTGAATAAATATGCATTAAA
Organism: Mytilus edulis; assembly: GCF_963676685.1. Lineage (NCBI taxonomy): Eukaryota > Metazoa > Mollusca > Bivalvia > Mytilida > Mytilidae > Mytilus > Mytilus edulis. The sequence continues at coordinate 28,514,181 of NC_092348.1, read as the reverse complement.
ATAACTGATTCTGAAATATATATGTAGGTCAATTACTAAATTTGAATGCATACCAAAATAAAATATAACACTTAACACTGGATAGGTTGGGTTGTAATTGGCTAAAATATTATTCTAACTAATTTAGATAAACGAGTGAACGAGGGTTAAAACAAAAACATGTGAATTAATACTAACATAACTTAATATAAATACTGGCTGTTTTCAATGTTTAAATGATTCCAATTTTTTTTTTAATTTCAAATCAAAATTGAGAACCATATCACTTTCCAGAGTGAAAAGGCATTGAAACTAATGAAAATTCTGTTTCCATTGAACTTGAAATAACATTCAAGCATTTGAGATTCTTTTCTGGTATTCTGCAAAAGTAATTCTTTGAGACATCATCAGGCATTGCTGCATTTGTTCATGCCATCACAATAGCCAACTCAAGGATTAAGTTATGAATTTTGAAATCAATATATATATATAAATATTGACCAATGACGAAATTGAATCTAGTAAATGACTTATAATGAAAATGTAAAAAGAAAAACAGGAAAGAATAAACTGTTGGGAATGACAAAAGTGCATAAGATTATACAAACTTGACATTTCTTTGTTGAACAGGACAAGTAACCTAGATTAACATTTTTTTTTTTTTAACTAATACCAGACAACTATGAATAGCTCAATCAAAAGCGCAAGTAGCCACTCTAAAGCAAACTATCACATGTTATTGAATTCTGGGGAAAACTGACAGTCATCACAATAAAAGGTTGGGTCAAGGTTTTTTTAAAAGGTCAACAAAAGTTGATGAGATTATGAATTCTGGGGAATACTGAAAGAGATCACAAATAAGGTGGGATTCTGAGGGTCAAATTGATCCACACACCTTTACATCAGTTTTGCTTTGCATTTCTTTTCGTGTTTGGTGACCTCTGAACCCTGCTTGTATTTTTGTGGCAGCTTTTTCGACTTCTGGGTCATTAAGGTCAATATCTACTTCTTCTTCCTTGGTTTCTGGCTGTTTTTCCTGAAATGTTATCACACATCAAACTTGAGTTAAACAAAACAAACAACACTGAAGTTAGCGATGATTAACAAAACACACAAACAAACACAAAATTAAGACATTCACAAATGCATTTAGAGTTAAATCCCCTATTCTAGCAAAGCAAATTATGTGAATTTTGACTAAACATTTATTTTTATTTCGGCTATTGACTAATTTTGACATTAAACATATGATCTATAATCATGATAATTTCTAATTCTACTTTATGATTGATTAGAAAATCTAATTGGAAAAATAGTTACACTTTCATAATGACAATCTATTGATACAGATCTTCGACTCAAAGCTAAAACAACGAGAAAACAACATAAAAACATTTAAATAAAGTTAAAATTTAATTTAATGACAAACAAACCATTAAAAAATAAAAACTTTTTTTCACACTTCTCAACAAGTGTTTTTAAACGGTATTCCACAGAATAAAATATTTACCATAAGTTTTGATGCTATGTTTTTGCTAGAGTATCAAAACAACTAGTAAATTGTCCTGAAAGACTGTAAATCTTCATCACCATAAATCTAACATTCCTTAATAGAATGAGTTCCACTATATTATGAAATTCACATATACATTTTCAGACAACCAAATGATGAAATGCAAGATGTATGCATAATAAGTGAAATGAAGCCAGGAATAAAAATGAAGAAAAAAGGAAATAAAAGTCTAAAATGTATACATTTAGTCATGTTAGTAGGGTTTTTCAGTTTTAGAAAATATAAATTTTTCATAAAATTTATTTTCTTATACTGATGGGTGTAGCAGAATATTATTAATAAACTACATCTTTAAATAAATTTTACATCCTTCAATGGACAAAACAAGCCATCTAATCTAAATATGTCAGATATAAAAAGAAACAAAAAAAACCTGAAGAATAAACAAATAAATCATAAAAGATGTCTTGGTACTTAACAGTTTGATGTTCTTGTCTTTTAACTAGGGTAAGAATTAAACTGAACAGTTACTCAAAATTTCCATAAAATTCTGAACCAGATGCTAAAAATCAGAAGTACGGTAGATTTCGAGTATAAAAAATCAATAAGAATCTGATTGGATTATAGATTCTGTGTCTATACTTCATTAACAAGGATCTTAAAAAACACTCTGGTTTAATTTACAGTAACTTTCTGTTCTAATAATTAAAACATCAAGAAAAGCCATTGTGTATTTTTTATTAAGTTGTGTATGAATACAGCAAAACTTGATAATTCCAAATTAAAAGGTCTTTAAAACAAAGGACAGGTCAATGTCAAAGCCTGGACACAGGATCGATATTTTCATCTGATAGAATCAGTAACATGTTCATTTACCTATTACAAAAATTAAAGTTCTGAAGGGTAATTCTTTTTTCTAATTTTGTTGGACAGAATTATAAAAAAGTTAATTTTAAATAGTGAAAGCATGTACTAGAGTTGTCATTAGTAAAGAGGCTTATAAATATAAAAAGCAAAAGTTTGTGTATGACTTTATGACAAAACCATTGTCATACACATATTAGCAATATAAAATATATATTGGAATTAAGATAAAAATCTAAAGATATATTATCTCCAAGCTAATCTACATCATGTTCTGTGCTACAACCAATCATGATTAATTAATTGGACAAGATAAAGCACCATTTGACTAAAGAAAACTACATCATTATGAAGCCTAGTTGTCTGAGTGGTCTTAGGGCATTTGAAACAGGGCTAGCTGTGTTGTGGTTTATTTCTTTTCCGTAAAACAATGTGAGGTTAAAAATACAGAAATTTGATGTAACCTTACAAAAATTAGGTTCTTATTTATATAAGGATAGCCAAAAGTCTGAAAACACACAACTGGTCTAGTCATTTTTTGTAAACTAGTACCCTTACAGACAAATATGAGAATTATTATTTTTTTTAATCGTAACATTTAAATCTTTTACTGTGCAATGAACACTTTAGAATAATGAGTTATCTCCCATTAAAAACAAACTGACAATTGATATAGATGATATGGCCTTATCTCAATCAAGAGGGTAATGTTTATTGATTTCTACAAGGAAAAAAACAAAGAATTTTTTCCACAACACCACCCATTAATGACCTGATTAGTATTCTTTAATAGGATTAATTGAGGATCTTTCATCAGCTCTAAATATAAAGCTACTTTAAAATGAAATGAAGATTTTATGTTAGTGATAGGATTATATTTCTACTATGTTTTGTAAGAAAAGATTGTTAATGTATAATAAAATACACAGTATAAATATAAAAGAATTCGATAAATAGTTTGACTACAGATTGTGTGATGTGAACCTTTGGGTTTTTGTGTTGTTGTCGGGTCTGATGGCCTCGGAAGCCTGCTTGTATTTTCGTAGCTGCTTTGTCAAGTTCGGTTTGTTCTTTAACCTCTGGTTTCTTTGATTTTGCCTTTAACACAGAAAATCAAACTTACAGAAACCTTTACACATAAATCCTTTTTGTCAAAATACTGATCACACAAATAAGTTTACAGAGCCCTATAACCTGTAAGCAGTATCTAACGGTATGTGGATGGGTGTAAAAAATATATGAGATTTTTAGTTTTTGGTTTAATCATATAAAAAAATGAAATATTTAATAAATATCAATATAACAATTCAAAACTTCAAATAATTCAAAATCCAACAAAAATGACCAACAAGGTTTATAAACATGATTTTATTGATTCGTTTCTTTTTCAATTATATATTAATCTCTAGTTCTCAAAATTGTAACATCTCAAAACAAACAACGAGTAAAATCCATATGGTCTGACAGTTTTCTTCTGGTCCAATACTGCAATCATTTCCTTTTACCAATTTTAGAATAAACAATAAGATCATGTTTTGAGAACTTCCCTCATATTGTTGAATCACTTTTTCTTTGACCTCATTAAATTTTTAAACCCTGCTTGAATTTTTTCAGTAGCTTTTTGAACATCAGGATCATCAAGGTCAATATCAACTTCTTCCTCTTCCTCCACTTTAGGGGCCTCTGCAGTGGCTCCCCCTGTGGCTCCTATCTCAGTATTTTCATTAGAGACGAGTGTCTCATCTTCATCATGGGGATTATCTATATCTGTTGATGATTGGTCCTAGTGTTTTAATAGGGGTAAATATGATAAAACTTTTGAAACAGTCCAATGTTTCAGAATACAATAGCTGATATTTAGATCACATGACATCATATATAAGGAAAAAGGCTACTTCAAGGTTCAGATCTCTGGGAATTCATTTTCTGTTAAAATTTCCTTACTTACAACAAATATGATATATATCAACTTGAATTTTGATCACGTCTTCAACTATCATAGCATAACATTTTTGTAATTATTTTCAGACAATTGTGAACTTTTGTTTTTATGGGAAATAAAAATGTCAGCTAAGAATTTTGTTTCATGTAACAAATACGATCAAATATAAGGTATTGATTGAGTATTCTGAAAATATGTGCATCTTGGACTTTTAAACCTTCATTTTTTTAACAAATAAACTCTTTATAAGGTAATAATATTGGGACAAACATGTAAAACTTTCACACTACCGTTAAAAAATATTCACACTTCATCAAAACATAGAACAACAATTCTATTTTTACACATTTTCAAACAATTACACAAAATTGCACACATTTCCCCCCTAAAAAAACACTACACAAGGATTTTCTATATTACCTTTGTTTGGACGTCTTTTCGTGCTTTATATCCTTTAAATCCTGCCTGTATTTTGATGGCTGCATGTTCTACATCAGGATCTGTTAAATCTATATCTACTTCTTCTTCCTCTGCTTTTGGTTGTGCTGGGTCTTTTTCCACACTGTGTAAAATATATTATACCGGTACTCAATCAGAATTTGCCAAGTAGGCTTCATTGACGATGAAAAGCACACAAAAAAATTACACTAATTCCATTACACAGCAACAAATGATTTAATAGTTGTAGATTTCTTATGAATTTCTTCCTGTATGATCATTTTCAGTATGACACAAACATGTAGACCTATGACACAAACATGTAGACCTATGACACACCAGTTATTTTATCAGTTAAAGGAATGATTCTATGTAGAAAGAATCAATTTTTCAAACAGAAATAATTATAAAGATTCTTTAATTCTTCTAATGCGAATGGTATCCTTTGGATAGAATTTCTGAGAAATCTTGTTTCTTTAAGCGTAAGGGTAAGGAAGATCAATCTGTAATTCTTCTAATCTGTAAACTCTGATGTATATTTTTTTTTATTGAAATTTTTTTGATTTTTTGCATATTTTCTCATTGCCATTAGCTTGTTTTTTCAATGTTTGTCTTTTGTAAAGAAAGAGCTATGTCCTAAAATATATATGATACATGTAACAGTACAATTAAAAAAAAAGGGTTTTTCTCAAAAATCTCTAGAAACAAAGTATTAAGTTACATCATTTGTTTGACTTTTTCTCTATCCTGGTGACCACGGAAACTTGATTGTATTGTAAGGGCTGCTTCTTCCTCCTGCATAACTTCAACCTTTTTGACTGCATCATGACGACGGAATTCTGTTTGAATTTTTAGAGCAGCGTCTTGTTGTTGTGGATCACCAGAATCAACCACAGGACTCTAAAAATAGAAAAGGTAATACAGATCTTTTAAAATCTATTCATGGTTAAGATGTAGATGATATAAAAAGAAGAAGGCAATGCTTGCCAATTATACAACTCTTCACAAGAGACCAAATGACACAGAAATTAAGAACTGTATAGGTCATCGCATAATGAACAAAGCCAATAAAACTGCATATTCAGCTATAAAAAGCCCCAAAATGAGCCAATTTTAAAAGGGAAAACTAATGTACCCCAAGTTATAATTACAAAAATATTAGCCTTCAAACTGCATATAATGGAGACATATTTGAACATTTTTTTTATTTAAATGTGGATAAATTTTTTTATTTCAAGATTACCCAATTTTTGAGGTTTTATCATTCATTTCTATCAAATAAGGGCATTTGAAAAAGCAAAAGCATTTTTAAGAAAAAAATATGAAGCAACCACCCTAAAAAAAATGCTTCAATAGCCATTTTTAATTTGGAAATTTACTACTTTGGATATCATACCAATACTGACTGTTCTTATTATATGAAGGAGTTTTAACCTCCAAGCGATGTAATTGACCAAAGAGAAATTAGAGAACAGATTTATCTCTAGTCTTCTCATTAAATCAATATAATTGGTATGTAACATGATTATATGTGACTTGGGTAATTCATTGTCTGGTAGTATCAAGTCCAGTGGGATATATCTCACTTATTTACGATTTGACTCAATTGATTTTTAAGACAATATATCTTACCTTAAACGAGTCATTGTTATAGAATCTATCTTCTAGTCTAGCACCATGTACAGCTGGGTCATGTCCAGTTTCTGAAAAACAATACTTTTTATTAGTTTTATACATTTATGCATTTCCAATTAGTTTAATCATATTTTATTGTTTAAAAAGGGCAAATTTTATGTTATTAGACACAAGCTTAGAAGTAAGTTAGGTCTTCTCCAATATAAGAAGACCAAGTATTGCATTCATTAATGGAACTTATACCCTTGAGATTTCATATTTATATCACTGATCATACAACATACTAATGATTAGGATAGGATTTGCCTGAGATTCAGTCCCTCTTTCTTGAATATTTTTTCCATCCATCAAAGATCAGAACCTCATTAAATTGTTTTCCATACAGACATGTATTACAATGAATGATTCTGATATTCAAGGCTGTAAAAAGGACAAAATATACCATTAAAATCTATCTTTTTATAAATACTACCTTATTGAATATTTTTTTACCTGAAGCCATGTTTTATATTTAAATGAATGATTCAAATATTTAACGTTGTCACAAGGTCAAAATATACATGTTAAATTTATCACTTAATAAATAATATCTTATTGGAATTACAATTATCATTAAGAATTTAAATCAAAACTTCTTACTTTTATGCATTTTTTGGTACAGATAACAATCCACCGTTTGTCGTTTCAAATAAGGATAGTAAGAGGATGAAGAATGTGATAATTAAGGTTTCTTAGCGATAATTTGTTGTTCAATAATGGTCTCATTGCATTAACTTACGTCAAGAAAAAATGGACGTCAGACTACACGATGTCTCTAGACAATGCCTAGATTAAAACATATACTTTTATCAATAAACAACATCAAACAGACCAGAAAAAAAATTTCCAATAAACATCCAAATTTGATTAGTTCCCCTGAACACAGACAAATAAAATGCTTTGACCATTTTTTGGCTTTTTAATGTACTCTGTTACACAATAACTTAATCACTAAGCCCTAGGATAAAATCTTATAACTATTATTTGACATGCAAGTTTCCTCTGTATAATATTAAATGGAACTGATCCCGTAATTTCATCACTGAAAACGCAATAATCAATACTCGTACAAATGTAGCCATTATTTCTTTTGATTGATGCCTGAGGTGCTTTTCACTAAGCATCATCCATCACTTCAAAACACATTTTCCGACATAAACATTCAATGTTAAGTAAAAAGAACTTTTATACTTGATGTAAATTGAAAAGAAATGTGGTAGATGAAATAGGGCACTTTATTTCATAGCTGGTAAAAACAATCAATGGAAACTCTCTGCATGGTATTTTAAAGGATGAATTCAAACTTAATAGCCAGTCTAAATCTTGACCTTTAATTGCTACAGAAGTCCAAACACGTTGAAGTTATCAATATGACACCACAAAGTTGATTGCAAATATTAATAAACAAATACATTTAAAGCCAATTTCAAAGATCGATATGAAAGAAGTCTTATACCCCTATATATATTACAACAACAAAAAATGTTACCAAGGAGAAAAAGTATCTAAAAACAAAAAGAAAGGTTTACCTCCATTATTATGTGCTTTATCCTCCTCATCACTTGATAAATTCCTTTTTTTTGATTCCACAAAATTCTTCAACCTCGAAAATTTTCCTCCCATTATGGTTTTCCAATATACACAATTATTGATCAATAAAACTTTTTTTTGTTTTCAGATACAGCCCAGTAAACAGAAATTTATTGCTCTTCATTAAATATTGATATTATCACACATTTATCATGATCCAAAGTAATGAATGTAATTCACTACAACTTTAAAGTGTGAAAAACAATTTAGAAAATGCTTTTATACAAATTTAGTAATTTTCCATCTTTCCGAGTTCAATAGCAACATTTAAAGAAATTTTCGAAGCAAGAGTATCGTAAGTCATGAACCACTTTGATTCTCTTGGGAGTTACTTGTCTATCCAAACATGGAAGGGGAATAATGGTAGAATAAACGATGTCAATTATGTATAAAAATCAATATCATCAATAAAGATTCAAATTCAATTGCTGAATTAATAATTATATTGATAATTATAGCAAGTTTCAACATCCGTAACAATCACATGTCAGGGATCTATAAAACAGGAAAAATTGAGCCATTATGAACAACTTCTTCGATCAGTTCCATTCTAAAGAAACAACAATTAGACAATTGTTACGCAAATTCAGTTAAAAAAAGTATCATAAAAAAAAGGTCAAGGACAGTGAGCACAGATTTGGATCTGACCAATCATTATCTCTGACAAATTTAAAAGTGCACATAGTCTTTTTTTTTACATTGAAATTAAATGTGGACCAACTTACAATAGTATATGTATTTAGTTACAAATATACATATGTTGGTGACCAGTTTAAATGGCATGGCCATGAGTCAACTTATAATATAGCTAGTAGTCTTCAGGACTACCGTAGTTTAAATCATATTGGAAAAACTTATACTAGTTATCTTTATAATCAGTCCAAGTCAAATTGTTCAACTGATAAAACTAGTGATCTTCAGGACTAGTCCAAATGAGATGGGTCAACTTATATAACTAGCTAGTTATCTTCAGGACTAGTCCAAATGAGATGGGTCAACTTATATAACTAGCTAGTTATCTTCAGGACTAGTCCAAATGACATGGTTCAACTTATATAACTAGCTAGTTATCTTCAGGAGTAGTACTAGTCCAAATGAGATGGGTCAACTTATATAACTAGCTAGTTATCTTCAGGACTAGTCCAAATGACATGGTTCAACTTGTTATTTTCATAATCAGTCTACATGTGTAAACTAAATTGTTCAATTTATATAACTAGAATTTTAAAATTAAATCAAGAAAACAAATTTTAGAAGGCAAAAGAACAGAAAGTCTTTGTGTAAGTATGATAAACTTTCCAAAATTTGTCAAGGGCTTGGGGGTCCGTTTTAAAACATTTGCAATCACCAGAAATTGCTCTTAATGGAATTACTACCTATTTATACCTATTTCTAATGCGTGAATGTAATTATTGGCATCTAATTAATTTTATACAATATATTAAGCGCACAGAGCATTTCATTTGAATGATCATTTATGTATAACTTTATACCACATTGTGTCTCAATATGATTAAGACAGACAGACAGACAGGATCAATATATATCAATGGAACCTTGTATACATCAGGATTCAAGTCAATACCCAAATATTAAATGGTCAAATAGCTATAGTGTCAATATCAGAAAATTCAATAGTGTTGTATCCAATCAAAAATAACATGTTGTGCTCCGACATGCCTTTTTCTTGGCATTGGCCAAGGGCTTTGAATTGTGACTTTTCGTTTTGTCCTATATACAGGATTTTCAATTTAATTGTAGCCAATAGCTGTTGTTTTAGTGAATCCGTTTTCTTTTAGAGAGCTGACCTAACTTTTGGGAAATTTTAGATTTGAACATTTGATTCTAAAATTTTACCTGTCTTGAAGGACCTGAACTTTTAAATCTTTTCTTAATTAGTGGTAATCTGCTATACGAACGAAATACTTTTGAAATTGTCAATGTTTATAAAAAAAACAACCTTCATTTTAAAACAATGCATTGATAAATGAAGAAGAAAACTTCTTAAACACAATGTAACAGCCATCCAGAAAGTGAATCATTTAGTTTTGAAAAAATAGCATGTTTTTATTTCTTCATAAAAAGGGCATTTAATGTGCAATATTGCAGGACTCATTAAATTATCTCCAGCAATTTACATTCAAAATGAGTGTGTAAAGATTTTTGATTAACAGAAACAACCTTTATAATTAATTATTATTATACTAACTTATATATATTAATAATTTTAAGGGAAATAGGTCAAAAGAGTTTTTCTTGCATTCTCAACCTTTTCTAAATTATAACATTTGTATAGGTTGTGTACATGTAATCCGTATCAAATACTGGGAAATAGTATAACCATCATAACTATATGATTTATAAAACAAAATCTATAGTTAAGGGAGCTGGCTTCTCAGTTTCAAAGTAATTAACTTTTCAAAACACTAGCATATATATTGATAGAGGATTAATAAAGGAATCAAAAGAGCAAAAAAAATTAATAGTTCACCGTGCTTGTTTTTGAGATATTAGCTATTGAAATTTTGGCAGGAAAATGTTCTCTCTTGACTTTTCATAGCTTTATCATTGACAAGTTTAAGTCCTCAAAATCTATTAAAAAGTAATTAAATTTTTTTAAGACTTTAACGGACAGCTTATCATTATACGTGTAAAAGAATTATAAAAAGAAAAATGGGGGTCACCTGGCAAATTTTGTTAAGGCATTCAAATGGATAAAACCAGAGGATTCTGAAAATCTGACCAAAATTCCAAAACATGACAAGCGAGCTCCCTTAATTACTACAATCTTTGGGCCGAAACATCATGGTGTATTCTATATTACAAGTTATTACACCTTCTGTAGGTCAATGGACAGACAAAGATGACCAGTCAATGACCAGTCGCTTTGATTGATTATAATAACACAATAATGTTTATCAAAATCTCAGCATTTATCACATAAATATAAACTAGTAAGGGAGAATAAACAAAAAGTATTTGTGGTAATGGTTGAATCCATTTGATATGGTTGACAGTTCAAATTGTTTTTTATCATTGCTTACTGGCTACTAAAACTGAAGGTACTCTAGTACTTCAGATCTAGAATCATAGGGAGAAGTAACTTTTTAACACTGTGTGACAGGGAGATGATGGCGAGACTTAAAAGAGAAGTGCTTGTTCCCTTCAATCTTTCCATATGTATTCTACCCATACTCTTTTTTTATTTTTTTATTTTACGATTTCAATAATGTTTTATTCTAAGTCTGAGACTACTATTTCAGCTAATGTCTTAAATTGTGTTTTTTCAAGTAACACAATTACATTTTCCCACTAATCATGTACAATGTAATACTACCATCAAGTGTCTAAGACTGTTGCAGATTTAATGAACAAAATTCAATGAGAAAAAGAAATAATCATTTATCAATTGAGGGTTCTATTACAATGTATTTATAAGGAATCTTTTGTGTTTAATATATATATTCATTGATTCTCGTAAAAAGAATTCCTTATCTTTACAATTTAAGTTACTTTAACTTACATGTAAATCAATAAATCAAAACAATGCATTTGCATAAAGATATATATTGTAACTAAGGGAATCTAATAAAATATAATGGGTAACATAAGCTAAATGCATATTTTTCTCTTTACACTTGAAAAATTTCTCTAACATATCAACTTGTTCAAAATGGAAACTTACAGATGACATGATTGACAATTTGAAGATCAGGGGAAACAAATATAGCTTTTAGTGGCTTAGATGCCTAGCAGTTGGAGCATTGATAACCATAAACAGAATCTGTTAATGTCTAGTTAGAGCAGCTTTGAACCATGAAAGACTATCTTGAAAATTTTGAATTAAATGAAGTTTTTTTTTATAAACCTGAAAATTATATACATTTGTAGTTGGAACATTTTTAAATGGTCTTACACATGTATGCAGCTATGTTATATAAAGTAGGTTAATTTCTGAATTATTAAATGTACAGTGAAAATACCTGCAAACATTGCTGTTCATACATTTTACCTTTTAAAAAGTCTATAAACTAAGCACACAACATGCATAAAATGGACAAAGTGATGAGTGTCAGCAGCTGTCACATACTAATTAACTCCAGTCTAGCTACATGTAGGTACTCTAAATCTGTAGCACATGTTTCTTGACAGAGTTTATAGTTCCATCTAATCTAATTCAAGTTTCAGTGTCAGTGATCAAATCAATACAGTTTGTTTTTAAAATAATACATTGTACGTGTACAAGGTCAAGGGCTGTGATTTTACATTTACTTTTGAAGTTTCGAATTGAACAAAGACAGTTGGGTATACACGTAAAATATTATAAACATAAAATTACATTTGGGGGAGATCTTCTGACTAATGAATGGTCATACAGCGAACAAGAATTTTCTACTTAATCATGTTAATACATTGTATCTACTAAATTAATGTATTTCTATAAGCTGGTAAATTATACATGTGCAATGTACATGTATGTTATTGTCATATACTAGCCTACATTTTATGAAACCTTAACAGATTGAGTTGGGGCCAATTTTTACCAATTTAGGCCCCAAAATTCCCATTCTTGTTTAAACTCTGGACTTGGTACCAGAGATTTGTGTGGGAGACAGTCCCAGGAGAAAACCACTGACCCTCGAATGGACAACTGACAATCCTAGTCATTTAAGATTGGAGTTGAGTGCACCAAAACGAGCATGGTTCAAACTCACAACCTGTGTTGACTGGTTAGTGATTGCAGTAGTTACTTCTTAGACCACTCCGCCACTAAGGCCCTTATAAATAAATAGAAATAATCCATAATCCATACACATTAATCAAATAGATCTAATCAAAAGTCTGTTAATGTGCACGGAATACATAACTTTTCCCTTTGAGGTCAATATTCTTCTGTCAGCTGTTCCATTCATGTGTTCATAGTAATTATTATAAAAAAAGGAATTCGTTCACAGCTGGTCCATTTCTGATTTATACTTCGTAAAAATTATTTCAATAGCAGACAAAAATAATTTACAAAATAAATGTTTGAAATTGACAAGCTATTTGGAAAAGAATATGATGTTTTTACTGCAATGAATGGATTAAACATTACAGCTGATTACTGGGGGCAACTTTCATCACGTTTTAATGAAGTAACAAACTTATTTTGTGGTCAAAAATAAGATGGATCTGATGTCCGCTTTGGAGTAACAAGTACAAAAATAATGTATTGGAAGAGATAAAAAATTGTCTTATTATTAAATAACCTGCAACAAACTGTAAAGTAATTTGATCTATAAAGAAAGTAATATGTAATATTGTGCGTCTATGAATTTCTTTAATTATTAATAAAAAATTGATGTTTCATAGACTTGGTAAAAATTAATTAAAAATGTTTGATGACGAAAGCTACTAAAAGCAAATACAGTGTGCTACAAGTTTTTGCTTTTGACAGTCGGTAAACAACTTTATAGCACCAGTTGTCTGAATCTAGGCCCGTTTCATGCACCCATTCACGTTCAACCTTTTTTACTTTTGCACTCAATACCTCCGCACCTATTTCATTGATTTTGAGTTTAATAATTTTGTAATCAAGTTTTGGTAAACGTATTGCTATAAATAAGTGTTTTTTTGTGTTGATTAAATCTTAATCATGTTTTGGTTAGTGTATTTTCCAACATGCTATAAATATTTTTTCCACTTTTTTTCAAAATATAGCCCAATTCTCACAAACTTTTTTTTTGGTGCTGAATAAATCTTAAATTATGTTTTGGTTAGTGTATTGCTATAATAATAATTGTTCATTGTTTAAAATAAAAAGTGAGATCAAAGGAGCAATGCTGGTTTTTTTTATTTTATCAGAGACACATATATATATACATGTACATGTACGGTGCAGTCCGGTATATCCGCGCACCTAAGACTTATGACTTCATTTCATTCAACGGATAAAACCAATAATTCGATAATATTGTGTGAACAAATTCATAACATACTTTTATTTCATAAAATCTTCTGTTTGTATGGTTTCATCCTCTAGATTTTCTGTAATGTGTGTCTAAAATTAGGGAAACCCCTGTTCTGATAGTTTTTCCAATGTCCAGTGATTTCTCGCATGCCTTCCAAAAATAGCTTTTTTTAAACAAAGGAAAGATTTTATACTACGAAATATAGCTGAGTTTGAACCAAATACATGTACACTGCTAAGGATGCAGAGCAAAAATTATTTCAATCTGATAGAAGTTTGACTTAAGTAAAACAAATTTTATTTGATGATGTATTTTCTTAATGGAAATTGGCCAAATATGGCAAATCACGGGATTGCAGTTATTAGGGAGCTACCATTTGATTTTTATGGGGGGGCTAGGATGAAAAATTTTGTCCTGCATTTTTTTTTAGCTGTAATCTCTGTCCTGCCTTTTTATTTTTCACTCTGTTCGGTCCTGCCTTTTTTTTTTTTAGTTTATCCTGCATTTTTTTACCTAAATTGTCGTCCTGACTTTTTTTTTTTGCAAGTGTCTCATCCTGCCTTTTTTTTTTACTCAAAACTCCTGTCCTGCCTATTTTTTTCAAATTTCATCCTAGCCCCCCCCCATAAAAATCAAATGGTAGCTCCCTTAATTAACTCTTGAACTTATCAATTTTATTCTTTTTCATCCCTTCGAAAGGCTAAAACAATAACAAGAACGATTTTGTTTGTGTTACTGTGTTGATATGACAAAATCAGCTAATGCACGATATCACGGGCCGCGCTGACACCGGGGACTCCACTGTATGTGTATATGTCATGTATGTCTCTGGTTTTATGTATTAATTCCCCAATTTTTATTCAGGAAAATACTTTTTTGGGTATATACATTTAACAATGTTTAAAAAATATCTTATAATTTATTCAACTAGAATTTGGATAAAAACTGGGTATGAACGTGTAAGGTGAGAACGTGTGAGGTGCGAAGGTGTATTAGGCGCAGACAGACCTGGAGTCAATTTCATAAAAAAAAAACTTACGACTAAGATTTATCGTAAGTACATGAAGTATACTGATTTGTTCTTGACTTAAGACCAATCTTAGTCATAAGTTTTTTTTGTAGTCAACTCCTGATACCCAGTTGCCTGATAGCGTGAGACCAAACAGTTTTCTGGATTTAACCAGTTCTTGTGTATTCAGGGTACTATATAACTATTATGACTTTATGTATTCACCATTGCCATTGTCTTGTCTTGTAGTAGTTCTGTCCTATATAGGACCAGCTCCAGTAACCGTAGTAGATTATAGATTCACAATTGTTCCATTTCAAATGTTTTTTGTTGTTTTAATAGGAACAGTAATTTACATTGGCATTGGTTATACCTAAATTTGTAGAAGGCATTCAAATAGTTGTTAGTTAAATCTTTTAAATCTTTATAAAATGGAAAAAACAAGGTTTTCATCAAGAAATCTTACCATCTCGAACAGCCAGCATCTGTTCGAAGTATTTTGCACCAAATTCATAGATGTTATCTGGTTGATTTCTCAAAACTTCACGTGCAAGCCCTTCTAAAACATTTTGAAATCCTTTCGGAACGCGAAGTTTTGTGTTTGAAAATGGAACTGCCATGTTTTTCTTGTAAATCTGACTGAACAATCACCAGCAATCTATTGCTCTAGTTGGCAGTGGAGAAATGTGTGTATAGTTTGGCGCCTGTCGTCATAACAATGTACATTCTAAATTTCAACTCAACTCGGACAACACGGAATTAGTTGCTTCAGGTCTGTCTGAAAACCAATAAAATGTTAATTCTAACAAATTTATACGTTTTTTTTGTTATTAATTTCAACAGAGACATATAATACATTGTATTATATGTCTCTGATTTCAAGAACGTAAATGTTAGTCGATGAGGGGGTTTTTAACGACATTGACTACCTATGAGGGTCTTGCGTGGTCGGTCAAAATATGTTACGTCTATTCAACTAAAAAAAGGGGGATTCTAATAAATCAGTGTTAGTGTTTTGATCCCAAATTAAAAGAAGAAATAAAAAATTTTGATCAAACAGATGACAAAAAAATATTTTGAATCTAGATTTTCTCCATTCCTTTTAGTGTTTATGTCGGTTAAATATGGTGAGAAAAAATATTTGATTGATAGAATATGCAAATCTGTTTGCGCTTAGTGCCATACACCACCCCCTTTTATATTGAAGAATAAGAACTCCAAAAGAAATTAAGGACATTCGTTCAGCAACAAAAAGATGATTCTAGACCTATATCAAACACTTAGAAAAGTGAGCGAACAAATGTAACTAAATCATTAATAACAAGTAAAATATCAAAAATCATGACCAAACTGTTCTCCAAGAAAAATTCAAATCATAAATGTTGTAGAAAACAAATAAAAAATCTAAAAACACACAAGGCTGCTGGACCAGACAACATCAAACCAATTGTACTGATAGAACTAACCAGTGAAATAGCCCCGATCTTAAACATCATTTACAATTTTTCGATCATGACTGAGCAATATTAAGACCAATGGAAGTATAAGTGCTGATTTATACAAATTGAATGTTTATGTAAACCAACTTTGTAGACTTTAAACTTCATTGAAAGATCGATTCGATAAGTTGCTGTGCCCCACCTGTATAGATGACAGTCACACTTAACAATAGTGGGAAATAACCCATTTAACGTACACATCCTTACAAGTATGGCATACTGGGATGACTACAGCCAATGCGAAGGATATCTGATCCAACCAGAAAAAAGTGTTATGTTTACCAGTTAAAACCAACTACAAATAACATTAGCGGAAGATACTTGGTAAAAAACCAATGCCTAGTATTGTGACCAAAACATATCACTTCGGTATGCAAAGCGATACTCATGAGTGATTCAACTAGAAGTACTTTTAAGAAGAAAATCTAAAAAAAAAAACCAACAGAAGATCATTACATACATTTAGCTTGTATATAATATGTCTCTTTTGTAATGTATGCAGGATTGCATGGGGAAAATAGTCTAAACCCAGTGACCGCAATATGTATGCTACAAGAATTTATATTTCCGATTATGTTTTATGTCTTAGAAATTTTATTACTAAAAAATCTAAAACCACTGTCAAAACAATATAAGAGAAAAATCAAGCAAATCTTTAATTTCTCTTCCCTTCAATGTAGCTTACCAAGCAATTAACCTAATATCTAGATTACTATCAACCGAAGCAGTCATACAAAAATTACAACAAGACAACTGGGACGTACACATAAAAAGTGAAAGAGATGTTTTAACAAAGCTATATACGAGATGGTATAATACCTCCTTCATGTGTAAGACGAATGATGAAACCGAGAATCACTTCCTGTTGATATGTGAGCTGCTGGTATATATGTAAGGAACTAGATTGATACGAAACCACTCACTAGTCAATCCGTATGTCTAATGCACACAGCTCTCATATCAGAAATTGATACTATAAATCAAAACAGTTGTGTAGACACTTGTACTATTAGCTTAGTTGCATGTGAGACGATGTCAGAAGCTGGAAATCATAAAATCACAAAGAAGTCTATAAATTGTGAAATAACATTCCTTGAAATGAAATTGTCATGATCGCATCTGGGTATTATCCAGTTTCCAATATTTATAATTTTTTTCAAAAGTATATAAATTATCTTCGTTTGATTATAATCCTTGTGATACTGATTTATTAAGAATAGATATTAGAGACATTCTTCTTGACAGACATTCGTTTTCTCGTTTGAATTGTTTTACATTGTCATTTCGTGGCCTTTTATAGCTAACTATGCGGTGTGGGCTTTGCTCATTGTTGAATGCCGTACAGTGACCTATAGTTGTTATATTCTGTGTCATTTTGGTCTCTAGTGGAGAGTTGTCTCATTGGCAATCATACAGTGGCGGATCCATAGCCAGAAATTAGTAGTGGTTTTGCTAATTAATATTCATAATATGTAAATGAGAATTGTACCACGTGATAGTACTTTGAACTGGACTGGCTTGATAGGCTTGATATCATTAAAATCTTTAAAACACGGATATTATAAGTTGCCCGTCAGAGAGTCCTTATTTACAATCACTTTGATATTTCCGTAAAGTTGTCAGGCGGTCAAAATCAAAACAATGAACGCGAATTTAGTGAATTTTTCGTGCTTTCGTGAGTTTATTCTTCTTGAAATAGTGACATTTTAATTTTACGTGGGAACCTAAAGTTCAATGACTACACATACAAGGTTTGGACTTGCTTATTCTTTGGAAATTCAAGTTTCATATTTCACCCCGGCAACCTGTTTTTGTAATGACCTTGTAAGCCAATTTTCAACACGAAGTTTGCAAATTTGACGTTTCAGCCATTTTAGCCTGTATTTTACACTGCAATGTTAAAAGCCTCTCGCTTCGATTTTTAAAATAGCTCAGGAACCTGTAATTTTGCAACAACAGTCATTATGTTTCGTTTAAATTGTGTATATTGTTGTGTATATTCATTTTCTGCCCGGGCAACCTGTCTATCACTTAAATTAAAATTAAAACAGACATTTTTTTCAAAATTCCCTATCATTTTAATGTAATTTCCGTGACCCGTATCCGATTTCTTTAGTATAATATTCAAATAAGCAAAGTGGCGTTGATTTCTGGATATGCCGGACATTTAAAAAAAAAGGGGGGGGGGGTTCCAACCCCGGACCCCCTGGATCCGCCACTGATCATACCACATCTTCTTTATTTTTTATATTCAACAGCTCATAGGGTCATTTACCAAAATCTAAGCAACTTCTAGATTTCTTTTCTTTTGATTTGAGACCCAAATAATACCAATGCAAATATATGATAAAAGAACAAGTCAGTCTTTTCCCGCCATTGAAAAAAATATCTGGAGAAACAGTCACATAACCTATCAATATTTTTAGCTTGTTTTGTTCCTTACTGAGTGAACTAATGATCTTCTCAGGACCAAAACAGGGACTTTCCAGCTATGTTAGTTAAAAAAGTCAATGACTTAAAGTATCAATTTTATATTCTTGATCTTAATAATTTCACATAAGTTCATCCTTAAGTAGCAGTTATTTTTTAAAGACATGCTGAGACTATTATATTATAGTACAGGGACTTTCTATTCTATTAGTATAGAAAGTCCCTGTTTATCAGTATAATAGTCCCAGGGACACGGAAAACTTTTTTTTTATATCTTTCTTGACCCTTCAATTTTTTAAATCAATAAGGTTTCACCAACTTATTTAAGCCCTTACTTGTTTGTTTGTTTGTTTGTTTGTTTAAAAAACTGTCAACATTATAACCCTTCCCTGCACTCTTTTTATGTTTATTATTTTGGTTTTCAGATTACCCTCCTTTAACCGGAAAAGAATCAAAATCCAGAAATGGTTCTAAAATTAGAATCCATATCGGCGGTAAAAACAAAAACAGAAAAATGTGACTTGAGATTTGGTCTGTGTACTCTGATTCTAAGCAATTCTAATATACATCTGACACCTTATGTTTTACTTATGGTAAGATAAAAGTTTACCTGACTTTGTTAATTGAGTGCAGTCATACAGCAAAACACCTTAATATTTCCACACCAATTTATCATCAGATTATGACAGATATAAAACATCATTATGATTCATGGGACACTCATACACCACCTCAATACTAGCCAGTTATTAGATCTTATAAATAAATAAGCTTTATTAAGAGTCGGCATAGTTGTACAAACAAGGACATGCTCTTGTGAGTTTTTAACCTCTTAATTTTCTAATTTGCAAAACAATTTTATGGTTCCATATCAAATATTGATAAACAAATGTACATGTAGATTTAAGGGCATACGATACAGTTACAGGGGAGGTAATGAAGTTGCTGACGTAAATTGTTATTTTCACGACGTCAAACTATGACTTATCGGGAAAAGATTCAGTTTTTGACAGATTTTTATCATTCAAACTTATTTAACTTGAAAACAAGTTTATGAACCCCTCTTTTTTAAAATGCCATTTGGTTTGATTATGCGAGGGGGTTATGTGTGCCAATTTTCATGAAAATGTAAATAGTGCAATTTTTTTAAACTTAAAAAAAATGATGTTTTTTCTTCATTCATGAACATTTGATAAATATGAGTTATTTTCTGAATAAAAAATGTATAAATTTAATTTTAGGGTACTTATAAAATACAGAAATTACAAATTATTTATCTAAAAGCAATTTGTGTTTATCTTTTAAAACAAAAAAGTTTTGTTTTTCTTTGGAAAGGGAAAATACGACCACAAATCCGAATTTTGAGCAAATATCAGTGATTTTGCTAGCGCTCGTCACTTTCGTATTTTACGAAAAGGTTTTCGAAATGACGAAAATATTTCATATCAATTTCGTCACTTAAATTTGGAAAGTGTAAAAATATTTACACATCAAATTACTTGAATTCTACCTGTCTTTATGTTTCTGACAAGTTTATGACCCTCAGGTAATTAACGTTTACCAAAGGTGTTAAAAGTTGTGATGACAAGTAATCCGCCTATCGCCAATCAGATGGGTCACTAATCCCTTAATTATCATTATAAAACCTCATAAATGACCATCATAATAATGTATTTCAGTTAAATCAGTCAGTCAGCATTTCATTTTAATCATTTCTCACAGTTCAGTCGTATTTTCGTCATTTGAACATCCCGGACATTTCAACTTTATTTTTATTTCAATATTTTCCTTACGATCATAATTTGCAGTTTGCTTGTCGTAGTTTCGTCATTTCAACGTATTTTCGTCATACTTTATATAAATATTCATCAAAAACTTTCGACAACTTCGATTAAAAAGAATGAACTTTATTCAAAACGTAAATATTTTCACTTGCAAACAGGTGCTTCCTGTTCTATGCATTGCGCATGTGTAAAAGTTCGTAGATGAATCCGGTTTTATTCTGAAATTATTATTCAATTGTCACTTCCCGTTTTCATTTCATTTCGTTTAAAAATCGAAAGTAAACGTGCTCTACAGTCTACAGTCATTAGAATCGTCACATTAAGTTTAGATGCAGATCCTTCTATCCAATAATAAAGAAATTGATTCCAAATAGATATTAAAACGTATTTTCAAGGATATAATTGATTGTGAAGTGAAAAGTCGTTAGAAGTTCATTTGTGCAGTGGTTAAAAAATAGAGGCACCCAACTTTTGTTGATTCTTGTAAGGGGTGTGCCCTGAAAATAACTGAATTGAAGTTTTGACCATATTACCAGATCCCTGTTCTTATCTTCATATCTTAGCATCACATTAGTCAATTCATTCAATATTGCCAATAACTGCCTACATTAGCAATCCTAAAGTCTTCAAAGATCCTAGACTAGTCCTTGAAGGACTTGGACATATATGTATAGCTAGTTTGATAAACATCCTAGATCCCTTGCTTTATAAAAAAATAAGGCTGATTTTTCACGCGCAAAAGTGACTAAAGCCCTCAAAATCCTAGCTGAAACCCTGCAAATATATACAAAATTTCGACCTCATTTTACTCAACCTGATTTTTAGTGCCATGCCCATAGTGGTCAGTACTGGAAAGGACTGTCAGGTTTTCAGAAAACTAGTGACTTAAGACGTACACTCTGTCATGTTTCTAGCATGTCTAGTATGAGTTTCTTACAAAGTATTTTCAAAATGATATCTTTTATCACATGTATGTAACACAACAAATAACATTTTACTTTGTAGACAGATACATGTAATGTCATGATCCAATGACAGAAGTAACAGCATTTGTAGAAGGTTGGGACTTTGTCCAGACACTCGGAGAGGGAGCATATGGAGAGTATGTACAGAACTTAACAATTGTAGAACATGTAGACACTTACCATGTTTACAGCAATGCAATACTATCTTTTAAAATAAAAATCCACAGAACAATGCACACAAAAATTGATAATATAAAAAAGAAGATGTGGTATGATTGCCAATGAGACAACTATCCACAAAAGACCAAAATGACACAGACATTAACAACTATAGGTCACCGTACGGCCTTCAACAATGAGCAAAGCCCATACCGCATAGTCAGCTATAAAAGGCCCCAATAAGACAATGTAAAACAATTCAAACAAGAAAACTAACGGCCTTATTTATGTAAAAAAATGAAACCCATTTTTCTATTGTAATTTGTATGCATATTTATCTCAAAGATTGGGTACTGATCAATCAGACTTTTTGTTATATCAATTTGTGACTCTCTTATAACTCTTTAACTTATAGTTATTTTGTGTCAACATAGTATACATGCAGTTGTAATTTCAGAGTTAAACTTGCAGTAAATACTGATACCCAGGAAGCTGTAGCTGTTAAAATTATAAACCTAGAGAAAACAGCATCTGCAGCAGAAAATGTCAGGAAAGAGGTGATAATACTTAGATAATATATTGTTTTAGAATATCAATTAGTAAATTGGGCTTACACTTAGTACAATTTTCAAAATTTTTTGTTATCTTATCAACCCTCCAATTTCAACCTGAAGACCAAATTTTTATTTTCCATTATCAAAGTAGAAAATTCAAGTTCATTTTAACTTAATATGAAATATTTCACATGGACTGTCTTTTTATATATTTCATATATCCAAGCATGGAGTTTAAGATATTTTAAATGTAAACATGGTAAATGTAATGCTCACACCACAAGGATATTTTATTACCTTTACACATGTTTTTGTTTCTGTAGCTCCAAAGAGCTAAAAAAATAAATTATAATTGTGAAATAAGCTTCGTATCCATGTAAACTCGTCAACATAAAGATTTTGTTATTTAGACTACCAACATTTCATGAAAATTGTAAATCTGTAGACTAACATCATGAACATGCATGTACAGTGTTTTCCTTTTTTCACTAAGGTAAGGTGGGTGTTTTAAAAAAATAACTTGCAACCGGGTGTTTTTTTATTTAAATGTCCAACCTTTTTAGCTCACCTGGCCCGAAGGGCCAAGTGAGCTTTTCCCATCACTTTGCGTCCGTCGTCCGTCGTCGTCGTCCGTCGTCGTTAACTTTTACAAAAATCTTCTCCTCTGAAACTACTGGGCCAAATTAAACCAAACTTGGCCACAATCATCATTGGGGTATCTAGTTTAAAAAATGTGTGGCGTGACCCGGCCAACCAACCAAGATGGCTGCCATGGCTAAAAATAGAACATAGGGGTAAAATGCAGTTTTTGGCTTATAACTCAAAAATCAAAGCATTTAGAGCAAATCTGACATGGGGTAAAATTGTTTATCAGGTCAAGATCAATCTGCCCTGCAATTTTCAGATGAATCGGACAACCCGTTGTTGGGTTGCTGCCCCTGAATTGGTAATTTTAAGGAAATATTGCTGTTTTTGGTTATTATCTTGAATATTATTATAGATAGAGATAAACTGTAAACAGCAATAATGTTCAGCAAAGTAAGATTTACAAATAAGTCAACATGACCAAAATGGTCAGTTGACCCCTTTAGGAGTTATTGCCCTTTATAGTCAATTTTTAACCATTTTTCGTAAATCTTAGTAATCTTTTACAAAAATCTTCTTCTCTGAAACTACTTGTCCAAATTAAACCAAACTTGGCCACAATCACAATTGGGGTATCTAGTTTAAAAAATGTGTGGCGTGACCCGGCCAACCAACCAAGATGGCCGTCACAGCTAAAAATAGAACATAGGGGTAAAATTCAGTTTTTGCCTTATAACTCAAAAACCAAAGCATTTAGAGCAAATCTGACATGTAGTAAAATTGATTATCAGGTCAAGATCTATCTGCCCTGAAATTTACAGATGAATCGGACAACCTGTTTTGGGGTTGCTGCCCCTGAATTGGTAATTTTAAGGAAATTTTGCTGCTTTTGGTTATTTATCTTGAATATTATTATAGATAGAGATAAACTGTAAACAGCAATAATGTTCAGCAAAGTAAGATTTACAAATAAGTCAACATGACTGAAATGGTCAGTTGACCCCTTTAGGAGTTATTGCCCTTTATAGTCAATTTTTAACCATTTTTTGTAAATCTTAGTAATCTATTACAAAAATCTTCTCCTCTGAAACCACTGGGCCAAATTAAACCAAACTTGGCCACGATCATCATTGGGGTATCTAGTTTAAAAAATGTGTGGCATGACCCGGTCAACCAACCAAGATGGCCGCCACGGCTAAAAATAGAACATAGGGGTAAAATTCAGTTTTTGGCTTATAACTCAAAAACCAAAGCATTTAGAGCAAATCTGACATGTAGTAAAATTGATTATCAGGTCAAGATCTATCTGCCCTGAAATTTTCAGATGAATCGGACGACCTGTTGTTGGGTTGCTGCCCCTGAATTGGTTTTTTTTAAGGAAATTTTGCTGTTTTTGGTTATTATCTTGAATATTATTATAGATAGAGATAAACTGTAAACAGCAATAATGTTCAGAAAAGTAAGATTTACAAATAAGTCAGCATGACTGAAATGGTCAGTTGACCCCTTTAGGAGTTATTGCCCTTTATAGTTAATTTTGAACCATTTTTCGTAAATCTTAGTTATCTTTTACAAAAATCTTCTCCTCTGAAACTACTGGGCCAAGTTCATTATAGATAGAGATAATTGTAAGCAGCAAGAATGTTCAGTAAAGTAAGATTTACAAACACATCACCATCACCAAAACACAATTTTGTCATGAATCCATCTGCGTCCTTTGTTTAATATTCACAAAGACCAAGGTGAGCGACACAGGCTCTTTAGAGCCTCTAGTTTAATTTACCGTGGGTGCATGTGGGGGTCACAGAAATAAAGATTAGTATAATATTCACATTTAATGGAGTTGAACAAACATAAATAGAAGTAGTCATATTAATTGTCAAATATTCTTTGATTTTATTTTTTCAAAAAATTATCTCTTTTATCTCTTCTTTCATTTACAATTTTATGCATCAGCATGGATTTAAGGCCTTTCAATCCAGGTTTCTGTCCTGTTTCTTGCTTTTGTGCCGTATTTTTGGCACACAGAACAGTAGTATCCTTCCTCTGTGACTATAAGTCATTTGAAGTGTTGCTTATATTTGTCTTCACTTGCGTGTCTTTCCCGTTTTATGGTTGATTTTTGTTCAATTTCCACAACTTTAACATTACTATCAATTTTATTTAACTTATTTGGTATAGTATTTTCTTTATCATCATCGTCATCTGCCTTTCTTTCCCCCGATTGATTAATGAAAACATTGAAATTTGACGATTGGACGCCATCTTTGTCAATACAAACAAGGCGGGATTAGTATTCAAATTTTAACGGTACGGAACCGAAAAAAATCCGGATTTTGAAAAAAAGCCGACCACCTCTTAAAATCGAAAGGTGGTCGGCTTTCAAAAGAAGGTGGTCGGCACACCCGGCTTAAATGCCGAATGGAAAACACTGATGTAAGTAATTATTTAATTTTGAGTAAGCAATTTTTAATGAATAAATCCTGGACCTGTCTACAATATACTCTTCTCAGACTATGGAATTCATGTGATAATGCAGAGTCCTCAAAAAGTGATCATGGTGATGGTTTGAAGGTTTTGACCAATGAAATTTTGCAAAGTTATGACACAATTTTGGTATTTTGAAATAGAAATAATACTTTTGACCGATTTTTTTTTTGCAAGGACCACCATGGAAAAAAAGATTTTGATAATTCTGATACTGATGCAACTTATTGTTAAAGTGA
Organism: Mytilus edulis; assembly: GCF_963676685.1. NCBI lineage: Eukaryota > Metazoa > Mollusca > Bivalvia > Mytilida > Mytilidae > Mytilus > Mytilus edulis. The sequence continues at coordinate 28,488,519 of NC_092348.1, read as the reverse complement.
CTTTGAATATATGCAAAAAAAGACCCACACATCAGAAGATCTAAGCTTTACATTTTAATAACATCATGTGCCAGATGCTTACTTAAAATGAATTGGTACCTACATGTAGGTGCACTTACTGGGTTTTAAACATTAGAATACATTTTCATATTATTTATAGGTTTGTGTCCACAACATGTTGAATCATGAGAGAGTTATCAAGTATTACGGTTCACGTAAAGATAAAAAGATCCAGTATTTATTTCTTGAATATGCTAGCGGTGGAGAGTTGTTTGATAGAATTGGTAAGTGATGAATATATGCAAATTGTATAATAAAAGAGTGCGAAAAGAAAGAGAAATGGGGTAAATATGAATAACAGCAATCAACCAATACAATTCAGCCTTAAACTAGAGGTCATGATATGACCTATAACAATGACTTCTATAAACTATAAATCATATGTAACATGTAACTCCACATACATCACTGAAGATTCTTTGCTTCGTTTATCTGTTTGTAACATATGTTTTTAAAAATTAAAAACATGGACAATTAATTATAACATGATCAACTTGAACTTTTTATGCTTTCAATTTTGACATATCATTTTGATAAGGTTGCATGGAACTAAAATTATCTCAATAATATATCAATTTCTAACCACATTGTAGATTTGATAGAGATATGAATACTAAATGTAGGACACAGGTATTGTGACCTATATTTTTAAATCAAACAATATTATACACACATTCAACTGTTTTATAGCTATATAGGAAATGAAGAAACATCAATCATATGTATATAAAGAATGTGGTGGCATATATGTATTTAACTTATAAACAGCAACATACATATCTTTCTATTTTTATTTATAGAGCCAGATGCAGGTATGCCACAGCTTGAAGCCAACAAATTCTTTAAACAGTTGTTAGCAGGAGTTGTAAGTTTGTGTTGTGTCAAAATTAAATTAAGGAGATGTGGTATGATTGTCAATGAGATAAATACCCACCAAACTTGAAATGAAGTGGATGCAGACATTTTTAGGCAACCATATGGCTTGCAACAATAAAAAACCTCTTACCTAATCACTGGAGTAAATGTGATCTCTGTTACTGCAGTTACGTATATCAAAAGATGGCGGACGAAGTTTCTGGTCAATATTTCTTTTGTCAATTCTGTAATAATTTAGTATTATTCTTCGGTATTTCGTGTATTATTTAAAGTATTACTTAGTTTGAAACTGAAATACAAAGAATCTTTTCATAGTTCAACCGCTAAATGGAGAAATCATCATTTCAAAAAATCGCAAAGATATGGGTAACTGTGTAGACTGATATCCGTAACTGTAATAAACGTTGAGTGAAGGACATCCGTAACTGTTGAGTTACATTGTTTCTGCTTCATTCATTATACTCGATTTAATAGTAAGGATCATCATTTTTTTTTCCGAAATAAAACTCACAAATTCCCTCAAGTACCATCCCACGTTCACTTTGTTTGTGTAAACTATTTTTTTTATTTGTATCTTCCTGAACCAACATTGAGTTTAAGCCTTTTCAACTGATTTTTTGGTCTGCTCTTATGTTGTACTGTAACACCACTGTCCCAGGTTAGGGGGAGTTGAACGCCATCTTACATGTTTAACATCGCTACATTCTGTATTTGCCTAGGTCTGACTCATGTCACAGGAGCCTGCAGTTCAGTGATGGTCGTGAGTTGCTGTGTTACATATTTGCTATTTGTTCTTTTTTTTGTGTACATAAATAAAGCCATAAGTTGACTTGTTCGAATTGTGTTACATTTGTCTTTTCGGGGCCTTTAATAGCAGACTACGCGGTATTGGCATTGCTCACTGTTAAAGGCCAAATGGTGACCTGATAAATGTTAATTTCTATGTCATTTGGTTTCATGTAGAGAGTTATCTCATTGACACTCGTACCACATCTTCCTATTATTATGTTTATGTTCAGGACGAGATGCATGCCACATGCCATCTATTGACCACCGTCAAAGAGTTGTTAAAAGAGTTATCAATATACAAAGAGCACAGAATAATCTCTACACGAGGCATCTGAGTAAACAACCCCATTCTGACCGGACGTGGATACGTACTTGTACATCCCGCAGAGCAAAACGGATGCCCCACTTTTGAGACCATTTTTTTGAATCCCCAATCACTCTTGGCGGTCTTGTAATGTAGTGGTTAGATACTTGTTGATTATGATCATCTGTACATGATATTGTGCTATTTGGTTTCGTCTTTGTATATTGTTAACCTTTACTCTATGTAACTGTTTAAATAATTTATTTTGGGGTGTCTCAGTATTCATACATACCGCCATTTTGTTACGGTGCTATGGTCATTTTGTACTTTTGCCTTCAAATGTTTCTCTGTTGAAATAGTTTTAAATTTTGTTTTCTAGGCATTCAGATCAGTGGTGTAGCCAGGGTTTGAATGATGTGGATGTTTCGCCGAGCGGTGCGAGGCAAAATTTTTTTTGAACCATTTTATGCAGAATTTTTTTTTTATTTAAGCACATGTACTCCCCCTGAATTCGATACTAGTTAGATTTTTGTTAAAATTCAAAACACCGACCAATTCATATATTTATATTTTCCACCCAATCTTATATTTGACATATCAAAAACGGACCCCATTACAGCGGCACTTTTGTATAATTAAGGAACTTCGGAATATAGGAACTGAATTGACCTTTTTTCCAGAAATTTGAGTCTACAACCTGTGTTTTTGATTTTTGATTACTGAGCTAAACGCGTTGCATCCCGGTCCGGTCGTCCGGTCTTGTTAGCACTTTCATGTGTACAATTCTTGTCAGATTATCATAATCAATGTCTTTGACAATTTGGAAAATAAGTCATAATTAAATATTTTTAACCAGTTATGACCCTTTGAAATATAAATTGTAATGGAAATCCCATTTTATTTGCTGTGAAGCTAGTATTTCTCTTAAGATATTGAAAATAAAAAAGAAAAAGAAAAAAGTGCTTTTTCAGTTATTTCCTTATTCCTTGTCCTTTGATAAATAAAATATGACATGGCGAGACATTGAATCTTTTACTGATTGAAAATAAAATTAGTATTTGAACCGGGAATTCATAAGCCTAGAACTTACATGTACCACGATCTATAACAAATTGACATCGGTTATCATGTCGCAAGACACGATATCAGGATATGGTGTTTTAGTTGTTAGTTGCTATAGTCAAATGAGAATGCATCTCTCCACTAGGTTCAATTTCAGATGAAACATGTCCACGGGTCTGCGTATCAGTCCTCTCCGCTTGCCTTAGTTGATGACGTATAAAAAAAGATGTGGTATGATTGCCAATGAGACAACTATCCACAAAAGACCAAAATGACACAGACATTAATAACTATAGGTCACAGTACGGCCTTCAACCATGAGCAAAGCCCATACCGCATAGTGAGCTATAAAAGGCCCCGATAAGACAATGTAAAACAATTAAAACGAGAAAATTAACGGCCTTATTTATGTAAAAAAAATGAACGAAAAACAAATATGTAACACATAAACAAACGACAACCACTGAATTACAGGTTCCTGACTTGGGACAGGCACATACATAAATAATGTGGCGGGGTAAAACATGTTAGCGGGATCCCAACCCTCCCCCTAACCTGGGACAGTGGTCGACTTTTTTTACGAACAAAAGTTAACTTGAAACACTATTCTGCTATTCAACTTTCTTTTTTACATAAACTAAATTATCCTAAATGAAAGACCAGGCATACTGCTTCAAAAATGACTGGACGTTATCCTCATATCCTCAGTCTTGTTACATTTGGATGGTACTTCCTAGTTAAACTGCTGATATTTTTTTTTTGTCAAAATGATGTGGATGCTTGAGCATCTGAGCATACATGCAAGCTACGCCACTGCAGATGTTAAAATAATGTTGACTGTGATATATTGTACCCCAAATTTTGATATTTTGACCGTTTGCTTTACCCAATAATTGTTTTTAATATAATAAAATTCTATGTGAGTCTGAGAGTCAGTGACTCTCATTCCAGTAAGAGACTTAGCTATCTATAATAATGCCAGGTTTAATCTACCAGTATCTACATAAAGTAATGCTTGTACCAAATCAAGAATACAGTTGTTATCAATTCCTTTAGTGTGTTAGAGGTTTCAGATTTTTTTCATTTGCTAAAAGACTGTACGTTCTCAATTTTTCTTAATATTTCATCAAATGCTGCTGACTATATAGAAATACAGAATTGGAAGCCTGATCAATATTTTCACATAATAATTTTAAAGACTGCTTCGAAGAACAATTCTTATTCATGTTTATCACACTTTAAATAACCGGAGACATTTATTTCTGTTCAAACATGATTGAATTGTGTAGAAATAAAATCAGTTACGGATATCAATATTTGCAGTTACGTATATCATTGACAATTTATTTACTTCAGTTACCCATATCATCACGATATTTTAGATGGCTGTTTTCTCCATTTCAGCGGTTGAATTATGAATAAAACATTTAGCATTTCAGTTCCAAATTTAGTATTACGTTAAAAAAGACATGCAATACCGAAGAATAATACATTATTATTACAAAATTGACAAAAGAAAAATTGACCAGAAACATCGCCCGCCACCTTTGGATATATACGTAAATGCAGTTACGGAGATCACATTTACCCCAGTGCTAATAATCAGCTATAAAAGTTAAATTATTAAAAAACCCCTGACATGAAAAATTCGAAACAATTCAATTGAGAAAACTAGTCCTGATTTATAACAAAACAATTTATGAAAAGCAAATATGACAAACATAAACTAACAACGTCAACTGAACTACAAGCTCCTGACTTTAAACAGGCACTTAAAGAATGTGGTGGCGTTTTGCACTTTTGTGAGCACTCAAACAACATCCCTCTAACCTGTGGCAGTGGTGTAACAGCACATTATAAGAACAAATTATAAAATTTTAGTCGAAAAAGGACTAACACATCAGATTGACACAAGTAAAATTATCAAACAAAAACACAGACAAGATGTGGCATCATATATATCTGCTGAGTTATACTGACTGACTTTCATTGAGAAACTATATATATATTGATAAAACCAAGTTTCTTGGAGTAAAATCATTTTGAAAATCACAACATTATATGAAAAGAAAAAGTAAATGTACTTATGTAGTTCACCAAATGAAGACCATGAAATTAATGAGTTCTTTCACAATAAGAAGTGTGTTATCTTTTACATGTTGTAGGAATATTTGCATACAAAAGGAGTGACTCACAGAGACCTTAAGCCTGAAAATTTACTTTTGGATGACTTTGGTAAGCTTGAATTATTTTCTTTCAATAATCATATCATAATAGCTGTTATGTGGATTCAGTTATGTTCGTGGGTATCAATTTTAGTTGATTAAGAAAAACCTTTATTTTCGTAGATATTTGAATTCATAGTTTTTTTAAAGTCGGTATAAAACCCTAGAGACCATTTGCAATTCGTTCAACATATAAATATGTGGTGCATCTGTTCCCATGAAATCTTCCAAAATTGATATCCAACAAAAAATAAAGAATCACAGTATGTTGATAATTGGATATATATAAATTTACATGTATGTAAATAATTCATAAATTTTGAAATTGCTTTAGTTGTTGCAGCATGTTCATTAAAATATGTTTTTTCTATATATTGCAGCTTTCATAGTACAGTCATTTGTAAACAAGAAAATCATGAGTTAAAAGTACATGTTTGTATTAGATAAACATATAAAGGTGTTAGAAGTCTGCATGTAATAAATGCTTAAAAACTTATTACTTGTACATGGTGTAGAACAATTCATTGGCCAAGATATGGAAACATGGTTATTGATTAATATTGGTGTAGAATCATGAATATTAATTCTGACACCACTGATCTATTTTAATAAAACAAGGTGGTAATAGTGTCAGACACTCATGCGTCAATCTGCAACTCATTAAAAGTAGAATGGATTACAAATTCTAGAACCCTTTTAAACATAATGGCATTGTGCATTTCCATAACAGAACAACTAAATTTTGAAAAAGTTGACCTCATATATTTCTTTCTTATCATACAATAGACTTATTAAGAAGGGATATAATTACGATACTGTTGTCAAGTCATTAAAGATTGCATATTTTGGCGTTAATATTGAGTCACTGATAAGGTCTTTGCATCGGAACTAAACACATTATTTTTAAAAACAGTTGTTGGCATGACACGGGTTATGTTCTTCTCATATATGTTATGATGGTATGATACTAAACCCCTAACGGGAAGGATTGTGCCTGATGTTCATATGATGAAATCATAATCTTTCAGTCAGTTTAATTGAAGTCTGGAGCTGGCATGTCAGTTAACTGCTAGTAGTCTGTTGTTATTTATGTATTATTGTCATTTTGTTTATTTTGTTTGGTTACATCTTCTGACATCAGACTCGGATTTCTCTTGAACTGAATTTTAATGTGCGTATTGTTATGCGTTTACTTTACTACATTGGTTAGAGGTATAGGGGGAGGGTTGAGATCTCACAAACATGTTTAACCCTGCCGCATTTTTGCGCCTGTCCCAAGTCAGGAGCCTCTGGCCTTTGTTAGTCTTGTATTATTTTAATTTTAGTTTCTTGTGTACAATTTGGAAATTAGTATGGCGTTCATTATCACTGGACTAGTATATATTTGTTTAGGGGCCAGCTGAAGGACGCCTCCAGGTGCGGGAATTTCTCGCTACATTGAAGACCTGTTGGTGACCCTCTGCTGTTGTTTTTTATTTGGTCGGGTTGTTGTCTCTTTGACACATTCCCCATTTCCATTCTCAATTTTACACTGTTAAAAGCAACTTTTATTTGTAGATAATTTAAAGGTATCAGACTTTGGTCTAGCCACTGTGTTCCGATACCAAGGCAGGGAGAGAATGCTGGAGAAATGTTGTGGAACAGTTCCATATGTTGCACCTGAGGTGCTGTCAAGGCAACCGTATCATGCTGAGCCAGCTGATATCTGGTCATGTGCCATAATACTGGTAGCCATGTTGGCTGGAGGTATTTCTAGTCTATTTTTTGATTCCTTGTACTGTTGAAGACCATAATATCTTTAATAGTATTTGAGTTCTTTCTCATTGTTCATAAAATAGAATAAATTCATTCCTTTATTTGAGAACATTCTAGTATAACAGTCTATTAAAATGCCTAACCATTTTATTTGCAGAATTAAATTGAAAAATTGCATAGAGGAAAAATTGTCCTTTTAAGACATATGTTATTGTTTGAAGGGCTATTCCAGAATTTTGTTTACTGTTGAGATATTTACATACTGACTTTAACAGCCTCCATCATTATTTTTGTCGATCCTGCAACTTTTGTTGCAGAAAGCTGGACATAGGGATAGTGATCGCGGCTACGGCGGCGGTGGCGTTAGCTAACTTCTTAAAAGCTTTATATTTTAGAAGGTACAAGACCTGGACGCTTCATACTTTGTATATAGATGCCTCATGTTACGAACTTTCCGTCAGTCACATGTCCAATGTCCTTGACCTCATTTTCATGGTTCAGTGACTACTTGAAATTTTTTTTTTGTAATGTTAAATTCTTTCTTATTATAAGTAGTTGGATAACTATATTTGGTATGTGCGTACCTTGCAAGGTCCTCATGCCCGTCAGACAGTTTTCACTTGACCTCGACCTCATTTCATGGATCAGTGAACAAAGTTAAGTTTTGGTGGTCAAGTCCATATCTCAGATACTATAAGCAATAGGTCTTGTATATTCGGTGTATGGAAGGACTGTAAGGTGTACATGTCCAACTGGCAGGTGTCATCTGACCTTGACCTCATTTTCATGGTTCAGTGGTTATAGTTAAGTTTTTGTGTTTTGGTATGTTTTTCCTATACTATATGCAATAGGTCTACTATATTTGGTGTATGGAATGATTGTAAGGTGTACATGTCTAGCTGACAGGTGTCATCTGACCTTGACCTCATTTTCATGGTTCAGTGGTCAAAGTTAAGTTTTTGAGTTTTGGGCTATTTTTCTAATACTTTATGCCTTTGGTCAACTATATTTGGTGTATGGAAATATTTTATGATCTATAAGTCTGTTACGCACGTTTTATTTGACCTTGACCTCATTTTCACGGTCCATTGCTAAGTGTTAATGTTTGTGTTTTGGTCTGTTTTTCTTAATTTATAAGCAATAAGTCAACTATATTTGTTGTATTGAAGAATTGTTAGCTGTACATGTCTGCCTCTGGCATGGTTCATCTGACCTTGACCTCATTTTCATGGTTCATTGATCAATGTTTCATTTTCTTGGTTGATGTTGAGTTTATGTGACAGTTGTAATAAAGCTTTATATTTAGGTCTATCAACATAATATGAATGATTAGTAAAGAAGGCGAGACATTTCAGCGTGTGCACTCTTGTTCAACTATGTAATAGGAACGATTCCATTTTTTTTCACAGCTCAAAGGACTTACCAACACATTGAAAGAAAACAAAAAACTGTTTTCTAATGGAAAAGTTCATGGAATTTGACTTTAACTGTCTCTACATTCTAAGCTCTCAATTATGCAATATGTTAATCTGCATGTTAACTCTTTCTCCTTTTGAGCGGTTTTTTTATGCCCCACCTACGATAGTAGAGGGGCATTATGTTTTCTGGTCTGTGCCTCTGTTCGTCTGTCCGTCTGTGCGTCCGTTCCCTTCAGGTTAAAGTTTTTGGTCAAGGTAGTTTTTGAAGAAGTTGAAGTTCAATCAACTTGAAACTTAGTGCACATGTTTCCCATGATATGATCTTTCTAATTTTAATGCCAAAATATAGTTTTGACCCCAATTTCATGGTCCACTGAACATAAAAAATGATAGTGCGAAGTTCAGGTTAAAGTTTTTGGTCAAGGTAGTTTTTGATGAAGTTAAAGTTACATCAACTTGAAACTTAGTACACATGTTCCCTATGATATGATCTTTCTAATTTTAATTCCAAATTAAAGTTTTGACCCCAATTTCACAGTCCACTGAACATAGAAAATGATTGTGCGAGTGGGGCATCAGTGTACTATGGACACATTCTTGTTAAATATTATTTTATACCTGAAAATTGTGAAGCAATAAAAAAAAAAGTCTTGTTTCCACTAAATCTGTTTCGGAAAACAATGTCAAAAGTTTATTTTTTTCATCACATTTTATCAAGTTGTATTGAACATTATTATCATACTTGACTTTTTATACTAATGTATGCAATGTATATGTTTGCATTTTGTTTGATTTCTCATGTCGAGGGTCTGAGAGGGAAGATTAGTTATATAGCTAACTGTGTAACCCTCTTAAAATAAATTATTGTTGTTGTTGTTGTCAGAGGTGTTTACTTGTACAGATTGTCCATATTTTACACATATTTTTTATGCCCCACCTACGATAGTAGAGGGTCATTATGTTTTCTGGTCTGTGCGTCCGTTGTCCGTCTGTTCGTTCGTCCGTCTGTCAGTTCGTTCGTCCGTCCGTCCGTCTGTCCGTCCGTTCGTTCGTCCGTCTGTCCCGCTTCAGGTTAAAGTTTTTGGTCAAGGTAATTTTTGATGAAGTTGAAGTCCAATCGACTTCAAACTTAGTATACATGTTCCCTATGATATGATCTTTTTAATTTTAATGCCAAATTAGAGGGTTTACCCCAGTTTCACGGTCCACTGAACATAGAAAATGATAGTGCGAGTGGGGCATTCGTGTACTGGGGACACATTCTTGTTAATAAAATTTCTCAATACAGATTTGTCATGAAAAAGTAGGGATATTCTACCAATCCAGAAAAAAATCATATTTGCTTCTGTTTACAGTGATCGGTGGCTAAAACTGGGAATCACACTCTTTAAAGCACACAATTATAGCGATCAGGTTTTTAGCTGCACATATGTGAAATGCAAACAGCACAAGGACCAGATAGTCAATGGCAATTAAATTTCTAGTCATAAGTATTTAAATCTAGTCCCTATTGTATTATTTTGAGCTCAAGGTTTTGTACATGATTAAATGTTTAATGAAATTTAAATGAACATAACTTGTTTCTATATAGGGACACAGTGAATACCAGATATGCATGTATAGACTTATTCCAAACTTGAACTCAACTTTTATCAAATCATGCAAAGTTATGGTTATAATCTTGGTCAAAATCTTTGTTCCAAAGCATCTGAATAAGACTGCGGATACTGTCAGAATGCAGGAAATTACATCTAATTTTTCTAAATTTCCTTGGGGGGGGGGCAAACCCCTAGATGATTAGTGCTGCTGATGGCACTCATTAAGAGTATTACTGACAACATTGAAAAATTACTGACGATTCTATTGATAGACATCAGGATGGATAAACAGGTCTGCAATGTTTGCATTGAAATCTGAATATATACTTGTATAAACATTGTATGTCTGTTTTTTTCAAGTCAAAACATTTTGAAATGTGTGCATAAACTGTTGCATAAATCATGTACATGAAATTAAATTTTCTTTATTATAGAACTCCCTTGGGATGAACCAAATTATGGCTGTCAAGAATATTGTAATTGGAAGGACTGTAAAATAACCCTGTCTCCTTGGAATAAAGTAGACAACCTAGCTTTGTGTAAGTAATCTATTAAAAATTTGACATGCAACAGCAAACGATTGATGCATATTTGTGTTGTTCACATGTTTTGTGATATGAAATAACCCACTTTTTTAGTTTTTTTATATGACAAACAAGGGAATACATTTTTAAAAGTGCATGCTTACAAGACTTGGACTGTATGTCTGATAACTGGGAAATATATAAATGAATTATATATATGGGTAGGGATTTTAACAAGTTACATCAATACACAAATGGGAATTGCTTTTAACCCTAGCAGTAAATCTGTACCTACATTTGTATGTTGAGACCTGCTATGGATGAGGATCAAATCATGACTTTTTGTACTTTGTTGAGCGCTCTACCATGGAACTACTGAGGTCTGGTGGTTGTTTACAAGTACTTTGTTGAGCACTCTACCATGGAACTACTGAGGTCTTGTGGTTGTTTACAAGTACTTTGTTGAGCGCTCTACCATGGAACTACTGAGGTCTGGTTGTTGTTTACAAGTACTTTGTTGAGCGCTCTACCATGGAACTACTGAGGTCTGGTGGTTGTTTACAAGTACTTTGTTGAGCACTCTACCATGGAACTACTGAGGTCTGGTGGTTGTTTACAAGTACTTTGTTGAGTGCTCTACCATGGAACTACTGAGGTCTGGTGGTTGTTTACAAGTACTTTGTTGAGCGCTCTACCATGGAACTACTGAGGTCTGGTGGTTGTTTACAAGTACTTTGTTGAGTGCTCTACCATGAAACTACTGAGGTCTGGTGGTTGTTTACAAGTACTTTGTTGAGCGCTCTACCATGGAACTACTGAGGTCTGGTGGTTGTTTACAAGTACTTTGTTGAGAGCTCTACCATGCATGGAACTACTGAGGTCTGGTTGTTGTTTACAAGTACTTTGTTGAGCGCTCTACCATGGAACTACTGAGGTCTGGTGGTTGTTTACAAGTACTTTGTTGAGCGCTCTACCATGGAACTACTGAGGTCTGGTGGTTGTTTACAAGTACTTTGTTGAGCGCTCTACCATGGAACTACTGAGGTCTGGTGGTTGTTTACAAGTACTTTGTTGAGCACTCTACCATGGAACTACTGAGGTCTGGTGGTTGTTTACAAGTACTTTGTTGAGCACTCTACCATGGAACTACTGAGGTCTGGTGGTTGTTTACAAGTACTTTGTTGAGTGCTCTACCATGGAACTACTGAAGTCTGGTGGTTGTTTACAAGCACATGTTTCATTTTCTATCTTTGTTATCATAAAAATAAGATGTAAACTGTTTATTCTGTCTCTTATGTTATGATATTTTTGTTAAATTGATACTGCATGTGCCATTGTGCCATCTTGGCAAATGAAATAAAGAAAATATGCATATCAAACCTCAACAAACAAGATTAACAATACAAAATTTTGAAGTTGGACACCATTATGTTACTTGCAACCAGCAATGAGCCAAATATATAAAATTAAGGAGATAAGGAGTCATCTTATGATTGCCAATGAGACAACTATCCACCAGATTTCCAATGAAGTGAAAACAATTTGCTCGTCCCTTCACCTTTGAATTATTGATGTTGGTCTGTATTTGATGGTTGACCATAGAAAGGTTGATAAAATTGAAACTCTGATTAATGGATTTACCAAATATTGAAAAAATTACATAATAAATAATTCGGCTTTTAGATATGCTGAAAAAAAAATTGCTGTGAAATTAAAACTTCATATTAAAGAGGGAAACAATGTTTTTCCTTACATTTGAAATAATTTTGACTCTTTGTTTTTCCAGCACTACTAAGAAAGTTGCTGGTAGAAAATCCAAAGAAAAGATATACAATTCAACAAGTTAAATCTCACCAGTGGTTTAATAAAAACTTTAACAAACAACCAAAAAGTAAGTCACTGGTTATGATGTTAAAACTGAGAAGGAAAAGGGAACGTTTCAAAAGGGAGATAATACCTGACTAAAGAGCAGAAAACAGCCCAAACGCACCAATGTCTTCAACACAGTGAGATAATCCTGTGCATATCTTAATTTTTACTGATTCATTGAATTAGTTCATTTATTATTCAGTAATTCATTTGAACATTGTCTGCTCATTATGATAAGTGTACTTTAATCAAACTTTAACATGGTTTTTGTCGAGCCTGCAACTTTTGTTGCAGAAAGCTCGACATAGGGATAGTGATCCGGCAGCGGCGGCGGCGTTAGCTAACTTCTTAAAAGCTTTATATTTTAGAAGGTGAAAGACCTGGTTTTTTCATACTTTGTATATAGATGCCTCATGTTACGAAATTTCCGTCAGTCACATGTCCAATGTCCTTGACCTCATTTTCATGGTTCAGTGACCACTTGAAAAAAAAATTCAAAATTTTTGTAATGTTGAATTCTCTCTTATTATAAGTAATAGGATAACTATATATGGTATGTGCGTACCTTGCAAGGTCCTCATGCCCGTCAGACAGTTTTCACTTGACCTCGACCTCATTTCATGGATCAGTGAACAAGGTTAAGTTTTGGTGGTCAAGTCCATATCTCAGATACTATAAGTAATAGGGCTAGTATATTTGGTGTATGGAAGGACTGGAAGGTGTACATGTCCAACTGGCAGGTGTCATCTGACCTTTACCTTATTTTCATGGTTCAGTGGTTATAGTTAAGTTTTTGTGTTTTTGTCTGTTTTTCTCATACTTTATGCAATAGGTCTACTACAGTACGCCCAGAGAGTTTGTAATCGCGAACGTTTATCACCGATTTCCGAGTGTAGCGGTGTGACACCGCGAATCACGGATTCTACTCCCAATTTCCTCCAAAGATTCTCTCCCAACACCGCGTGGCTGTTAATTGGTTTATTGCCCATCGGATGAACTGAAAATTAATGCGTGTTACAACATAATCGGATTAGCCAGATTTATTACCTTTGTACATTTAATCGATCTTGATTGCACCTGTGTGCTTTAAAATACGTTATTTAAATGTCCATTCATTGTCAGATAAAAGTGTGACATTTTTATTTAAAATAAGATAATTATTCTTGTATGTATATGCCCATGTCATTGTCATATTAAATAAAACGTAAAAACGTATAAAAATACGAATAAAACACTTATTTAGTATTTTCATTATAGTCCGATCAGGTCATAATTTTTGTTTTTTCAACAAAGTTTCAACAAAGATGATTTTACCACAATTAGAACCTTTTATGACCTACTCAGTGAATATCCGGTTCATTAATAGTTCAATATTATATAATTAATATCAACTGGCTTAAAACAAAATGTTGTTTTTACGGTAATTTGTCCAATCTAAATCAAACCCTAGAGTTAATTTATCGGACCAACAAGTGAACTCTGTTACTTTCAATTTATTTTGAAATGTATAATATTATGTTTCACTACCTCGGTAGATTACCGACTTGAAATATTTGAATTTAAAAAAGAAACTGTAAAGTGACAAATAGTTTTGTATGCAATGTGGCAGCCCTATATTCATAAATACTGAGATAATTCCCCGCCCAGACACAACACAATAATCACAACCTTATTTAATTATATGAAGAAATAAAATCATGTGTTTTTTATCTGTTATGATCTGTTATTGATCTTTTATTATTTAAAATAAAATTGGATTGGCGCAATCCGTATTTTACTGCTGTTAAAAGTCCTCGGCGAAATATAAAAAGAAGTATTTCAACAATTTATACTGTAGAATATTAAAATGAAATTATATCGTACAAGAAAGAAATATGTAAAAAAAAATGTGGATCAGATTTTTACGATCGACACATTTTCACAGAGGATCTCTACCAACGCCCATCAGGAACTGAACGACATGCATCCTGTTTTCATCTACCATTAATGTATAGTGTTGACTATGGAAGTATAAATAATGTCCAGGTTTATGTCCTCTGTTGACTGAGAAACGTATAAATAAAAGGCTGATGTTCGTTTATTCAGAAAAGGAATAAAATTTAGAATCCGGTTAATCAATTGTAAAAGGACCTTCTAGAGCCTCAATCTTAACGCACACAAATGTCAATCATTACATGAATTTTCCCACGGTTATCCAGAAATGTCACCTGAGTTTACTGTTACATGATACTATTTCCCGCCAAATAAAAATCTCGTGGACAAAATTGATGTCACTATTTTTAGCATTCAATATTGTGAGCGAAGTCAAGTTCAAGTTCAACCACGCACTGTTGATCACTGAGATGCGTGTCGTCTTCCCACGGCAATTAATTGTTTTAAAAATATTTAAAGATAACTGTTCTAAATACAACACAAAGGTTTACATTCATTGTGCGTAAATGAATATTATGCAACGAGGAGTTAATGCAGCTATAGAAGTATTCCTGTTGTAGCCGAAATGTATTATATCCTAAAGTAATGCTAATCGTGAAGAGAAAATGCCGTAGACTTATTAAGCATAACGAATGGTGAATAGTATTTTCTTTTTTACTTGCATATACAAGTTTTAAGACACGTAATTTTCTTTAAACTCACTGCTCACATTTTATACCTTCAGCGTTAGTTTCTGTTTATTTTCACGCAAGTATGTCTCTTTTCGTAAGTTATATCAATTACCGATAAATAAAAAACGAGGTCATAATCAAGTATAGATTTTTTTTATAAAACTTTAATGCAATTGAAAGCATTAACAACAACGTTTTGGATTTTAAAACTTTTATTTTGTAATCGTAAAATGGAAATGGCGTAGAATTATTAGCATAACAGATAAGGAATAATATTTTCTTTTTTACTTGTAGTATAAAAAACTTTGAGACGTGTAATTTTTCTTTAAACTGCCCTCATTTATTCAGCGTTAGTCTCCGTTTATTGTTGCACAATTATATCTCTTTCAGTAAATTAAATATTTATTTACTGATAAAAAAACGGAAGTCAAAATCAAATATAGTTGTTTAAAAACTTGATTAAAATGTACAGAGTAATTGAAAGAATTAACAACAACGTTTTGCTTTTTATTTTAATCTTTCATTTGTTTCAAGCAATCAGATA
Source organism: Mytilus edulis (assembly GCF_963676685.1). Classification (NCBI taxonomy): domain Eukaryota; kingdom Metazoa; phylum Mollusca; class Bivalvia; order Mytilida; family Mytilidae; genus Mytilus; species Mytilus edulis. The sequence continues at coordinate 28,472,892 of NC_092348.1, read as the reverse complement.
TAACCTGATAATCAATAGACAGGAAATACAATTGTTTAATTACATTAGAAATCTCACATACCTTGACTGTCGCGTGCCGGCATAGATCAGACGGATTAGGGCAATTAATTACCTGGTGTCACACCGCGTCACACCAGACTGGGAGAGATGTCGCTAATACAATAAACAAATGGTAGCGGATTTACGCGGAAGTCGGAGGGAATACTCCCAAATTTCTCCGAGAATTTTGGGAGGGATGTCGGAGTTTCCTGGTGTTACACCAGGAAAAATATCGGAGTATGGAGTTTGGGATTACAAACTCCTTGGGCGTACTGTATATTTGTTGTATGGAATGGTTGTAAGGTGTACATGTCTAGCGGGCAGATGCCATCTGACCTTGACCTCATTTTCATGGTTCAGTGGTCAAAGTTAAGTTTTTAAGTTTTGGTCTTTTTATCTAATATTATATGCCAAAGGTCAACTATATTTAGTGTATGGAAATATATTATGATCTATATGTCAGTCCCGCAGGTTTTATTTGACCATGACCTCAATTACACGGTTCATTGCACAGTGTTAAGTTTTTGTGTTTTGGTCTATTTTTCTTAAACTATAAGTAATAGGTCAACTATATTTGTTGTATGGAAGCTTTGTTAGCTGTACATGTCTGCCTGGCATGGTTCATCTGACCTTGACCTCATTTTCATGGTTCATTGGTCTTTGTTTAGCTATCTTGGTTAATTTTAAGTTTATGTGACAGTTGTAATCAAGCTTTATACTTAGAACTATCAACATAATATCAATGATTAGTAAAGAAGGCGAGACATTTCAGTGTGTGCACTCTTGTGATTTATGTAATAATGATAAAAGACATTAAATATGATTTATATATCAAAAACAAAAATTGCGCACCCTTATTTTATATAAAAAAATCAGTAATTTAATGGCAATATTATATTATTTAAAAAATGAAAAATAATTCAATAATTTTTTGGAATATCTATGGGCATCCTATACATCTGTATGTCTTTATTGAATGTTTCATTTTCTATATTTCCAAAATTATTTTGTTGTTGATAATCATCGGCAGGTCCTCATGCTTAAGTTGCCTACAGAGGGGCCTTAGTGGCCGAGTGGTCTACGTAGTTAAAGAAGTTACTATTGTAATCACTAACCAGTCAACACTGAGGTTGCAAGTTCGAACCCCGCTCGTCGGGTGCAGTTGACTGCAATCTTAATTGACTAGGATTGTCCGTTTTCCTATCGAAAGTCAGTGGTTTTCTCTGGGCTTCCTCCACCAAAAAAAACTGGCTGCCATGAAATAGCCTAAATGCAGTGCTTAAAAGTGGCGTTAAAACACCCAAAATTTTAAATTCTAATTCAAGTTGCCTACAAGTTTCATACAAAATTGTAAGATTGCTCATTTACATAGCTGTTACCTTAAAGAATATTGACAAATAATTGGATCACAAGGCTTTTTTATGCCCCACCTATGATATTAGAGGGGCATTATGTTTTCTGGTCTGTGAATCTGTTTGTTCGTCCTTCCATCCGTTCGTCCCGCTTCAGGTTAAAGTTTTTGGTCAAGGTAGTTTTTGATGAAGTTGAAGTCCAATCAATTTGAAACTCAGTCCACATGTGCCCTATGATATGATCTTTCTAATTTTAAGGCCAAATTAGTGTTTTGCCCTCAATATCACAGTTCACTGAACTTAGAAAATGATAGTGTGAGTGGGGCATCCGTGTACTTTGGACACATTCTTGTTTTTAAAATGAGTTCATAAGAAAAATCAGAGTGGTTATAAATTGAATAAGAAAGAGTCTGTGAGAAGTTAATGTGATAATGTATGTATCACTACAGTAAGAGCCTAAAATACTGTTTACTATTTCTATTTCAGGCCCCTTTAGTAGAATGCCTTCCAGTTCTCCATCAGGATCTCCTTGTGGTACAGGACCATTCAAGAAAATTTGCTCAAAGAATGAATTATCACCAAAATCTACTGAAAGGTAATATGCAAATCTAAAATAAAGAAGATAAACTAAAATTTGGGTTCAACTTCTGTCCTTTGTTGATGGATACTTAGAACCTTTTTAATTGGATATTTGATCAATGCAGATTATTTAATTATCATCATGAAATTTCAATGAAACAGCAACCCAACAAGAAACTATCCAAAAGACATCTAGGTGACTGACTACATGTACATACAGTTTTCAACAATAGACCGGTGTCTTATATGTTTAGCTCTAAATGGTTCTTAGACTATAAAAAAGGGACGAAAGATACCAAAGGGACAGTCAAACTCATAAATCTAAAACAAACTGACAACGCCATGGCTAAAAATGAAAAAGACAAACAGAAAAACAATAGTACACATGACACAACATAGAAAACTAAAGAATAAACAACACAAACCCCACCAAAAACTAGGGGTGATCTCAGGTGCTCCGGAAGGGTAAGCAGATCCTGCTTCACATGTGGCACCCGTCGTGTTGCTTATGTGATTACAAATTCGGTAAATAGTCTTATTCGGTAGGTCACATTCATGAAAGGGAAGGGGATTGTAGTTACGACGTAAGGAACATATCCGATGTCATTTGTGAAACGGTTATTCAATAACGGTCAACCAACTCGTGATAAGAGTTTTAAAGCAGACATTTAATAGAAACAATCTCATGTGCCATCTGATAGACCTATTTGCTGTACAATGATCATATAACTACCATATTAGTTGTTAAAATACAACTTATAACTGATAAAAATTGTAAATACCATGAAAAAGAAGTCAAGACAACAGAAATAACAAAAGGAGATGTGAGGTTTATTGCTGTGAAACAGAAACAAATGGACAAAAATATCTGAAGGACATGTAGTCTATAGAAAAGTTGTAAATAAATTAAACAGAAACAGAAAAGAAAAGTTCTGCCATTAAAAACTTCAATTTCACAAATAAAGGAAATACATAATGATTTGACATTCAACAACTACTAATAACATTTCTGACTTGGGACAGGCAAAGGAAAATGTGGGTTAAACTTATTTTGAAATCTCACTACTTCCCCTTTTTAATATATATCAGTAGCTTTTCTTCTTCACCATACATGAAAGAAGGTGAAAAAAACCTGTAAAACTGTAAATAAGGTAATAATAAAAATAAAATAAAATATTAAAGAAAATGTGGTGTATATATATATATATATATATGTCAATGAGACAGCATAATCCAACCAAAAAACAAGCTACAAACGAAATGTCTACTATTAATTAAAAATCTGACTTGTAAAAGAACTAAGAAAGAACCCCTTCAAAATTTATTAACAGAAAGATTTTTGAGTGGTTTTTAATTATTATTAAAACAGACTTGCTGAAGATATGCCTGAATTCAAATGAATTTTTATACCCCTGCCTCCAAGACGAGTACACTGTATATAACATTAGTTTTGATGTTTATATCTATTGACTCTCTGTCACAAGTAGAATTAGCTTGAATGGAGAAAATAAAGATTTTGTCATATAACATTATCTTTTACAGTGACATGTCTCGGATATCCTGTTCTCAGCCAGAATATAACCAGCATGGTTATCATGGGGAGACAACTCCTACAAATACAGATGATACCAATCATATCTTTAGTTTCTCTCAGCCAGTTCATCCAGACCACATGTTGTTATCATCACAGTTCCAGGGTACTCCTGGATCATCACAGGTATAATTAGAGCATAGAGACAAGATATGTTTGTAAGCCCCATTACTAGGTGAAGTGGACATTAAGTGTTACTCTTGTCTGTGCATACATGCCAAACTTTGTTTCTGTTCTCGTACTTTGCATCAATCAAATGTTTTGAAACTTGTACGCAATGCTTGCTATTGAGTTTGGGTGGTGTCACTTTTACAGTGCTCTATTAATGTCCCTTTATAACGTAATATACAATTAAGGGCATCACCTGTGTCCCATAAACACATTCTCCAATTTTTCTGCATTTCAAACACATAATTTTTGCATATGGTGATATGGTAGGGTTTATACTTTATTTAGCAAAAGTAGATTTTTGCCAATTGGTATTTTTTTTTTTATTTATGTTATTAATGGTATTTGGATCTTATACGAATATGAATTCCATATTTAGAGCTCTTTAGAGCTTTTTACAGAATATAAAAATCATATACATAACATTAAAACACACAGCATGCACAAAAGATATATAAGCAGCAAAATATTTTAAATGCAAAGAAACAGCACAGGCATATTGAAATACATGCAAAGCATTTGTAAACTACAGTTAAATATTGAAGTTTTGGAACAAACTCCATGCATCCATTCGATTGTGGACTTTTTTGATGTAGGATACATATTGAATATACTGACTTTAAAAGACTTTGTCAGTTGACAAACTCTTATAAAAAGGATAAGTTTTAAGATATAGATTTGAAAAGGATATATATATATTATTTTTACATTTTGAAATCAGTTGGCATTACAAGCAGAATATGGGTTTTTGTAGACACCAATGCAGAAACTGGTAAGAAGAATGACAAGATTTTTTGTAAAGACTGACAGAGAAGAGACATATGAAGAATTAGATAAAGTTCTGCAACAGCTGGGATATAACTGGAAGAAAAATTCACCAGGAATGGTAAGTGTGAAATATACATGAATTGATTAGTGTTTCACGCCAGTTTTAACACTATTGTGCTATTTCTTAGCGGCCAGTTTTTATTAGTTGAGGAAGCCAGAGTGCTTGGAGAAAACCACTGACCATCAGTAGGAAAACTGCATAGATACAAGGCTTTTGATATATTGGAAAAATCTGTTTAAGGTTGTGGATTAAGGTCATGGGAGATAAATTTTTAATGTGATAATGTTCAATGTTCCATTGTAACCCATTTGGTTATGATGACGTTAAAGTGATGGGTTTTGATATTATACTGGTCTAAAATTTTGAAAATTTTTGATATGACATCTGCTGATGATTGAAGATAATAACTCTTGTTTTATATAAAAATATGTAAATATGTAATACAGAGATATTTGAAAGTGAGTCACCCACTAGCATCACAATTCCACCACAATTTATTGTACAAAATTTACCACCAAGAGTGTTTTTGATTTTAATCTCCTTGTCAGTTGTAAAGATTAATATAATGGATGACTAAAAACTCTTTGTGTACACAAATCTGCAGAAAATGTCTTATTTTAACATCATGCTGTTTCTATAACGGATATAAAAAGGAATGTGACTTTGGTGTTTCAGGCATATCTGATGAAATGGGAGACAAGTGATTATTAAATATAATACATAAAGTGTTTTATTTTAACAGGTTACTGTTAATACAATGGATAAAAGGAATGTTACGTTGGTTTTTAAAGCATGTCTGATGGAGATGGGAGAAAACTTATTGCTGGACTTCAGATTGTCAAAGGTATATATTTTCTTTACATGAAATGAATTATAAAGGTCATATTGAATTTACTACATTTATGAATTTTATTTCATAACACTGAACAATTATGTTCCTCAAATCCTTTAAAAACTAAACTAGATTAGTCTGTAAATCTACTTTCTCAAGCCATCCCAATTTTATTTTTTTGATTTACTAATATAAAAAAAAATACATGCTTAGTTAACTTTGGCTCGTTTGCCAAAGTCTTAAACCAGGTAATATTATGGTAATGTCGGGCGGCTAGCAGTTGGGCAGGGAAATGTGTACTACTTTTTTTTCAGTTTCAACCCAAAGCCTTGAAAGCTTTGCACATCTGTTGAGGTTTCAGGATTATATCTGTGCCTAAGTAAGTGCTTGAGAGATGGAAAATATTTGATACATGTTTTGTTGTAAGGAAACAAAACTTTTAAGATTGAAGATGTAGGGAAGAGAAAGAAACTAACTAATTTTTGGTTTAAAGGTCAAGGTCATTGTAACTGATTTTTTTCCCCGAATGATTTCTGGATGGTTTCATATAATCATCAACAGAAAATACATATTTCAGTCTTTGATTTGACCTGGTCAGGAACTTAGCACACAACCTCCACATGACCTCTGACACTAAAGTCACAATGTCTCCAAAATGAATGGAAAGCATCATACTTTTAGATAGTCCTCCCAAATCATATTAGGAATTTAGTAGACGGTAACATTAACTCTTAATTGAAGCGAATGAAAAGAACATGTTCATATTCAATGGTCTCGTTAGCCCAAAATAGAAGGGCGCTGCGCCCTGGGTGGCCTAAGCCACTCCTGTGTGCCCTCAGCCGCGCTCGTCTGCCCTGACACTGTTTTCCGAAAAACCCTTGTGCCGTTTTGGTAAAATTGCCTTTTATTTCATCGATTTCTTTAATGTCAGAAGTTAACTTACATATATGACACCTGGTGATTGCCCCCAGGTAACGAGATTAATCATGTCATTACAATCAATTATTGTGGATAAGACTCCAAAGGTGTTAATTACTAGGTAATTTAATTGAGACAATGTACCTTTTTGTCATAAATTTGATGAATGTGTCGGCATTTTCTTTTCGATCTCCAAGTCACAATGCAAAGGAAGAGTGTATGAATGAAGACTTTCATGAATTTAGAATTGAATTGAAGTAATCAAAATAAAAATATGCCTTCACAGAAATGATGCCCCCATCTCAACTTGTGAGCGACAAGCAGACGTAAACATGTTGGAAATTAATTTTGGAGTTACTTCCCCTGAAAAACCTTATTACAAATTTGTGCTCCTAAAATATTATCTAGCGCTAAAAATAGGAAAAAATAACCAATTGAATACAAAATTATATAAGAATGTTACCTTAAGGATATTAACTGTCTTTGAACATACAAAAAAAAATTATTGCAATTTATTTTTGATAATCATACTTTTGGCAATCCATGTTTTTACATTCTCAAGAAAGAAATGTGAATGAAATATTTGTTTGAATGGTGTCAAGCTATCAACTTACAAAAATGATAGTGTGCAGTTAAACTCATCACAAATCAAATCAAGTTGATGAAGCTACACTAAATAATATATTCCTAAACACAAACAATGAAAATAGGTTTTGAGGCCAAGCTCTAGATGAAAATTTTGAAATATAACTACTCTGTCATGTACATGTATGGTAAACTATGAGATGTTTAGTTTATGTTCTTTTTTTTTGGAAGGAGAGGGGATGGGGGAGAATAGTAAGTTTATTTTGCCTTTTTTGGTTAATAATATGAATGTGTATTGCCATGTAGTATGAATGACTTTTCTTATGCAAATTTTATAGAATAAATTAAAATAATCAAAACAACAACTTATGCATCTTTATTAACAATATATACAGTGAAAAAATATGTGAACTTGTGATACACGCAGGGACGTAGACAAAAGAAATGAGCAGTGCCTTCTCCTATCATAAAAAAGTGCCCTGCCCTCCACTGGCACCCTGCCCCTTTTGAATTCTAGCTAGAGCACTGATATTGAATTGACTTCTTTATATCTTTTGTGTGGTCACTTTTAATATTGGTTTATATGTATCTGATCATAAGACTTTACATCTTAATAAATTTGATAATTATTTTAATTTATTGTAATTTATATTTTCAGGGAGATGGTTTAGAATTCAAAAGACACTTTATAAAGATAAAGAATCAAATGAAACAGATAGTCAGTAAAATTCCCCCAGCCTGGCCTCTTGTGCCATCACAGATTGGATGAATGATATGCCTGTGTTTAATTTCTATTATTTGTGGTAGAGACAGTGTTCTAAAAGGAGACAGAATGCTGGCATCACTTGTTACATGTGACACATATTTTGATAGTTGTATAGGATACTAGATGGATGATTTATATTTTTTTTTAAAGTGAATGAAAAAATTGCATGTGGTATAAATGAAGGAGATTGAACTCTACTGATGAATCCTATAAGGAAGTTATGATGGCATACTTCATTTATTATATGTAGAATTACAACATTTAATACATTAAAATTTAGTAGATACATTTAGAATTTATTTAATTTGACCATTACCTCTTAAAAAAACTCATCATTGATATCAGGATTGAAATTTTATATTTGTGCCAGACGTGCATTTCGTCTACAAAGGACTGACTCATCAGTGATGCTTGAATAAAAAAATGTTAAAAAGGCCACATAAAGTTCAAAGCTGATGAGCACTGAGGACCAAATATTCCTAAAAGTTTTGCCAAATACAGATAAGGTAAAATTTGGTGTGAAGCTGTACAGATTATGAGGTAGCTAAGCATATTTTTGATTTTTGATCTTGACAACAAAATGCCGCAGAATGCAAAGCAAGAATGTCAATTCTGAAGCAACAACTGCTTTAACTATTTCTTTTATGCCTATTATCCTGAAAACTATGAAATTTAAAAAGCAAAAGTAATCTGCAAGACAATATATTCAAACAAGTTAACATTTCATCATTATCATTTTTCTCCTTATAGGAGATATTGCCCTGAATGACAATTTCTACCCTTTTTGCTATCTATAGTGTACCAATCAACTATAGGTTTTTGAAATAATTGGTTTATAATTTCATATGCCTGACGTGTGTTTCGTCTACAAAAAACTCATGAGTGATGCTCAGACCAAAATAGTTGTTAAACCAAACAAGTACAAAGTTCAAACACTGGAAAAGGGTTTAAAAAAAAACCAGTCATTTAAAACAAAAATAAACCTCAATATTGAGACATTCATGTTTTTTGTCATTTTTTTCAGAATTACAGAACAAGAAAATTATTGATATGTAGACAAGTAGTAACCTGTGTTATAACATCCCTGGATGTGTTGACTTAATGTGACATACAGGTTATTTGATTTGTTTACCTGCCCATCTGCCTACTTGCTTACTGGCTTTAATTGTTGACATGAACATTGTACCACAAAATATGATATTGGATAATTGACTTTTAGACCTTTCAACTGCATCATAAGAAGACACAGTTTCTGACCAACAGATAAACAATAGTACAAAAAACCCAACATAGAAAACTAAAAACTAAGCAACACTTAAGCAACCAAACTAAAAACTGAGGTTGATCTTAGGTGCTCTGGAAGGGTAAGTAGATCCTGCTCCACATGTGGCAGTTATATAAGATAATCATATCTTAATGTTTTTGGTCGTTTTGGGAATTTTGGAAAGTTTAGTTGATACCAGAGGGACAGTCAAACTCATAAATCGAAAATGAATTGACAAAGCCATGGCAAAAAACTAAAAAGACAAACAGACAAATCATACTACAAAAGACACAACATAGAAAAGTGAAGACTTAAGCAACACAAACCCCACCAAAAACTGGGGGTGATAAAAATTCAATCCTAATCAGTGAAGCAGGAGTGTCATTTCTTCATGTTAATTCCTGTTCATTCTAATTTTTAATTATTTTTCAGTTTTCTAAACTAGATAATTGTGCGTAATCAAAGTTTACTATGCTGTCAGGCAAAGATTAACTTGTGGTTTTGACTGTTTTGCTTAGGCCTGTATCAGATTTGATGATCTTAAACCCCTATTATGCGCTTATTTTAAATATTTTTGGTGTTGATGAAAGTTAATCCAGAAACTGCTTTGATTTGTTGAAGTTTTGTTTTGTGCATCATTAATTGATGGACAATAAATCTGATCCAGATCTGTAGGCATTACAAAATAGTTCGGATGAGAACAATTTTAATGAATTCCAAGGGTTGTAATACCAGAATGAAAAGCAAATTTGATCCGCAGTTCACCATAATATATTTTGTACCAAAAGTAAGCTCACATTATGGCAGACAGAATTTAAAAAAAGTCCAGACAAGTACAATTTTAATCAGATTCTCCTTATCAAAGGATTGTTATTACACCAGAAATCCGACCTCAGCCAGAACAAAACATCAACTGCTTGTTTGATCTCTATGACATCATTTATACGAACTTACAAAACAATCAGCCCATATCTACAAATCTGTGGACAAGTATTTAGTTTAAATGAAATATTTAACCACAAGAACCATACGAATCTTCCACCTTTGTAAAATCGCCAAATATTGCAGTACTGTTTCGATAGAGGTATTGGTACATTGCTATCTTTTTGTTTCACTCAGGGAGTCAAAATCGGGAAGTTAACGAAACTGTAGTCAGTTGAATAAGAGTGTGGAGGAGTATGCAGGTATTAATGCACTCATGATGTTTCCCAAACTTCCAATAATCACTAATGATAAGAAAGTAAAATCAAGGTTAGCAGTAAGGGAAAGAACATTTTCGAAAAACCTCCCTCCTTCAAATTGCGAACACAAAATAAAATGCAAAAATGCTAACATTCTTTTAATAGAACCTCTTTGTTAAGACATAGTAAAACTAATAACATACAGCTTTGAGGTTTCTGGGATTTTCGTGTCACTCGCGCAACCAATGTATAAGTCATCATTATTATCGATATCAATACATAGCGAGTTTAAAATACCAATAGTTTTTAAAGAAAACGTTTGAATAAACTGCCCTATACTATCAATTATATGAAGCAATGAGTTGTGCACGTCTGACACTATCAATTTTCCCAAATTGGTGACTACTAAATCTGAAGGTGTGAAGCTATCTGTATCAGTCTTCCCTTCATAAATCCACTTGGTAAGACCATCTGGGGACATTGCAATAATTCTTCCGTTTATTTTTTTCGATATTATGTCGATAAGATAAACGCAATTGTTTTTGTCACTTTTTATTCTTGTTACATCTGTCAACAGTTTTTTGTGTCCCAATCTTTTAATTTCAATTTTGTCATTGAAGTTAACAATTACTATTTTACGAGCACTTTTGTCGTTCGTTTTGAAGATGGGCCCATTATCTCGCAAACTAACATAGATTTCACTTTTCGTACTGACATGTACAGCTCTTGGAAATAATGGCGAAAAAGAACGAAAGTGTTCAACTCCATCCTTTGTTGCTATATACATGTTGCAGTCAAGTTCTATTATCGTGGAAAGGATATCTCCATTGACAGTTGGCGCCATATCGTAAATGTTATATTCCTTTTTATCCTGTAATTTTTGTAAAAGCTGTAAATCGGTATGTATGGCGTATTTACGCGTCTCAAATGAATATCCGCTGCTGAGCCATAATTCTTTGCTTCTTTTGTTAACACATAGTTTAGAAATACGAGAGATTCCTACTGATAAAGATTTTTCTATTTTTATTGACATGTGTACACCACACTGCAGACACCCAAACAGCTTTGCAATTGTTTCGTTTTTGATTGTAGCGAATTCAAAAGAAGGAAGTCTGGGGAAATCTTCCATCCTTATTTGAGCATCATCATTAACGGTGGAGAGCCATTTTTCAGTTTCTTTCATCGTTTCATGCAATAGCTCTACGTCACGAGCATTCCTTAAAATATCACTTAAGCATTCCCGTTTAACTGAAGAGTTTTCAATGATGTTTTCAATGTCAAATCTTTTTTCGGTGATGAACTTATTAACTAATGCCATCCTCTCTTCCAGTTCTTCAATCATTGATAACTTCTGGGTTTTAATTTCTGCGATCAGTTGTTCTTCTTGTGTGATAATTCTATTCCTTATATCCTTGAAATGTTCTGTAATATCAATAAAGTATTTTTCTATTTTTTCCGATTCTTTCTGGTAAAACGGTAAAATGAAATATTCGATCTGTGCGTCAAACGTTTTTATCTGTTCGATTTTTTTCTTCAGGATTTCTTCTAGTTGTAAGAATTGATGCTTTTGGTGGGACTGAGACAAACATATCGGACATACAAGCTGGTTACAACTTTGACAAAATATGCAGTAGGTCTGGTTGTCGTGAATTCTACATGGAACTCGTTTCGGTTTCAATGCACAAACAATCGGAGTGCCAATATCCTTTAATGCTATGATGCTGTGCGTCTCCGCCAATTTAAATTTCGGATGTATTTTATCTGTGCAAGTATCACACATTAATAGATCACATGCAATGCATTTCCATCTAACGGTACTGCTACTTTCGCATAATTGACAAATAATCAAAGTCTGGGCTTCACTTTGTAACTTTGCATCAGTCATTTTCCTCTTGTTTATCAGTTGTTTTTGTGAATAATGTTGATTTTTCCCTTTCTCTGTTTTATTATCATTTAAGGAAGGAAGTGTTTGAGCGGCATCAGAACTCAAAAAGATATTTTCATATCAACTCAATTGTTACTAAAATATTTTATTTGTTCGAATATTCACATCGATTGCTTCCTCATTTAACGGAAATTGACAATTGGTTTAAGGGATTTTCAGTCAATTAATATGACAAATTATTCAACAAAAATAGACTATATGGACAAAGACCAACTATACCGCAAGAATGACCGACAGAGCTGTCAAAAATATAAAAAAAATGCGAGGTCTGTGAAAAGAGCAGTCTTTTAAAATGGAAATGTACAGATTGTCAGTTATCGATGTGCCTGTTGTGTACGGAAAATATTCATACAAAATTTAAACTCGTTGAGACACATAAAATTATTTCATTTACAGATACTAGCGAACGGCTTAACCCCAATCACTGCCATGTTCATCGAAATCAATTATATTGTATATTTTGTCAAAGTTGTGACCAATTAATTTGTCCAACATGTTTGTCAGAGAACTATTTGCAGCATAGCTTAACAGATTTTGAAGACATCGTTATAAAATCTACTTCACGGATTAAATTATTAGCGGAACAAATTCAAAATAATGTAAAACCATTATGCAAGGAAACATTGCGCAAAATTAGTCAACTTCAGTCAGAACAACATTATCAATTTCAGAGCATCATTAGTTCAATAAAGCGCCAAGAAGAAATATTGAGTGTGCAAATTATGCTCCATAAAGAGTTTTTACTGACTAAAGTGCAACAGGAGGAGACAAAAACCAAAGACACACTTTTGCAGAAAAAAAGACGTTTACGAATAATATTGATAAAATGCGACAAATAAAAATGTTTTTTAACAATGCATTACAAGAACCAGATGTCGTAGATATCGATTACCTTCAGATGGAGACTGGAGAAGTTATGAAATGGTTATCAGCAGAAAAGTTGTCACGTCCCAGCATGCAAACAAACATGCCAACACTTCCGATTTTTGAGTCTATGAATATAAATAAGAAGATCGTTTCCAAAGCGTTTGGTTTCCAAAACTCAAGCCCGGATTCGTTATTGTCATTCGATAAATCATACATCTTGGACCTTCCAAGTGTTACTCGAATGAAAATTAGCAAAGACACCGAAACTATATATCTATGGACAGGTTGTAATTCCGCTAAGAAAATAAAAAAATATTGCATTCTACCAGATTTTAGACTAGAACAAGAAATAGTTGAAAAACAAATATATGACATGTCAATGACATCATCAGGAGACTTACTGTTTACTTGTTCGTATGATACATATTTGTATAGAGCATCAAATGACGGGACAAGAAAACTAAAGTCGTTTGCACCTTTATTTCCAACCGCAGTACACGTTAATTGTGAAGGTGAAATTCATATTAGCCTATACGAATATGTGATGAATAAAAGACATAGTAAAATAATTACTCTCGACAGCAGGGATAGAAAGGAAATAAAGCATTATGAAAACGGACATAACAAGGAATGGTTTGTGTGTGTCACGCGTATAACTGACGATTCTGATAGCATTTATCTTGTTCATGTTTTGTTTGAAAACCTAGAAGGTAGAATAGTGGCAATTTCCAAAAAGGACGGGCTACTTAAATGGACATTCGATGGACAGGTGGAAAAGAGATATCCTTTTACTCCATCGGATTTTGTGAAAACGAAAGTCGATAGCTTGGCTGTAGCCGACGTACGGAACAATTTTATATACATAGTTGGTAAAAAAGGAACTCTTTTTCAAATGATTGACACAACTAAGATTGGCTTTACTCTACCGTGTTGTATTGACATTGACGAAAACGATCTACTCTGGGTTGCATTTACACCAACATGTAAAATTGCAAAAACTACAAATATACATGTTTTTCGTTGGGATTTGATAATGTCGCATGATCACTGAAATATAATTGAAGGGACGTTATCTACGATTTAGACAATTTAGAAATAAGATTTCTTCCTTAATATAAGTAAAAGCGGAATTTCGAAATACTATTGTTGGGAATATGTGAATTAAGTAAGAAAACGTTGCATGTTCTAATATGTGAAATCGATCTATATAATGCCCAAGTATACAAGTGACACCTTACAAAGTCTTTACGGTACAATATATGAAACGACAGACTTTCCCACGTTGTGTTCGCGCCGTTTTTACAACATTCTGGGGATTGCAAAAAGATAAAATTCTATAAACAATACAATCTCAAGTGTGAATAACAAATTTTCATGCAATTAGAAAATATCTTGACGCTTGAAAATTAAAGTCTATGTATAGAAAATAATTACTGGCTCAGTATAGTGGTGGTGATAACATTTGACACTCTAACACTTGATAACGATTAACTGTTCATATACAAAAGAGAGTTAACAGCTCATATTTTCCCTTAATTTCATCTCGATTTGATGGCTGATTCCTCCTCAGCACCTTTTAAAATTGCTTGACGTCTTGGTCAGTGGAATGTCGTGTACAGTACTTTGTTCACAAGCATTTTTTATTTCTAACTCGGTGGTACGGTATGTAGTGTTTTGTTTTTCTGTTACATCCCTCGTTATCAATTCTTCCAACGAAACGTCTATGCTCTTTGTTCTTTATTGTAGTGTCATAAGCTTTCACGATACTTGTTTCCTTTAACGGACCGGATGGAAGGTAGCCTAGATTTGTTTAACATCGGTAGGTCCATCTCCGCGATTGATTTGGTCTTCAACAAACTGCCAATAGTAATCTGCTTCTACTTAAACGTCAATTTTGAACATACTTTCGTCGGTGATCGGACGCTCTAGATTTAAACCTTGCAGATATATTATGTACTTGTTTCTCAAGTCTATTTTTCGATTGCATGGTATTTTCTGTTTCGTCTCTGTCTGGACCAGTAATGTACCTTTACTTAGGTGTTGTATAGTATTGCCAGTGTCTCCGAAGCATAATAGTTGTATAGTTTCTGTGTCGTCGACTAAAAATTTTAATTCCATAGCAAGATTTTCGGTTATGAACGAACGTTGTGCACCTTCATCAAGAAGTTATTTGCGTCGATACTTATATCATCGGACCAAACGGGTGCAACTGCTGTTTTTCATAATACGATAGAATGTGCCTTTTGCGAAGAACTTTTGTGTCGTCTTCTGTTTTTCTCTCTTTATCATTCACAATGCTAACATTTACGAAATGTGATGATTCAGTAAATTTTTCGTGTTCATATTCGTCGTTTTCGATACGATTTGCGATTTGATTCATGTAAAAAGTAAAATCACAAAAATACTGAACTCCGAAGAAAATTTAAAACGGAAAGTCCCTAATCAAATGGCAAAATCAAATGATAAAACACATCAAACGAATGGACAACAACTGTCATATTCCTGACTTGGTACATGCATGTTCAAATGTAGAAAATGTTGGATTGCACCTGGTTTTATAGCGCTAAACATCTCACTTGTATGACAGTTCAATAAATTCCATTATGATTACAACGATGCATAAACCAAACAGACATAATCGGTAAAATTGTCAAAATATTGGTACAACAGTCATCACTGTGTCAAAATCTCAAAACAAACAAAGAAGCACAAAAAGCATCAATTCAACAACTACATTCATTGCTAACTTATATAATTTTCATGTTTTATTTGTGAAGTTGATACGGAATATTTATCAACAAGGTCGAGTAAGTAGGTTCGACTTTGGACCTGTGTACTTCTGTCACCAACCATTGATTCATTGCATATACTAGTATGATGTTTTTCTTACAATGACGACATCCACGTCTGGATTTACATTCATTGACTCGGTGCGTACCGAGACACTTAAAGGAAAGATTGCTGCGTTTTACCATATCTATTCGTTCTTTAGGGTCTGTAATCTGTGTACAGTTCATTGGTATGTGAATTTCTTAACAGTAAATACATGGTCTCGTGGTCTGAACACGTTAGTTACTGTTTACATTATCGAATCTTGGCGTATATAACTCATTTGCGATAGATTGTGTTTCAACAAAAGCTGCTACTGAACACCATAAGGATAACACTATGAATTGGCATCTTCAATTACAAATGAATCCCAAGAAAATTCGTTTTCTATCTGAATCAAGGAAATACCTATCCCTACACTAAATAGTGTAAGAACTATCTGAAAGTAAGGTTATATTGTTTCCATGGACAGTACAGAGAGTTTCTGGATTATTTATCGAAAAAGCATTATCAAGATATTGATAAGGGTTGTTGAATTTATTGACTTTATGCAATGAAAACGGGTCTTTACTTAGTTTTGTCATACACTGCGATTCATAGTGTTTGTTTTTTGTTCTGAGTCCAGATTGTTCTTTGCATTGCGTCATGTCCAGTGTGTTAATTAATGATGTACTTAGGTGAGGTTAGGCAAAAATTAATAAATTAAGAAGTTAAAATTGATACCATTATCTGGTAGAGCATCAATTAAGGATAAAAATAAGCAAACAATATTGATAGGTCATGGACCTCCTTTTCGAGATATTTGGGATTTAAAATATTGGTGGGAAAAGGCTGACTCGGACTTTTACCTTATATTTGCATTGGTATTATAAGGTCTAAAAACAAGAGAACGAAAATTAAGAATCTTCTAAAATTTTGGTAATTGACCTTTCATGAGCTATTAAGTCTTATATGAAAAAATAAATGGGTGTTATGGGGCAAAATATTTTACATTGTATTGTATGGAAAAACACCAAGGAGTCCGAACATTTGACACAAATTCCAAAACCTCACCTAAGTACATCCTTAAGGTGATATGGGAGTATAAACTAGAAATTAAAAAAAGAAATCATACTTTTCCAGAAAGTAGTATATTTTATACTTATTGACTGGGTAAAGGTAGAATAGTAAGTTTATATGTTTTTAATCTTATTAAAAGAAGATTTGGCATGATTGCCAATGAGACAACTGTCCACAAGAGACCAAAATGACACAGACATTAACAACTATAGGTCACCGTACGGCCTTCGACAATTAGAAAAGCCCATATCGCATAGTCAGCTATAATAGGCCCCGATATGACAATGTAAACTGAAACAAATCAAACTAGAAAACTAACGGCCTTATTTAAATAAAAAATGAACGAACATCAAATATGTAACACATAAACAAACGACATCCACTGAATTACAGGCTCATGACTTGGGACAGGCACATACATAGATAATGTGGCGGGGTTAAACATGTTAGTATCTGATGTTCAGTGACTGTCGTTTGTTGAAGTGGTTCATAAGTATTTATCGTTTTTTTTTTCATATAGATTAGACCGTTGGTTTTCCTGTTTGAATGGTTTTACACTAGTCATTTTTGTGACCTTTTATAGCTTGCTGTTTAATGTGAGCCGTTTAAGACCGTACTTTGACCTATAATGGTTTACTCTTTCTAATTCCGACTTAGATGGAGAGTTGTCTCATTGTCCTTCGTCTCACATCTTCCTTTATCTATAATGAGTATATTTCTTATCAATTTGCGAGAATTTAACGTCGGTAAATTAGTGTGGCCTTGATTTGTCTCATACATCATGAACACACTGTTGTTCTTTATTTCTTCAGATAGCTGTCGTTGTAAATTATTGACGATGATATTTGGTAAGGGATAAGTAGGTACAGAAGATATTTGAGTTTTGTTTTAGGTTTCCTACGTTTTACCTATATTACTATTAGGCTAATTAATGGAATGCAACTCGTTGTTATGAAAGGCAAAATATATATAAAACGTGGGGTTATGCATGTCTACGTTGGTAATTCTTTATGCTATCATTGGATCTCATTCTTATAATCTGTTTTCCTTTTGGACATATGTCAATGAGACAAAAACCCATTTTCACAAATAACCAAAGAGGGCAACTAAAGATAGACAGTTGTCTATACAATATGTGAATATCTAAACCGTGCCGACAAAAATATGAAAAGTTAACCATTGCTAAGCAGAAACTCTCACAGATCCCCTATCTACGCTATCTATACTACTAAAGTAGGATACCGAATTCATTGAGCCGTAACTCTTCTGAAACCATACAAAATTGCAAATTTTTATGATAATACGTATAAATGTAGTGTTTTGTACTTGTTTTTTTTTTAAACTATATTTTTCCACAGAAAACGTAGCGTTATGTGAAAATATCCCAATCCGGAGACCGTTATCGATTCGTGTCTAAAACACTTCAAATGCTTAGTCGACCTACTGCCCGCGAAATTGAAGACACTTTGTTACTACACTTACACGATTGTACCGAGATTTTGTGGGCATCTTCTAAGATATTATAGAATACAACTATTGAAGAGGTTCCTGATCTGGTACAGTTTGTTTTCCATAAACACTTATGCAGTAAAGTATAAAGAAGTCAAACGTTTCAATATCATTCCACTTTGATAGAACGGAGTTCTTAAGTATATTTTTAAATACATATCCTGATTCAAATCACGATTAGAGTGGATTATTTTATCATAGAACCCGGGTTAAAGATCAAACTTGGTACATATAGGCAATGCGGAAATAGCTCTCACAAAACAATTAGCAAACCAATTAGAACAGGATAATAAAAACAAGTGTTGTTCTACAACACAAGACAAAACTCATGTGATTTTTCCAATGCATCCGTTCTTTCTAGCTGCATATGGGAAATTAAAAACAAAACTGTTTGTGACCTTCATTGATATATAGTCATGTGACTAATCAAAAAAACTAAAAAACTTAAAAAAATAATAATCAAAAATACTTCCTTCTAAAACTATGGATGAAAATGTATTTACTATATATTATATCATCAGAAAATGTTTTGAAGTATGTAATATCTTAGAAACATGAATTATGCTATAGTCTTAAGACAGGCTAAAGTTAATTGTAGAATTTTTTTTTAGCAAATCTTTCTTTCATATTCAAACCAAAGAAGCAAAAGATATATAAGGGATATTCAAACTAATTTAGAAAATAACCCCACACAAAAACCCCAATTTACTCTTGGTTGGGATACATGCTATATTTGCCCCAGCTTTAGGATAATTTTTCATGTCGTTATGATCGTATTTCAGTGTAGACTATTTTCTCATATGTCTTGCCATTTTGGCAGAACACGTGATCAATTTCTATCAGTTCTTAAAGAAAGTAATGTAATTTGACCTATAATTCTTTGTTACCATATTTTTTCTATTGTACAGGAATATAAAGTGTTCGTTTTAAATCACACAGTAGGATACAGAAAGTGTGTTGCATTATATTCCAGCGAACGATGACTACATTATATTCTCGATTTTAATGTGCATTTGAGACAAATTCGTGGTCCCCCCGTCACCAATCATTGTTTAAGGCCCCAAAAAATAAGACAACAAATATTATTCACGGTTTAAATGTTAGACGTAAGATGAATTTGCATTGAATGAATCAAGGAACACCTTTACAATAGTGTTTTTGATCACATTTGATGTGGTGTAATATAATTTAATGCAAATTCGTCTTCTCGTTAATATATCCAATACATAAGTTGTAATTATAGTCAATATCATTACACAGAGGTCTGAAATACCAATCGTTTTTGCGGACAATATTTGAACAATTGAACAATATTGAACGATACAATGTAACACACAGGTTCTCATATCGAAAACAATTACATTGTTATAATTAGAGAGGACGAAAACGGATGGTTAAAAGTCGTATGTCTTGTCTCTATGCCTCTCGTAGATCAATTTAGTAATACCATTAGGATCAATTGCGATAACACGACCGTCCAAATTTGAGGTTTCAATGACATAGACGTATTTGGTTTTGTCAATTTGTATTCGTGTTACGTCTGTAAACATCTGTTTTGTCCTCAAACTGTTTTATTTCTTTTTTTTGCCTTTACCATCTATATATTATTACTATTTTTCGTGATCTCATTTCGTTATTTTATAAATAGGTCTAATGACTCGTAAACTACCTTCAACATTTACATATATGGCTTTTCGGAGTATAAATATCAAAAAAGAGCAAAACCCTCTGAAAACATCAGATGTTGTTATGTATACGCTAGATGTAAGTTCTAATTCAGTAAAAAGAAGATCTCCATTGTGGTCTAATACCATAGCATATATATTGCATCCTTTTTTTCATCTTTTATTTCTTAGTACCTGTACCTCTGGGTGTAGGGCGTTTTAATGCGTATCGACCAATGAACCGCTGCTTATCCACAATTTGCTGTTGTGTCTGCTTATTCAAAGTGCAGCAGTGTTTGAGATGCTGATTGTTACAGATTTCTTAACCTTTGTGGATATGTGTATCTACGACTGAAGGAACTCGAATGCTTTCTCAAATGTTTTGTATTTCATAGTGGCTGATTCAGAACCTGGAAGATTGGGGTAATTCTTTAATCTAATCCCGAAAGACTTATCGAAACCTATAAACCATTGTTCAATCTCTTTCATCGTTTCATGAAGCAGGTCTACTATTGAGTTTTATTTGTAAGACCTCGCTTTTTTCAAGATTACATGTTGAATTTCTTTTTCTGTCCTTTTTTTTTTATTATCTTGTAGTATAATATTTGCAACTGTTTTCTTCTTGTGTTCTCAAGATCTCTAGTAATTTTTACCGCTCTTGATTGAATTTCTGCTATCAACGTTCCTTCTTGTTCCACAATACTGTGTCTAGTATCTTCAAAGTTCTTTTCAATATTTGACAAAAATATTTCGATTTTCTCTGATTCTGTTTTGTAAATTGTGATAAATAATTTTCGATCTGATTATCAAAATTCTTCAGTTTGTCGAATTGCTGCTTTAAACTCATATGAAACGAGTGACCGGTGAAAAATAATGTTTATCCAATTTTGAACTAATGTCTAGATATATCATAAATTAAGACTTCTGTGCACGATTTAAACTTTTTTCCCTTAGATTCCGTAAAATCATAAACAAATATTTCAATGGAACAGCGTTGTTGTGAAAATATGGCAGCTAATTAATGATCGTGATTTGAATCCAAAGTTTTACGATTGTCACCAGATTGTAAACAATCAACAAAAAAGCATGGACATTCAGGTAAGCACATGTATAACAGATACACTAAGATATAGTTTATTTTGATGACGGAGCGATGTTTACGTTTGGTTTTCTAATCGCACTTGCGTATTGCGATCACCGATTTTTTTTACTTGAAAGGTCACGCTGCATACTGAAAACATTTCGACGAATTGTTTGCTTGAAGCAAGCAATTAAAAAAAAGTAAACTTCTTCAAAATTTGGACAACTTATAGAAATTCTTGAGAAAAAGGTATATTTTTTGCAATAAACACTAGCCATTTAGTTATAAAAAACAAATGCATGATTTGAAATTTCATATGACTTTAAAATACTTTCTATTTCTAATAAATCGTGTTTTTGATGGTTTTGTGACAAACTTGCAGGATACATTAGCACAAAACAGCTTTTGCCAAATATAAAGTGAATTTTGTTGTCATGAACTTTGCAGGGAATGCGTATTCTTTTTACAATTGTCGAAATCGGTGTATACATATCCTCTACTTGAATGATATTATGCGTGTCTACCAATTTAAATTTCGGATGTATTTTTTGTGTACAAGTTTAACACATAAATAAGTCGCACGTAGTACTTTTCCATTTGATCTCAATGATAATCTCACACAATTGACAGATTAGTTATACTTGAGGATTATTTTTTGATAACGCAACATGCGTTTTCTTCTGGTCAATTTCCCAGGTATTTTGTTTCATATGGATATTATTCTCTTTTTCTTTTTTCCTATTTTTTTTAAAGATCATGTTCAAAACGGAAGTAATGACTTCGTATTTGGTTTATTTGTAATCGTTTTGTGCGTTCATGAATGATGGTACCGTCCGGTATCATGCACTTATGAAGAGGCTGTGCCAATAAGCATAGAGCTTCAGGTTGAAAGTGAAAAAATTAAAAAATCCTCAAACCTTGCTTAAAATGAACATCTTAGTCTTAAAAGATCATACGACAAACAATAACGATCATTTGTGAGGAAAAAAAACTTTTTTGACAGTTAACTAATGGTTACCATAGGAACTTGTGAATCTGAGACACTATTTGAGATAAAAAACAGGATATTCCGACATGAAATATAATATCAGAATAGAGAATAGTGGTTATTGCAAGTAAATATTTTAATTATATAACCTTAAAATTATAAGCTGAAAAAAATCTTTTCTTCAAAAAATGTTTATTTATGGTTCCTATGGTAACAGGAAAATCAAAGGGTTCAAGTTTATAAATTTTACACAAAAATAAGCAATTTTTGGGTCAAAATTGTAAAAAATCCAGATGTATATAATATAAAATATAGTATTGACAAAAATGAATGACTATCATATAATTCAAAGAAAAAATAAAATTGGGTAGACTATTGAATTTTTATTGGTGACAGCTACCCAACATTATGCTCTTTCGGAAGCAATTTTGTACAAAAACTACCAATTTCGTCACCTAAAAGGGGTCACTTTCATAAAAAAAACCGAACATATGATTTAATTTGTACTGACAAAATAAGTGTCACTTAAAAGTGATTTCAATTGAGTAGAAAAGTATGCATAAAATCTCAATGGCAACCATCTTTTTTGCATAGCAACCTACTGTGGCTGAAAATATTTAATGATGATTTTTAACAAAAATGTACAAAATAAGTCACTTGAAGCCTGCTGGTGATAAAATAAAACACAATAACAGTCAAATTGTGCGTTAAAATATGCGAAACTCTCCTTAGCATCACTTATTCATGACAAAAATGCCTAGTAACCAACTGATACTTTAAAATACCCACGCTCAATTCATGGATAACACGCACAATTCAAAAGTATAAATACCTGATAAAAACTAAACTAACATAAAAAGATCAATTATGCATCATGTGCATAATGATCTTATATTGAAAAATATCTTATGTTACACTACTTATTGCATAGCAACCAGCATATGTGGTGTAAAAGAGGGACATTCAAACTCATAATCAAAAATAAACTAACGATGCCATGGCTTTAAACGAAAATGACAAACATGCAATAGTTAATAAAACACAATACAGAAATTAAAGATGAAGCAACCCCAACCCCACAAAAAGCTTTGAGGTGATCTCAGGTGCTCCAGAAGAGAATGCTGATCCTGCTCCACATGTGGCACCCGTAATTAAATTATATTATTTCATGATAATTCAACAAGAATCAACTTTATTCGATGATTTTATGCATTCAATCTGTCTTTGAAACAGCAATACGCGAAAAATTGCATAGGCTCTTCTGGGAAGTTGTGACTGGAACAAGATCCAAGTGTAATAGCATACGATATAGTTACAGGGGAGGTAATATTTATTTGACGCTGATAACGTAAAATATTGTTTTCGCGACGTCAAACTGAGAAATATCAAGAAAAGATGTATAATTCGACTGACTTTTATCATTCAAACTAATAACGTTTGTATGAAGATTATTTGTATCTAGTTTCAAGAAAGTGTCAATAATGTATTTTTTTTATTTAATAAATAAACAGCAAAAATGCGTTTTTTCTACATTCATGAATATTTGATAAATATAAATTTAAAAAGAATTCATGAATTTAAAGATTTTTTTTTATAAAACAGAAATTACAGATAATTTAATGAAAAACAGCTTGTGTTTATCATTTAAAATAAAAAAAAGTTATAAAACTGAGAATGGAACTTTATGTATTTCTTTGAATGGAACTTTATGTATTTCTTTGAATGGAAAATTAAGTCCACAAATCCAAATTTTGTGCAAATATCTGAAATTTCTACCTTATTTTACTCAAAAAGTAGCACATGAAGGTATATATTTTATTACATATTTGATTTAATCAGGACTGGTATTAATAAATACGCAAATTTCATCAAAATTTCAATATGGGATTAAAACTGTATTGTATGCCCTAAAAACACTTCTCTTTGATTTTTCAATACTAAAGGAGAGGGTGACCATAAATATTTTCAGCCCTCTGCATTCGAAAATAAAGTCATAATACAAGTAAGATTTAAAAAAAGGTCAACATAACCAAAATTGGCCAAGGAAATATGGCCTTTCAAATTACAAACCGATGTTGAATTACTGCCGTTCAATTGCTAATTGCCATTGACCCATAAAGAGTTATTGGCAATTGCAGAAAGTTTTTCAACACTTTTAGTAAACTTTGTAATTTTTTACAAAAATAGCTCCTGCTAAATATCTGGGCCAAATAAAACCAAATTTGGTCTAAAATTCATTGTCTAATGGCCTGTTGATTTATCAATAAAGTTATCATACTTTTGATAGACTTGTCTAATTTTACTTTTATGTTTTTTCTACAATTTCAGGATTTAAATAATCGCTTTTATTATATACTTAGTAGTAAATACAGATAAATTGTATGTGTAATAAATCATTAACCTATAATCTGTATGACGTCATTTCAAACCTCCTTATCTATATGACATCATGTCACATAAAAAAATCTACTTTAAGTATATGTATATAATAAAGTGTATATGATATGGCTTTTTCAATATCACACACCATATCAACCCTCAACCAATATAATCCCTCGAGCAGAGCTCTTGGGATTATATTGGTGTCTCGGGTTGATACGGATGTGATATTGAAAAAGCCATATAATATTCTCTATGTATCATACCTCCCTCTGTCAGATAAGATTGTCAACAAAAAATACTCAATTGACTTTATTGTAGGGTTGTCATTTCAAATAGAAATTAAAGTGAATATTATTATTTGATCTATTATCTTTTTAAACTTTTGGGATTTAATCTTTACAGAGCCCCGTAGGTGCCATGTACATATAAATATTTTGTTTGCTGTAGATTTAATCAGGTGCGCATCAGTTTGAAAATTCGTGTGCATGACTTTTTAAAGCATGTGCATGACGTCTAACGTCATCCGAACAAATTTAAATTGTGCGCATAAGTTTCAAAAATTTGTGTGCATAACTTTCAAAAATATTTCGCACGACTTACAAACTTGTAAGCTCCTCCCTATTGAATCAGTCAACTTTGTTTGAAAGTCGTGGTCACTAGTTTTTAACGGACCGCAAACATTTCTTGACGTCGTATATTGGTATGATGTCGTCTTAGTCGGCGTCATCGTCGTCAGAAGACACATTTGCTTTCCGGACAATAACTTTGATTTAAGAGAATATCAAAATAGTAAGCTTGGGATTGATTTTCGGGGTTTTGGTACCATCAGGTAAAGAAGAATCGGGGACCAAAAGGGGATAATAAGAAGGTTTTTTTTTTACATTTTCCTGACAATTACTTTTATTTAAGTGATTGGATATTTCTGTAAGTCTAGCACAAAGTACAATACTATAAATGGAAAACTTGGGGGTAATAACTCCAAGAAGGGTTAAAATTTATTTTTTAGGGGGATGGGGGTGTCATATATGTTTTGTTTTTTCCCATTAATCATTTCTGATTTATATATATAAAAATATTAGGTTTTTCGTAATAGTTAGAAATCTTCAATTGAATAGTATTGCGCAATATTGAGAAATATTTAATTGCACAGTATTGCGCAATATCACAATGTTACACAATATCAAGAAATCTTCAATTACACAGTATTGCGCAATAGCAAAAAATCTTCCATTTTACAGTATTGCACAATAAATCTTCAATTGCACATAATTGCGTCATAGTAAAATTGCCAAATAACAGAAAATCTTCAATTACACAAGTTGTTGCATTAGCAAGAACTATTCAATTCCACAGTATTGCGCAATAAGCAAAAAATATCTGATCGCAAAGTATTTTGCTATAGCAAGAAATCTCTAATTGAAAATTAAACAATAGTTGGTATAAAAGTTAAAAAAAAAATGTGGTATGATTGCCAATGACTCAGCTCTCCATAAGAGATCAAAGTGACACAGAAATTAACAACTATAGGTCACTGTATGGCCTTCAATAATGAGCAAAGCCAATACTGCATAGTCAGCTATAAGAGGCCCTGAAATGACAATGTAAAACAATTCAAAAGAGAAAACTAACGGCCTCATTTAAGTACAAAAAAATACGAAATACAAATATGTAACACATTAACAAACGACAACCACTGAATTACAGGCTCCTGACTTGGAACAGGCACATACATGCATAATGTGGTGGGGTTAAACATGTAAGCGGGATTTTGCCTATTTCAAATTTTTAAGATCTTTCGCCACATTTATTATGTGTCAGAAACCTATATTATGTCAAAACCTTGATCACAATCCATTCAAACTGTATCAAACTTCAATAGTGTGTCCAAAAATGCACCAACTGTTCAGTGTTTTACCTCAGCTGTCGGGATTTAAATTAATTTAAAGTTGGGACCTCAGGATTTATTGTTTTCAAGCCAGGGATTTCAGAATGAGGACCCCTTCTACCCCTACCTCTTTATACTAATACAATAGATACAACATTAATGCAGTTTAAGTTAAAGTTTTAGGTATATTCCTTCCATGGATATATATATAAAATGAGAGAAGAGTCAGTAAAATGACAGACTTTTTTTGTGTATTAGATGAGCTCAAATAAGGAGTTGTGGTATAATTGCCAATAAGACAAATACTCACAAAATACCAAAAACTGATGTGTCTACTGTTGGTCTTCTTACAACCTTCTATATTGAGCAAACCCCATACTCTATAGCAAGCTATAAACAATGATAAAAACCAGCAGCATGAACAAATATTTAAAGCAAATAAATTAGAAAACCATGCATTATTTAGGCTTTAACTATAAACTAAGAAATAATATTTATGGCAGACTTTGAAAATTGAGTATGAAAATGGGGTATATGTCAATGAGACATTAACTCAACCAAATGACTACCACTGAATCACATGCTCCTGAATTGGGACAGGCACTTACCTTATGTGTGAGGTGAGGGGGTAATTTGTTTACAAGCTTAACCCTACTAGTCTTGAACAATAGTGTAAAATTTCGCACCAAAATGGTTCAGAAACTTCAGGCAAATACCATGTAAATTGACTGATTTTAAAAATCAACAGGTTTTGAATTAAAGATGCTTGACCATAGTTGGAATAAAGCAAATAATTAACATTTAGGTTATTTTAATAGGATGTTGTGGGTGCGTTAATTAGAAAAAGAAGTTAGATTAATAAGTATAGTGAATTCTAATCAGACCAACTCTGTAAAGTTATCAACTGTTGAACATATAAACAAATCTCATTTGTGTAATTGGAAAGGTTGGAATAAATGAACTTAATATTTAAAACAATCAAAATCATTTATGAAATTCAGGACTTAGTATTACATTAGAGGGGCATAACCAGGGTTGGTGAAATAAAACAGGGTTAAAATTGTAAATTTTAAATGCCCATTAATATAGTAAAATTTTAAGACATTTTGAACCAATTTAAAAAAAAAAAAAAATAGCCCCCCCCCTTTTTCAAACCCTGAATCCACCTTTATTAGTCCCCAGTACTTGATGATTGGCATACTCCATCTATAAACAGTTATATCATGAAACAAAACAGTGTAATAATGTTAGTAGATAAGCAGTAGGGTGACGCCAGGTCATCTCAAGTCTTCATCCCATATCTGGCACACTTCAGAAAACTCAGAAGAAATGGGGAAAAAGGCATTTTTGAAACCGTCAGCAAAACAATTCTTTTAAGAGTCTACCCAATTTTATTTTTTGGATTAACAGTATAGATATTTAATATTAGGATTACATAATACATATTATCACTGTTAGTCCAGAATTTTGTATTTATATGATACAAATCAGGTCGTATTCCTTAATATTTCAAATTTGAATTCCTTTACATTTTCCTGTTGCCATAGCAACGTATTACAAAAGCATCATCACTGATAAAAATGTTTTATATGATTTGCAGTGGTAACCTTACTTTGTACTTCTAACAACAAACACACTCCTAGTCACACGTTTGCTCTAGGTAGCCTGCAAATGTGTTGATTTTTGTCTAATTTTGGTACGCTTTTTGGACTCGTGACTAAGGAAACATTTTCCTTAGATACGAGATGTAATGATGTAATCGAAAATTATTTTTTTCTCTCTAAAATGTTTTATATGATATAACAAATCAATTAAGAGCACTTTAAACAAAATCTAAATTTTTGCACATTCCATGTTTGTACAGTATGAAGCTCTATGCTTATTAGTATGTCAGAAACTTATAATTAATATTATTGATAAAAAATATCAATGACCATATCATGATTCTTTTAAACGGTCGATGATTTTCGAAAAACAGCTTTTTTGAATTTTACAAAAAATAGGTTGTCTTAAAATTACCCCAAACCACTGGCTAAGTAAAATTCTTAAAATATAACTAAACACTAAGAACTTGAAAAACAGTTTTCTCGGACATTTCTTTGAATTTAATGCAACCACTTATACACCTGTACTGCGACTCACAGGAAGTAAACATGTTCCAATCTGCTCATGAGGTCAATGACATACATATCACACGTATTTAAAATCTAACTCAGCTGATAGGGATATGGAATGAGACATAAGAGCAATGATCGTGGAGATGAGATATTTGCAGTGGACAGAACTTATTGCTTATTAGCAAACTAGAAGCACTAAAGACCCTGAGTTTTACAGCTAGGTCTATGTGCATCTTCCACATTTGACATTCTCCAACATTGTAGACTAGAATAGAACTGATGACAAAAATCTCTTTTTTGTGGATTTTTTTTTATTGCTTACTAATTGTTCTGCTAATTGTCTTTATTCCATATTTTGTGACATTTTTACCTATTATGTCTGTTTGTTTTGTTCACACATCGAACTACCATCATTGGCATTGATACCACCCATCCTTAATGTATACGTATGCCAATGAAGCATCTTAATCACATGCTTAATCTTAAGCTTGTGGGTCTTGCGATTGCACGGTGATATCCGATTATGACTTTTAATGTAAAACTGGACATTTAATGTTTTTCACAATGGACATTTTATGAACATTTATTTGTACATGCATAACTTGTTGTATGCGTCAAATAGTATTTCAGGAACACTGATTTAACGTGGGAGGGATGTAAAAGGAATGGATTGTTTCCGTTTTCATTACTTAATTATTTCAGGCTGTTTATTTATTACTAGATAATTTTTCATTTATCTTAGCCTTATTCTATTTAATTTATGTATTGAGAGACTAACATTTAGGTTTCTTTGTTTCTTTGGTGTTTGTGATAATTTTGCAATGTTATTTTTTTGCTTACCATATTAAGGAAAATGTTTCAAGAAAATAATTGTAATATTCGAATACTAACTAATTAACCTTAGAACGAATCGACTTTCTCAATACTATTCTCATTAAGACTGAATTACAATAAGACGGTTTGTCTGTCTTATAATAAACTGCATGGCGTCTTGATGGCTAAGCTAACCTAAAGGGCAGGATAGGGTTTTCAGGTAGGACTTTTGTTTGAAAATGCTTCAGCTGTAAAATATGTCAATTGTCGTATTGTTTAATATATATTCCTTAATTTGTTATTTGGTTTTACTGCTTTTAGTTTTCTTTAAAATGCAGATTAGAACAGAGGGATGTAATATAAAAGTAGTAATACCAAACACAATTCTGTACGGTACAAACAGGTTCTTAAATGTTGCTGACAGACATGTTAACGTTATTTTCAATAAAAAATACAACTTTTATTGTTGTCAGTAAAAAGCCATCCTTTTATATGAATAAAACATGACGCCTTTGAATCACTGATTTTCTTTTGAAATATAGTCCAGTTAATATCTATATGTTATGCAAAAACCTCGTATCTCAATATTTTGCGGAAATCTTTTTATCGATTATTTAGAATTAAATATGTATGTTCCACTATATGCGAAAATATCTGACCTTCTAACCAATCATTAACCCGAGTTCTGTCATGTGACGAAAAAGTGAAGTTGGATTAGTGAGAAATATTGTTGTGCGAAAATATCGTATCTCAAAATAAAAACACTCGGCACGGCAGCTGACATAATTTCAGGTATAGTTTTATCAATTTAAGGTTTTCAAAGCTGATATAACTTAGAAATAATGAAACGCTTTAAAATTACAATATAATTTAACCTTTTTATGCATGTTTTGAAAGATAAACAAACAAAACAAAAAGTAGTAATACCAAACACAATTCTGTACGGTACAAACAGGTTCTTAAATGTTGCTGACAGACATGTTAACGTTATTTTCAATAAAAAATACAATTGTAGTGGTTATTTCATTCGGTAGATGTGTTTATATGAGTTGTAATTCGTTCATTTGAAGATTTTTTATTGTCCGACATTTTAGCTCCAATGTTGACTTGAGTTACGATGCTTTAGACCGAATCATAGATAATGATTGTTGCTTTGATAGGTGCAGTAATACAGATAAATAAATAAAACTAACATAAGAAAAGCACCCCTTTTGAAAATATAAAAAAATGATTAGAAGACAAAGAATCTAAAATAAACTTTACAGATAAAAAATACGAAATTTATAGTCTTTTAAATGGAAACGAAAAAAAAAAATGCATTTAATTCAAGATTTATTTAGTAAAAACAATATGTAAATAAATTAGTCGTGAGCTGAAAATAAAATGCTTGAAAAATACAAATAAATTTTCTTTCTCAGGTTTATCGAATAATGTCTAAACAAGATGTCACAGTCGGCAAATTCAGACTCTACTGAACACGAAGAAGAATGGACTTGTTTTATATGCAATCTTGAAGCAAATGATAGATTTTCTTTGGATACTGAACTACTAAGTGCTTCATGTGTTATATTGATTGAGTCAAATGGAACCAGATGGTTAAAATGTGCTGGATGTGATAGACGATACCACATGAATTGTGTCACAAATATACCTAAAAACATAACTGACGACGATTTTCCTGAAGGTGTTTATTTATGTGACGAATGTGGATGGTTTGCTAGTGGAGCTTATGATTCTGACAACAATTCAAATTGATCATGTCCAAATATGAATGGCAGAGAAACACTCCTTTAGACACTGATTATCGTGTGAATAAAGATACAAATATATTGCAAACATTTTTAAAGAGAGAACGTGGACATTATTCTTCAAAGGGACGGCATTTTGACTTCATTCCGACAATATATTACACTTGGTTTAAAGTAAATTCACCTCGATATCAGGTCATCGATAGAAACCCAAATAATTTTGACCAGTACCAAAGCATAGAGTGGAAATTTCACCCAAATTGCAAAAATGGATGCTAATAGATTATCACGAGGACAACAGTTAGTTGAACATGCATTGAAAAACAAAGAAATCGAAGACAGACCTTTGGAATCTTCTCAGTCTATTTCTATGTTAAATGCATCAACGTTTCTTCGCATTCAAGGAGAAACACTTCAAAATTATCGTCAGATCAAAGAAAAAGACTTGGAATGTAATGAATCTGACAATTTTGATTCAGACAAAGAATTTTCTCAGCATGATTTAGATGATTCCACAAAAGACCCAGACTGGGGACCAGAAAAAGATTCAAATAATAATGATGCAATTGATTCAGAAAATGATGATTCAGACTTGGAACAGAACAATGTACAATCAGAGAAATCAGTTCTGGAGCCAGATAATAACATTATCCAAACAGATGATGCAGGTCTTGAAAACACAGGACACACTAGGACTAAAAGAAAGAAAAAAGCACCAGCCGAGTGGTTGAAGAATACAAATAAAAGACTAAGAATGGAAGGCAAACAATACAAAGGAGTCCTAAAAAATGAGAAAGGAATAAGAACCTACTGTATTGACCGAGAACAGAGAATAATGGCTCCTAGTGGATGTACCAACAAATGTAAGAAATCAGAGAAAAGAAAGTGTCAAATATTTGAAGAAAAAGAAAGAGAAGAAATATTTAACGGTTTCTGGCAACTCATATGGGAGGAAAAGAAAGTATTTGTTTGTAATCTAGTTGAGAAACATGATGTGAAACAAAGAACAACTGTTGGCGCAAGCAGAAGGAAATGTTCGTACTCATATTTCTTGACCAAAAACGGTTCAAAATTTCCTGTGTGCAAAAGCATGTTCCTAAGTACACTAGGTATCGGAGAAAAGATGATGTATGAATGGATTTTGAACTCAAAGAATAGAATTCCTCATAAGTCAAATGTCAAAAGACCTGCAAAACAGTATGACATTGACAGAAAACAATATGCAAAATCATTTTTAGAACGCCTGCCTAAACTTCCAAGTCACTATTGTCGTGCCTCTAGCTCTAAAGTATACCTGGAACCTGTCTTCCAATCAATCTCAGAATTGCATAGGGAATATAGAAAAGAGGCCCAGAAAGATGAGAGTCCTGTGATTAGTAGAAGTCTTTTCCACAACATACTTGACGAATTAAACATTTCATTGTTTCAGCCTAGAAAGGACCAATGTGACACTTGCTGTGGGTATGAAGCCGGAAACATCAATAAAGTGATGTATGACCAACACATAGTTAAGAAGGAAGCAGCCAGGGCTGAAAAGAATAAGGACAAAGAAGCAGCATTGACAAAAGATGACATGAAAGTCATTAGTTTAGATCTACAGGCTCTTTTAATGTGCCCTTTATTAAAAGCGAGCGCAATGTATTACAAGACAAAACTGTCCTGTCATAATTTTACAATATTTGACATGAAAACTAAAGATGTTATTTGTTATTTTTGGACAGAAGTCGAAGGTGACTTAACATCAAATTCATTTTCATCATGTGTTGTCGATTACATCATGAGTTTGGACAATAGCATTAAGACTTTAATAATTTACAGTGACGGTTGCACGTACCAAAATAGGAACGTTACTTTGTCCAATGCACTATTGAAAGTAGCCTATGATAAAAAATTACTATTTTTCAAAAGTACCTAGAAAGGGGTCATACACAAATGGAGGTTGATAGCGTTCACAGTGTCATAGAACGTAAACTGAAAAACAAGCCAATTTATGTGCCGCAGAATTATGTAGATATCTTTAAAGTATCCCGCCTTGAACGTCCATATGACGTAAAATATCTCTCACATCAGTTTTTCAAGAAGTATTCTGATCTAAATTATTACAACTCTATTCGGCCGGGTTCTAAGGTTGGTGATAATGTTGTCACTGATATTCGTGCTCTTATGTACTTACCTGAAGGAGAAATTAAGTATAAACTGGCAATGTCTGGGGATTACTTATAGATTATTACATGGCATTTTCCATATGGCCCTGGTATCAGCCCTAGACTCCCATATCAAGCCAGAGGGCTTTAGCCCGAGGGCTTGATATGGGTCGTGGGCTGATACCATGGACCATATGGAAAATGACATGTCATAATCTATTTATCACATATTTTCAAGCAGGAGAAAACAAATAGCTTTCACCTAATTATGTTTGATATTTCATCAAAAATCAAAAAGATATTTAACACAAAAAAAACGATAAATGTATCACTGTGAGTTAAAAAAAAAGTTCGTATCACAGTAGGTTAACAACGTTTTGTGAAAAGTTTCAGAAATAATTAACAATAAATATACTAATTCTAAGAATTGCAAATATTAAACGACTTTAAAGTGTTACATTACAAATGTTAAAAAATGCTTAGGAAGAATCCTATATCGCTACTCATTCCAATGTGGCGTCATATATTTTCTAAATTCCTCATGACGTCAAAATTTTACGGGAACTTTTGTGATTTTCACTGTTGATTTCTACTTTTATCTTCTACAGCACATTTGTAACTTTTTAAATTTCTTTTCATTGTGTTCAACTTGTTTACAAATAGCCTTTGATTGACAGGTTACCGGAAGTTAAACTCGGGGGCTTGATATGGATTTCGAGGGCTGATATCGATATCGGCCCTGAGGGCTGATAACCAACCTTGACTTCCGGCTATTATTGGCCATGCAAAAACGTACATATCAGTACAAAATATGTGATAATTAGAATTACCAAGACGGGCAAAAATTTCAGCACCTGGAGATACGGATCAAGTAGGTAATCTTCATGATTCTGCTTTGTGTATCAAAGCCTCGAAGTATAAGCACCTCCAAGAACTAAAAAGTGTTGTTCCTAGAGATTTCCATGCATTCTATGATAACTTACCACATGCATAACAATGTCTGATGTTTTATGTACATGTATAAAGAAGGATATTTTGTAGTCTGATGTTCTTTGACTTTCTCGCGTGTTAATTTCATAATAACAAAGAATACTTATTGACTTAGGAAAAGTCATTTTTTGTTTAAAAAATACATGGACATTTCCAATGTAATTTTTTATTATCATAATTTAGATACAATATCAAAGGATCGGTGTTGAAAAACTGTTTTGACAACAGATTTACTTTCTAATTCTTGTTTTTTATTGACAGTTTTATATTGTCTATTTTTTTTCTACTACAATTCTTTATTCAGCATTAAGAATTGTGCATGTACGTTTGATTATGTTTGTATGTTTTTATTTACAGTTTAAAGAATAAACAGTAAGATTATGTGTTATTTATGTGTTTATTCAAACAATGCAAATTATAATTTGCATCACCCAAAGCAAAGGTCACCGCTGTTTTTTGTGGGGTTTGTGTTGCTCAGCTGTTAGTTTACTGTGGTGTGTTTTGTGGACTGCTGTTTGTTTTTCCATATTTTTTGCCAGGGTTTGTCAGTTTGGTTTACATATTTGAGCTTGGTTGTCTCTTTGTAGCGTTCGTATCTCTTTTATTGTTGTCAGTAAAAAGCCATCCTTTTATATGAATAAAACATGACGCCTTTGAATCACTGATTTTCTTTTGAAATATAGTCCAGTTAATATTTCAAACATTATTAGGATTTATATTTTTCCCATATAAACGTCAAAATACCTTTTGTGTGTCAATGAATTATAAACTATCTTTAAATCTAAAGATTGTGTCCTCTATGTTGCTCTTTTTTATATTCAATATGAGTCTAAAATATCGTAGATTTTTTTGGTCCGAGGATGTATAAAGAAAAAAATATCGTATCTCAGCTGACAACCAATGAGATTGCAGCAGGGAAAAAAATTACATACATTATCAATACTTGATTTAATTTAAAATCACATTTCAAATTTAAGGTTTATATAATTAAAAAGATCGATCTGAGTCAGTTTTTACTGCCTGGTGTAAAATTATCAAAACCTTATATACGAGGTTTTTGCATAACAGCGACGATATGCAGAATCAGACAAATCCATTCAAACTGCTACGGGCACGTTTTGAATATGGGGGAGAGTCTAATGTTAAAAAAGTATGCATAGCCACACATTTAAACACAAATTGAAGTTATAATAGATTGAAGTGGTATGTCACGGAATATATCTGGAGAAACTAAAATTCATGTCGTATTTTGTTGGGCAGATGGATTTAAAGATAAAGTTAACGTTGTTGGAGTTATCAAAGGTACCAGGATTATATTATATTATGTTGGACGTGTTGAAGAAAGAAAAGAAGAAAAAAATATCACTTATGACACAGACACGATCAACTTGTTCATGCTTACTGTCTTAAGTCTGAAGTGAAGATGATAGCAGTCAACATGGTCAAAACAAGAAAGCTATGCAATTTAATAACGACTATAAGACGTCATCTCAAGTTCATGCATTGAAAAATATTCAATCTTTAAATGGGTACTAGCAACGAGATAAATACAAAATCTTATATATTGTTTTTTTGCTCAATCAATAATGAAACGGATATAGTGAAGTAATAATTCGCTTTTAGCAGCCAGTATGGTTTAATTTTGTCAAAATAGGGTTAAAAAATATTGATTATGAATTATTCACTTGAAATTGAATAGACCTCATTGAATATGTATTCATGTGAACTACAATTTAACCCCTTACTTTGAGATAGATAACACGTAAATTGTATGTGTAAAGTTATTTAAAGGAATAGAATGTCAACATTGAAAGTGAAACAAAGGTAAATCATTTGATTGACTGATTCGATCTTCAAAACATCTTTCTTATACAGGTAAAAACGAAAATAAATATTAATTCTTCATCTATAATATGAAACTAAATAGACCTAGAAAAATCCAACAGCACGAGTTTGCTTATCCTATCTTTATCTATATTTATGTTTACATCGCTTATATGGTCATCGGATGACTTTAGAGGTCGACCCGATAGTTAATTAGATGGCCTTTTGACTAAAATACATGCAAAACGAAGCTACATATTTTCATGCCCATGCTCTGTTAACTTTTTGTTTCATACTTTTAATAGTTTGAATAAATGTTTTATATTGTTATAAATCAAATATGAGAATTTGAATAAAATGGGTGAACATAAATTTGACAGCTTGTGCCCCTTTAAAATCTATAAAAGTAAAACTCCCCTTTTCATTACTGCAACAAATGCATAATTTGAATGAACACTAGAAATTGTAATTTTTCAACAAATTTTGCAGACAAAGCTATTAACTAGATATTCAACGTTATTATTCACAGATGTGTAACAAAACATGCAAACAATCTGCCGTGTTCATGATTAAAATCCCAGCTGTAAATATTTTTCTCTGTTTTTTTTGTAACAAAATTTAAATTAATCAATTGAAATGTTAAGGTATTTCACGGGTACTTTTATAAGGTACTTCGTGTTCTATACGGTATCGGTTATGCATACTTTTGAATGTCGGACAGTGGTCTAGACATGTTCAAATTTTGGACTGTTGCTTTATGAGGGGTAGATGCCTGCAAGGCAATCAAATCATATATTTCAGTTCCTTAAATAATTGTTAGTAGCAGGATGTATTTGAAATCTTTCAAAAGTATCAGTGGTAATTGATATAAGGTGTGCTCTCAAAGTAATTATACATCCAGCTATTGTGTTTTTGACAATGGACGTTCTTGGTCCAGTAAGATTCTTGTTCTCAATTCAGTCGCAACAGGATGCTATAGTTTTTTTTCCATTTTGCTTAGCCTAGTCTTATATTTACGCAATTTAAAATTAAAACTAGTACGTATATATATTATTTTTCAAATGAATTTTTGAAACAATGCAAGTAAGTAAACAACGTTATTATTCACAAATATGTTGCACAACATGTATACATCAACTGTTTAGAACAGGTGTACATATTTATCTTATTTTATGTATGACAAAACACATTTCAAATCAATGACCTTTCTAAATTGCTTTACTTATACTTTGATAGAGCTGATTAATAATAAAAAAACCTTACAGCGACATTCAGACTTGATGATAATTGTCTCATTGATTTTCAAATCATATCTCCTTACTTTATATTCTTTTTATAGCAGCCTTTCTTCAAAATCCTCTGAAATTGAAAGTTGTGTCCAAATCAAGAACAAAAACAAATATAATAAAAAAAAAAAAGGTCTTTCCACATTCCATTCCTAGAATACTGATGAGAAGCTACTTTTGGTTTACTCAAATTACTATTAGTGTCTTATCATAGGTTTCTTTATATGGATTCAACAAATATTTGGTTTCTATTTACTTTTGACTGAAATATGGGAAATAATATGCTACTTCCGGTAACGAAAATGTCATTTCCAGACTCATATCAAAGCTTTCTTTGCAATGATTTAAAAAATATCTGATATTATATAATTTTGTCTTAAATATGGAAAAACATTTACTTCTTTCGGTTAAAAAAATTTATTTTCCAGATTCATATGATAGCTTTCTTAGCACTGATTCTAAAAATATATGGCTTTATAAACTTTTGTTTCAAATATGGGGTCATAAGATTGCGTATGTTCCTCTGATTCCGAAAATATATGGTTTCTGTAATCTTTTCTTTTGAATAGAGGAGATAATAAGCTTCTTTCGGTGTCATTGTAAAGGAATGTGTAAGCTGATTTTAAAAATAATTAGTTTATACGTATTTAATTTTTTAATTAGGGCAAAACAAAAACTAGTTCCGATTTGCACAAGATCACTTCCAGTTGATAAATTATCAAGTATCATCCAACCTTTTAAACATTTTGGTTTCATTTTATACCAGAATGAAATTTCAACATTTAGGGGAAATAAATCCTATAACTTAAACACTGGAACTTGTTTCAGAATTTTTTCCCCTATACACATTAATATCACACAAGGTACTTAACTCACATTTTTGAAAAATGGCAGCCGGTCGCGAAATTCCGTTGTATGCCGATTTCTCAACCCCACTAAAACTTGATATGTCGTAAATATAAATCGATTTTTCTTCACAATGGTGTATAACACGCCTGCTTTTGTTGTCAGAATGATCTGTGCATTAGATCTAAGTGTCATGCCTATGGACAAATCTGAGAAAAAATTAATGCTGCATCATGTTGGGCATGTATGATTGAAGATAAAGTTCATGTAAAAGAGAGGGGTGTAGGGTAAAAGCACAAGACACAGGTAACATCTGGCGGTTCGTGTTGGCTTTAGTAAAGTTGAAATGAAGAATTTAGTCAACACAAACAAACTATGTCAATTAGTCATCATCACAAGGACATGCATTGGCAAACATTCAAATAGCAAAATATAAAACTGATAATCAACGTTATTATTCACAAATGTGTTACAGAACATATGATCTTCAAAACAATCTCAGTGGTATATATAATTTCTTATTTCAATTGCGTTGCAAAATTCAAATTAGTTTATTTACATGATTGACATTTGAAAGTGTTTACTGGTGATATTATAACAGAATTTTAAAACTTTAAAACTTGGGCAGCTGCTTTATGCGGGGTAGTTGCCTCAATGGGATATCATTGTTTTATTAAAGTATTGTTATTTGCGGGAAGTATCTGAAATATTTCATTAGTACCCATGGTAATTAATACAATGTGTGCTCTCTTTAGGCCAAAACATAGGACGAATTCCAACGAAATATTTTTTTGGCTATACTTTAACATGTTAGAACCAAACTAGTCTAGGGGTATCTTAAACTTTCTATAAATCCTTCTAAGACTCTCCTGATTCAAAGATTAAGTAGTAGTGTATATCAAATCTATATTTTCCTTGATGACACATATTCAATGTTTGCTTAATATAATAAGGTTAATGAAATCTAGATACAAAATTATAAACAAATAAAATATGTATGGTTATAAAATGATCTCAACGTTAGTAAGTGCCGTTTATCATTTCAGGTTTCCAAGTGATTTGACAATCCATGTTAATATACCTTTGTCCAAATTTCGAGTATATAGCAAAACATTTTATATAAAAACAAAACCAACAAAAAAGAAACAAAAAATTATGGCAACAGTTAAGAAGGTTCTTTTGCATAGACATCAAACGATTTGCACATTCGAAGTCATATATAACGGCAATACATGATTAGATGTATATGATAAAAAATTGAGAATGAAAATCGGGAATGTGTCAAAGAGACAACCCGACCAAAGAGCAGATAACAGCCGGAGTCCACCAATGGGTCTTCAATGCAGCGAGAAATTCCCACACCTGCAGGCGTACTTCAGCTGGCCCCGAAACAAAAATGTATACTAGTTCAGTGATAATGGACGTCATACTAAATTCCAAGTTATATATAAAACAAACTAAAATTAAAAATCATTCAAGACTAACAAAGCAGAGGTTCATGTCTTGTTACAGGCGCAACAATTTGGCGGGGTTAAACATGTTTTTGGAAATCTCAACCCTCCCACTATATATACCTCTTTTTAATGTAGATAGCCGCATAAACAGTTCACCCTACCATTATTTTTTTTATCAAAAAGTCCTGTACCAAGTCAGGAAAATGGCAGTTGTTATCTTATAGTTTGTTTCTGTGTGTGTTGCGTTGTCGGTTTGGTATTTTGTTGCACTTCTGTGTTTCTCTTGTTTCGTTGTTTTCCTCTTATAGTTGATGTGTTTACCTCAGTTTTAGTTTGTTACCTGGATTTCTTTTCTCTGAATCGATTTATGACTTCGAACAGCGGTAAACTACTGTTGCCTTTACTTAGATACAATTATTATATCTAATAGACTATTCTCATGAGTATTGTGACACAATATAGTAAATATACTGTAAAAGCACAAATTTTCGTGGGGGATTTAATTTCGTTTATTTCGTGGATAAGAAATATCCACGAAATTAAAACCCCAACGAAAATTTAACTGTAGATTTACATTATTTTATGATCTGACTAAATCTTATTGACAATATATAATTGATGAACATAAATGCAGACAATGAAATAAATAGGTTAATTGATTAGACATCGATATTCAAAGGTTTTCTTTAAGTCAGATGATAATCCTAATCCTTTGTTTGTACAGTAATTAATAATCATCAAGAACTGTCAATCAATGTCATTTAAAAGTCTAATGCGTCTGTAATGCCCTCAAGTCGTAATACATTTATTACACAATCATTGTCCTTGGATAAAACATCAAAGGTGTGTAAAAGCCAATTAGCGTGTGCAGGTTACAACACTTGATTAGTGCTCACTGTTACTATGAAATGCAATTATTGATTTTTCCCAACGGCAAAAGTTCACATCAGTTTTATTGAGTATTGTCAATTATAAAGTGACATTTGTATAATTTTTTTCTAAACTTAAAAACCACGAAAATTAATCCCCACGAACTTACTTTTGGATACAAAACCACGAAATTTTAACCCCACGAAAATTAATGTTTATACAGTATATATACGATAATCGTGTCAGATTTACTATTCTTATCAGATAGGATTCACAAAATGATGCGAGTGGTCACTTTCTGAAAAGAAGATATCAGTGATAATAGAAAATATTGAACACTCACGAAGAGGGGAAGACCAGACATATACATTTACAAACGATCGAATATTGTCATATCCAAATGTAATTATAGATTATCGTTGATCATCTCAACGAGATTAATTTCCTCGCTTGAGCCGGGACGGCGAAAACGAGAAAGGCAATCGAGTTGAGATGACCAATGATAATCTGTTTATCGCTATTTTTCCTTTGACGACGTTGTCAATTTCATGTCAATTTCGTTAGCAACGCCACGTGCCTGCTTAGTTTCTAGCGACAATTTTTCATCTCATGCGAGTTGCACGATATGAAAAATATCACAAAAAAGATAAAAAAAAATAGCGTTAATAAGCAATACAAAGATTAATATGCTCAAAAATAATATGAGTTATATTTTTAAATTTAAAGAAAGCTTTTGATCTGGTTAATCATATAATTGTATTAAAAAAACTTGAATATTATAATGTTTCAAAATGTACACTAGACTGGTTTAAGTCATACTTGTTTGAACGAAGCCAACAAGTTAAGGTCAATAACGTCATGTCTAATACTAAATGCATAAAAACTGGGGTACCACAAGGTTCTATCCTGGGCCCTCTGTTATTTATTTTATATATCAATAATTTACCACTTAATGTAGAACATTCATTAATAAATTTATATGCAAATGATTCTACATTGCATTGTAAAGGTAATAATTTGCTTCAGTTAACTTCTACCCTTCAAAATGATATTCATGTAATTGAAAACTGGTGTTCGCAAAATTGTATGAAATTAATTGCCAAAAAGTGTAAATCAATGATTATTGGTTCAAAACAAAGGCTTTGTTCAACTGGAAACAGTTTAGATATTAATATTTCAAATGAACAAATAGAAAATGTAGATTGTATGACGCGGAATAAGGGTCATAAACATCGAATTTAGCATAAGCTTAATTCATTTTAGCATATGCTATATTATAATTTAGCATATGCTAAAATGATTTTAGCATAAGCTAAATTCATTTTAGCTTAAGCTAAATTCATTTTAGCATAAGCTGAATTCATTTTTGCATAAGCTAAAATCAATTTAGCATATGCTGAATTGTTTAGCTTATACATAAATGTTGGCGCGGAATCAAGGTCATAAATGTTAAAATCGAAGTTTATTTTAGCATATACTTAATGAATTTAGCTTATGCTATGGGGGGGGGGGGGGGGGGGGGGGGGGGCTCTTATAATTTTGTAGCTATCGTTATAAAATATTTTTGAAATTGAATTTGAGTTCATTGGTGTCTTTTGCAATGAAAAGAAATAAGAAGATATGATATGAGTGCCGGCCTTCAACACGGAGCTTTTACTCAAACCGAACAGCAAGCTATAAATAAGAGCCACACAATTTGTTTTATCATATTTTCGCCACTGCCGGGAAATTTTTCAATTAGTTCCTGCATTATTTGATCCTAATCTTCCGCCGAAATGTTTGAAACGTTAATTTTTGTTAAAATGCATTTCCTTACTTTATCTTAAAAATGCACTTTCGCTAAAAAGATTAAAGATCTATTTCTAAAACGTAAAAAGTTAAAAGTATGCTCATTATTGTAGATCCCGTAAATTCATTTTTGTAGGACCTTCGATTAAAATTCATAATTTGACAATTTTCCATCAATATTTGGTGTGATTTTTTTTTATCTTAAATCGAGGAACAAACATGTCAAGGTTTTTCTCTTTTGAAATAACTTAAGATTTGATCCGGGTTTATATAAATTCTGCAGAAGCAGATCGGAATCAGTTATGACGTAGACAGTAATCATTCTAATCGTAATCATGTTCATTTACCATAACGACGATGAAAGCACATCATATAATGACGTTTCAACATCATATAACAGTGGCGGATCCAGGGGGGGGAGGGGTTCAGGGGGTTGGAA
Organism: Mytilus edulis; assembly: GCF_963676685.1. Lineage (NCBI taxonomy): Eukaryota > Metazoa > Mollusca > Bivalvia > Mytilida > Mytilidae > Mytilus > Mytilus edulis. The sequence continues at coordinate 28,430,260 of NC_092348.1, read as the reverse complement.
CCCCCCCTTTTTTGGTCGATCAATGCATTTGAATGGGAGCATATGGTTGGACCCCCCCTTTACTCTGTGTAGGGACTCCCCCTTTTAAAATGGCTGGATCCGCCACTGTATAAAATGAAGTTAACCGAACCACATGATATAAGATTACAAGCACATAATATAATGACACAACCACATTATATAAAGATGTTTGCACATAATATAAGGGAAAATGCACATCATATAAGTATATTTGCACATCATATAAGTATATTTACACATCAAATAAGGACATTTGCACATCATATAAGTACATTTGCACATCATATAAGTACGTTTGCACATCATATAAGTATGTATGCACATCATATAAGTATGTATGAACATCATATAAGTGTAGTTGCACGTCATATAAAGATGTTTGGACATCATATAAAGATGTTTGGACATCATATAATGATACTTGCACATAATATAAGCATATTTGCACGTCTTATAAAGGTGTTTGCACATCATATAATAACAAGTGCACATCATATAAAGGTAAGTGCATATCATATAATGACAAGTGCACATCATATAAAGGTGAATGCACATCATATAATGAAACATTGTCATAACAAGACAGTTTTGGCGTACCTACTACACATTTGGTACTCTTCGGCATATCCCTACGGCAAAGTTCCGAACCGCACCTAGCTCATTTCAAAGGTATTGACGCAAGCTATTTCCCACTCAAATATAAGTTCCGAACCGGACCTAGCTCATTTGAAAGGTATTGGCCTATGCTATTCGGCACTTAAATATTTTTCTGGGATCCGGGCCCGTCTGGCCACTACAGAGATTCAAAGTTGCCCATTATAGCGAATTTTACATATTTACCACACATTCGGTACTCTTCAGCATATCTCTACGACAAGGTTCCAAACTTGACCAAGCTCATTTCAAAGGTATTGGCCCAGGCTATTCCCCGTTCAAATATTTTTCTGGGAACCGGGCCTATCTGGCCACTACAGAGGTTCAAAGTTGCCCTTATATCGATTTTTTTTTATATTTACCACACATTCGTTACTCCTCGGCATATCTCTAGGGCAAAGTTCCGAACAGGACCTAGCTCATTTCAAAGATATTGACCCAGGCTATTCGGGACTTAAATATTTTTCTGGGATCCTGGCCCGTCTGGCCACCAAAGAGGTTTAAAGTCGCCCTTTTACGTATTTTCCATGCTAACCACGTGTACACATTCGGTACTTTTCGGCATATCCACACGGCAAAGTTCCGAACCGGACCTAGCTTATTTCAAAGGTATTGACCCAGGCTATTCCCCACTCAAATATTTTTCTTGGATCCGGGCCCGTCTGGCCACCACAGAGGTTTAAATTCGCCAGTGGGTGACCCGTCATAACATCATTTAAGCAGTCTCCGGTAGGTTTTCAGTATACAATCATCTGGTTTTTTTTCTGGCTTTCCATACATATTTTTCTATCTATATTTTTAAATGTTTCTGGAGTGATGGTTTTTGGTTTTGTTTGATATATTATATATTGCATTTCATCTTTTTGAATCTTTCGTGCCATTTTATTGATAAAATCTTATAATTACATACATAAAGACAAATATGCACGTTATCTAAGTATTTACGACAGCTTGAAAGGGTTATAAAACGACGTATCTTTCCCTGCATGCTTTTTAATGATATTCAACTAAATTTGAATATTGAATCGACTGCTAACAGCCTGTTGTATATTGAATATCAATTTTAGAATATCTAATGACGAACAGACCTCTAGCTGCACATACATATCTAAAACGGAATGAAATGCTTTTAAAAAAAATTCAAGCCGTGAAATTGTCGATTTCCACTGATAAATTGCATTTAAATAAGATTGAACGATTTTCGGAACGATTGGGTCTCATGCAGTTTTGGGGTTTCTAGACATATCATCAAAATTGGCTGCTGGAAAAAAAGTGGCTGCTATCTTGATTGGCCGATAAAAGTGGCTGCCAGCTCGAGTCTGGTTCAGTATTCTCCTGTTCCCACGAAACCCAATTGTCCTATTCTTAATATTGAACGATCCTTAGTTTAAACCTATTTTTTTTATAGTGGATTGGGAAGCAAGTTTTGCAACTTATATTAATCTCTTTCCACTTTGCGGGTGCGAGTGCTGCCTTGTAGCGGCATTATCCTACTCTTTTTTGAAATCTACAAGGGTGTCTTTAACGTGCAAGAGATATGGCTCTCTTTGAACACGGGTCAGCCATTTATCGTCCCCTTCCGATGGACTATCATCGTTTCCTCAAGACCATACTCGCAGATGGTGTCAAGGGAGAGCCTTAAAAAGTTTATTTAGATTTCTTTTATAAAAAAGTACACTTTTTGCTACATTTCGATTTCAGACTTATAAGATGTCGAATTATTGGACGTCGGACTATTTGGGTGTCGGACTACTTGAGTGTCGGACCAAAAGGGTGTCGGAATATATAGGCTGCCCATAATGGTTTACTTTAACAAACTTTGACTTGGATGAGAAAGTTGAGAAAATCAGCGGACATAAAGCAAAACAGACAAAAAGCAAAAGTGTCGAAAAAAAAATTATAGACAAAAAGCAAAAGTGTCGGACAAAAAATAACGTATCGTTCGTTTTAAAAATATACTGGGCATAAAAATGAAAAATGAAAATTAGTGATACAAAATAAAACAATCTTACATTTGTATTTATAGAAATAAAAGTTATAAAGGTGAGATAAATAGACTGATATTGCTATAATTCACCTAGTCTGTGTAGGTGGTATTATAAGATATTTAGATTCAATGCCATTGCACGATTTTATCCCTATTCCCCAACAAAGAGACCCGGCTTAGACATGAAAATTTATTTTTTCATTACCTATAACAAATATAAATAATCGACATATAATTGAAGAATGATTTAAAGTCTTCGTATCATCAGATCTTTCACGATGTTCGAAAAATGGTCTTCAAAAAGCGGTATTCTGATTGACTAACTGTACATCACGTGTTATTCCTTAAGCAATTGCATTACTCAATAAAACTTATCCTTCATGATAACAAGAGGTCCCACAATAAAGTGCACAGGTAAATTAAAAATAAAACAATAGTAAAATTCGTGTTTTCATGATCATTGCTAAAAACATGTAATTATAAGTATTGAATGCTTCTTTTAGTAACTTCATAGGGTTGTAAAAGCGTTGAACGTACGCACATTTTCAGAATGAAGCGCTTCTTAAATATCATGATAAATTGAAATGTGACCAGTATAGGTACAAAAACGTGGATTTTTTTTTAATGAAAAAAAAATGTGTGGACTTGAACGGCGTCTTTTGTTGACTTAAGCAGAACTTATTATTGTGAACTTTAACGGTGCCACAAAGGTGTCATTAGAACTACTTAATGTTCCAAAACAGGATCCGGGCCTGTCTGGCCACTACAGAGGTTCAAAGTTGCCCTTATAGCGATTTTTTTTATATTTACCACACATTCGGTACTCCTCGGCATATCTCTACGGCAAAGTTCCGAACAGGACCTAGCTCATTTCAAACGTATTGACCCAGGCTATTCGGGACTTAAATATTTTTCTGGGATCCCGGCCCGTCTGGCCACCAAAGAGGTTTAAAGTCGCCGATTTACGTATTTTCCATGCCAACCACGTGCACACATTCGGTACTTTTCGGCATATCCACACGGCAAAGTTCCGAACCGGACCTAGCTTATTTCAAAGGTATTGACCCAGGCTATTCCCCACTCAAAGATGTTTCTGGGATCCGGGTACGTCTGGCCACCACAGAGGTTTAAATTCGCCAGTGGGTGACCCGTTACAACGTCATTTAAGCAGCCTCCGGTAGGTTTTCAGTATACAATCATCTGGGTTTTTTTTTTCTGGCTTTCCATAAATATTTTTCTAACCTAGAACTGACTAAAAGGTGTCAGCATATCCAACTATCTCCGTCATCACGTGACTTTTACACTTCTGTTGTATATCATTAATGGCCGATAGATTATCAATGAAAGTGAACGGGGTACATAGATAAAACGGTCATAACTTTTTTGTTATAAAGTATATTTTTCCTTCCAACCCCGCGTTTTACAGTTTATAAATTTTTACAATTAAATATGTTTTAAGTTTCAGTTCAGAAATATGATTTTGTGCTTCGAAATAAGTTTGAAAATTGAGGTGACATAGCCACACAGCCTCCGTTGACATCTTCGTTAAAACTCGACAAAATTGCAATGGGACCTTTTATTAAAATCAATTTTCTCAATTAATTTATTGTTACTTATATCCTTCCAACCTCTAAAAAGATCGACAACATATTTATTTAAAGTAAATGGCAAACCATATCAGTTCAGGTATTAAACTTTTTGCTTCGAAATTTGTTTGAAAAGTTCATATTTTGGCAGTCTTCAGCAATATTTTCAAAATGGCGGACACTGTTGAAGGTTCATAACGACACGACATGCCGGTATTCATTTAGTTATAAATCAAAAAGTAATATTTCAAATATTTATCAAAGTGTGTCTTTTTGTACTTAAGAAATTTCTTTTTTCACATGTTCTTCAATATATTTATTAGAAACAGTCTCTCACACTAAAAATAAAGATTTACATGCACCGACCATGCAGTTTAGAACATTGATAGCGTGGGGCGACATGGACATATATATTTTTGAAGATTTGTACGATGAAAATCGTAAAATTGTTAAATGCATGTCTTTTCAATAGTTGTCTTACCTTAATGCAGCATATATTTAAACACTATTTCCCTCTGTGAAAGTGGATACATGCTATTTGTTTTGATAAAATTTCGAAGTTACATATAACAAAATGGCGACCAAATAATTTCAAACGTAGAGGATGTTCGACACTTAGTTTACACATGCAAATAATTCAATAAGATTTAACTGTTTGTATTGCAATTAAATATGACACGTTATTGTAACTCGTATGATAATTAAGGATAAAGCAAGATTGTGGAGATATTAATTAAGCCATCAACGTGATCAAACAAAACAAACATGGCAACGTGACCTAATCACGATGTAAATTTGGACAAGACTTAATATCCATATTAGTATTATACGATTGTTTATGAAATCATTTTATGATAATATTTTATATCAACGAAAGGAAACCACGGATGGGTTGAAACAAAGATGCAATATCTATATATATATATATTTTGAAATTATTACTTGGGTAACCAGTACATTTTACATAACCATAATTAAACCAGTCACATACAGAGTTATCGAACCTAATTATGACTGGAATAGTTGCATATGGGCTGACAGTTCTGCGTACTGTTCTAGAACAGTTCTCCTGACAGATTTAATAAGAGGTTAGAAGTGATCTCCACTGTATCTATATTTTTAAATGTTTCTGGAGTGATGGTTTTTGGTTTTGTTTGACATATTATATATTGGATTACATCTTTTTGAATCTTTCGTGCCGTTTTATTGATAAAAATCTTATAATTACATACATAAAGACAAATATGCACGTTATCTAAGTATTTACGACAGCTTAAAAGGGTTATAAAACGACGTATCTTTCCCTGCATGCTTTTTAATGATTTTCAACTAAATTTGAATATTGAATCGACTGCTAACAGCCTGTTGTATATTGAATATCAATTTTAGAATATCTAATAACGAACAGACCTCTAGCTACACATATTAATTTAAAACGGATTGAAATGCTTTAAAACAAAATACAAGCCGTGAAATTGTCGATTTCCACTGATAAATTGCATTTAACTAAGATTGAACGGTTTTCGGAACGATTGGGTCTCATGAGGTTTTGGGGTTTCTAGACATATCATCAAAATTGGCTGCTGGAAAAAAGTGGCTGCTATCTTGATTGGTCGATAAAAGTGGCTGCCAGCTCGAGTCTGGTTCAGTATTCTCCTGTTCCCACGAAACCCAATTGTCCGGACTGTGCACATATGACTTACTCTTGTTTTCTTGACTTACTGATTTAAAGAGAGGTTAGAAGTTATCTCTACTGTATACTACTAAAACATATTACATTCGTTAACAATAAAACATGTCACCAGAATGTTTTGGGATGTTTCAGAAAAAATATGTTTAGTGTTTGCGTTTCTCGGATAACAATATAATGATTGGTTCCCGGCTATATCCATGCGACTCCTGGGTTCTTCTAAAGATATTTTGTAGAAGAATCATTAAAATGAAAATAAAATCTGCCGTCGAATATTGTAGATTTTTTTTATATTGGATAACATTAAGGTTTATTTACCCTTCTGTAGCCATTTTTGTACGAAATTTTCAAACTTCAATTGTATCAAAACTACAGATATAATGAATAATAAAGAAAGGCCATTTTGTACATATTCCAAGGGGAAACTTGATGCAAAGCATTATTTTTTACTGTTTCATTGCATTTAATAGAAAAAGAGGACTTTGTGGCAAATAAATCAAGATTTTTATAGAAAATCCACAGCCTTTATCCTTGTACTCTCATATTTGGCAATTTGATGACTGATAGATATAGGATTATTGCATGCAGTGCTAGTATTGATTTCCTTACAACAAGTTTATAAATGTAGTTATTGGTTAAGACAAGTATAAATATGGCCAAAATCAAGTACACCTTTTAGGGTGCGCTCGACTTTAGTGACTCAGCACGAGGTGTTTTGGAATTTACAGGTTACTTAGAACTTTTTGTAAAAAATAAACACTAGCACATCATATAAAATCAAGTGAGTAATTTATGTTTCAAATTTTATAACAAAAATCTCTGTATTAAAGGCTGTGGATTTTCTATAAAAATCTTGATTTATATGCCACAAAATCCTCTTTGTCTATCAAATGCAATGAAACAGTAAAAAATAATGCTTTGTATTAAGTTTCCCCTTGGAACATGTACTGAATGGCCTATCTCTATTATTTATTATATCTTTAGTTTTGATACAATTGAGGTTTGAAAAATTCGTACAAAAATGGCTACAGAAGGGTACATAAACCTTAATGAAGTTTATGATGATTATTAGAAAATTAAGACACGCCAGTTCCAACTGTTAAAGGAGCCTATTTTCAGATGTGTCTATAAACCCAAAGGTTGAATAAGATTCAAACGTATTTAACAGACTTATAAAAATTAGGGGCAGGAATGTTAGACTCTTTAAACCTAAACTCTGACCTTTAGTGAAAACAGACCATAAGTTGTCCATTAAGACATTTGACCATTGCCAATAAAATGCACCTAGTAGGTAACAAAAGTATTGACGAAGGGAAGTTTTGACACTCTTTAAAAAATGTGGGTTAGGCATGTTAGACCATTTAGACCCAAGTTCGGACCTTTTGAAGACAAACAATAGAATATCTATCTTTGGAGCTATAGTGAAGACAAACGATGAAATATCCCACCATGGCATTTAGGCCCATTGAACTTTTTTGCATTTGGTGTAATTATACAATGAGTGTAAAAACAAAGTCAATTGGTAGGAAAAAATCGCTGTGTTCGTGACAATTTTTCTTTCTGCTTTCCTAACTCAATTTTGCTTAAGCAGTCGGACTTAAAGCCTGGACATTTTGATTTTTGTCGAGCCTGCAACTTTTGTTGCAGAAAGCTCGACATAGGGATAGTGATCCCACACAGTAGTGAAATTTTCATTCATGCAATCGGCAACAAATGTACACATTGTATATCTATAGCATCGTTTTTAAGTTGAAAGATCGAATACAATGTATAAACAATTACACAAAGAAGTTTATTTAAATAACAAAAACGTGTCAAGAATTTGAAATACATTTTCCAACATGGGAAACCTTAATTGTTATACAAAATCGGCTTAATTGGTAACAGAGGCGGATTTAGCGGGATGGCAGAGAGCCATATTTTTACATTAAGAACATCTTTTATTTATTTGAGAAAAGTTTTTCTCTCAACACAAAGTATAAAAGTAGTTAAGAAAGCGAGATTTTGATTGGATAAAACAATTCATTAAGCATAAGCTGAGTTCATTTTAGCATAAGCTAAATTCATTTTAGCATAAGCTAAATTCATTTTAGCATAAGCTAAATTCATTTTAGCATAAGCTAAATTCATTTTAGCATAAGTTAAAATCATTTTACCATACGCTAAATTCATTAAGTATATGCTAAAATAAACTTAAATTTTAATATTTATGACCTTGATTCCGCGCCAACATTTATGTATAAGCTAAACAATTAAGCATATGCTAAAATGATTTTAGCTTATGCAAAAATGATTTTAGCTTATGCAAAAATGAATTCAGCTTATGCTAAAATGAATTCAGCTTATGCTAAAATAAATTTAGCTTAAGCTAAAATGGATTTAGCTTATGCTAAAATCATTTTAGCATATGCTAAATTATAATATAGCATATGCTAAATTCCATGTTTATGACCCTAATTCCGCGTCATAAGATTGTGAAAAACTTCTTGGTTTATATATTGACAAAAACCTAAATTAGAATCACCAGATAGATAAAATGTCATGTACTATATCAAACAGAATCAATTTATTACAAAAGATAAGAAAATATTTACCTATGCATATACGTATTATCTGTTTTAATGCTTATATTCTGCCATTATTTGATTATTGTTGCAATATATGGGGAAACTGTTGTGAAAGTGGAATAAATAAACTTAATAAGTTATGAAAGAAATCTGCTAGGGTTATAGTAGAAGCTGACATAATGACATCAATCAGTTTATTGTTTAATAGTTTGCACTGGTTAAATGTGGAAAAACGCATTCAATACCAAAAGGCAATACTTGTATTTAAATCATTAAATGGTATGGTTCCTAACTATTTACAAAGAAATTTTCACTTTATTGATAATCAAAATTATAACTTACGTTCAGCTGATGAAAAACTATTAAATCTTCCAAAACCAAAAACATTAAACATTTACATATTCAGGTTCTCAAATATGGAACATTTTACCAAATGAAATAAAAATGAGTAATACACTTGTATCTTTTAAAACAAAATGTTACAAATTTTTCATCAATTGTGCAAATTAATATGCTTTTTCGTTATTATTTAAATACAATTGTATATTGTGTATAATATAACTTTATAATACTCTATGTACTTATACATATGTTATTATTATTTTCAGGACTCTCAGGAAGATTAGTTTTAACTAATGGGATCATCCTCTTGAAATAAAGATTTTTTTTTTTATTTATTTATAATATAATTCAATAAATCATAAATATTATTTACCAACCGCCTACTAAATCACAAAATCTGCAAGCAAAGCATTTAAGATATAAACGTGGTTTTCGCAATATGTTGCTCAATCTGATTACATTAACCTTTTACATGACTATAAAACAGACTGTTCTTTGCTTTCCGTGACAAATTCACACAGGAGCAGGATCATCAACTCAGGTTAGTGAAAAGTAGTGTTATACAATCGATCAAAGCATTAAAAGCGCGATATGAACAGTGCTAAATGGTATGAATTAAACTATTGTAATATAAATAATATAAAAAGCATATTTGAGTTATAAATATCAGACTTTTAAAACTCGCAGTTTTTATGATTGACAGATAGTGTTAACACATATTTTTTGAAAAAAAACTTATATTTCAATTATGTTTTTAAAAGTTGCATCATCTGAAAATGTAATAGAAAACTTATTTCAATTTGGTAGTTCACTTTGATTGACGTTTTTGGCTTTTTTTTGTTTATGCTTCTTTTAATGCAGCTGAATGGAATACATTAATAGATAATGAAATTTAAAAACCCTGATTATAACCAGCACTGTGATTGTTTAATTTTGTCTGCATAAACATAACTTGGTTTAAAAAAATCTGTAGAGCAAATTTTACATAAGATAGGGTAATTTTATTGGCAAATTATTCACAATTTCTAATGTACAGGATATTGATTTTTCATCGTTACATACAATGAGTATGTATTTGTTAGCTTAATAGTAGCACACGCATGGAAAACATCCCAAATTATAGAATTCTGGCAATCCATTAGGAAACTGTGAAAATCGACATTATTTTGAGCTAAAACATTTTGAAATGGTTATAAAGTACGCGGGATACTTAATTCAATTACAGTTTTACGTTGTTTTTTTCTTTTTATACAATATATATTAACATTCACTGCACTAAAGATGTATTTGAATAGTACTGCTTCATTTAAAAGCTTTTGTATTTGTACAACAATAAAAGACAATAACAATCAAAACCAAGGAGTAAACAAAGACTCACAAAACCAACAGTATTGATTTAAGATTTACTGATAACTCTTTTACAGAGCTGACACATGTTTTGTGTATCAGATTGTGTATTTGATGAGTCTTACTAGTAACCAAATTGAGTGAAGAAAAAAAAAATGAAAAGTATGCGTTTTATCTATATTAAAAATTATGAATCATGAAGGAAGATTATGATATGGATTGAATAATTAGTCATTTTTAGGTTTTGCTGCAAATAGCTATCAAAAACCAAAATAAGAAAAATACTGTATCCCCAACAAACATTCTATATTATGAAAGTGCTAAAATGATTTTATTGTAAAAGATAAACTTCCGTCCGAAGCACATGTATGGATTTACCTTCATCTGGAACGCTAAAAAGTCGAATAGTTGACGCGTTGTTTGATTTGGTCGATAGTTTAATTTTGTTTTGGTTTGATAATTTTTTGTTTAAATTTTGTTTAGATTTTGTAAAATCTTTGTTTGCATGTTAAAAATATACGTGTACAGTGAAATATTATGAAATTCATTCATGCATGTATTATTAAATATGTGTTTTGCAGGTACGCTTGCCAACTGTCAATGATTATGGCTAATATTTTAAAGTGTCTCTTGTTTGTGTTCATCTGTCGTACAACTAATGGTGGTGGCGGTGGTGATGGTGGTTTTGGTGGTGATCCTCCTCCTCCGGTAAAAGGTATGCTAATCACGATTTTAACTTTTTACTTGTTTGAATTTATAAATATTTTGATATGAGAATCACTGGTGAGACTTATGTAGACGAAACGCGCGTCTGGCGTACTAAATTATAACTATTAAGTTACAAAAATATCACTATATGTATGTATTGATAATTTGATACATGTGAATAAAGTCGTCATAGATACCAGGATTAAATTTTGTATTTACTGTCAGACGCGCGTTTTGTATACAAAAGACTAATCAGTGGCGCTCGAATCCAAAAAAGATTAAAAGGCCAAATAAAGTATGAAGTTGAAGAGCATTGAGGACCAAAATTCCTAAACTTTTTAGATAGCGTTTAAAAGAAAAGATCACAAAATAGACTAAATAAAGATAAGATGATCATTTTGGAGCGTAAAAAGCGCTAGACTGACCTTCATCAGGAATGCTAAAACTTATTAGTTATATATTTTAAAATCGGGTATGTTTAGTCCAAAGAGACATCTTAACCAATACGACCAAACGCGACCCCATAAATATCAAAATTTTATACAGTAAAATTTCTTAAATAATCATCAGCCTCTTTAGAAAATTTAGTTATTAATCAAGTTATTTTGGAAACAGTGATGACCGAGTGGATTACACTATCGGATACTAATAGTATACTAGCAGTGGTATGAACTCAGATCCATAAAATAAAATAACTCTTTTATTTTGTGCGTCCAAAGCGTTTCTCTTGTTTTACCTTGATCAATTGAAAACTAAGGTTATACAACACATAAACAAATTCAATAGTCTTGTTTAAGACCATCAGATCCTACTAGATGTACAAATACTGGTATGTGGTATATATGTTGGTGTATCGTTTAAAACATTGAACATGTCTGTTGATACTTTTTAAACATATATCATGTATATTTTAATAGTAATTGGTTTACTTGCAGAATGAAGCTCATACATCTGATTACATTTAAAACCGATACTTTTCATATACGAAGTATCTGTGAAATGACGCCCAGTTATATTAGAAAGTTCATGTCAATATAATTTCTTTTTTAAATTATTTTTACTTCATTCAATGTCCATCATTATTAAACAAATGAATAATTAACCAAACCCTTTTGATGGAACATTTTCGTACAGGTTTTCGATTACCAATCTCACCTTTTTTGTATTTTTAAATATCACCCTATATTTAATATATAAAATATCATCAAGATAACGGTAAAAATATAAAACAACACGTTTAATAATTTATTGCGTCATAAGCGCTTTTCTGGATTTACCTTCATCAGGAACGCTCAAAGCCAAACATTTGAAATCCGAAGATGTATAAGTACCGAAAATCGTTGAAGAACTATATTTTAAAAATACTTAAAATAAATAGCCAAATTCATCTAAAGCCAACTTTGCCTGAGGGAGTTGAAACCTTAGTTTCATAATAATTTCAAAATTTATAAACGTACAATTTCAGTAAAGTTTGTTTAATCATGTCAGTACCGAAGCACTGATTACTGAGCTGATGATACCCTCGGGGACTGATAGTCCACCAGCAGAGGTATCGACCCAGTGATGTAAAAATATAAAACAACACGTTTAATAATTTATTGCGTCCGAAGCGCTTTTCTGGATTTACCTTCATCAGGAACGCTCAAAGCCAAACATTTGAAATCCGAAGATGAATAAGTACCGAAAATCGTTGAAGAGCTATATGTTAAAAATACCTAAAACAAATAGCTAAATTCATCTAAAGCCAACTTTGTCTGAGGGAGTTGAAACCTTAGTTTCATAATAATTTCAAAATTTATAAACGGACAATTTCAGTAAAGTTTGTTTAATCATGTCAGTACCGAAGCACTGATTACTGAGCTGATGAGAGGTATCGACCCAGTGATGTAAAAATATAAGTGTTGTTGGCTCAATAAAATAGAATTTAGACCGATCTTTACTGAGTTTAGCCATACACAATATGATTCATATCAGTTAAATAACCATAAAGTGGCCATTCACAAGTACAAACACAGTTGACTGAAGAAAAAAACGTGCTAGAGATTAAGTTATGAATTTCCTTCATGAAGCACTAAATGTGCGATTCTGTTTATGTGTAAATTATATATTTCTTAATCCCTTGAAATCTTTTTACAGCTGCATTTACAGCGACATTACCCGGAGGTTATAATCCATATGGGCAAAATGAAAAAATCCGATACAACCGGATGCTTTGTACGGAAGCTGGTTACAATCATTATACGGGTATTTTTACAGTTGGTGAAGGAAAGGCTGGTAATTACTTAGTATCTGTTACTATGATGTCAGGCCTTGTCACGGCTCACACTACTCTAAGGAAGAATGGAGCTATTTATGTGTGGCTATATACTGGTAACCAATATGATATGGCAACCCAAACTGTCTGCATGGAACTGGAAGTGGGGGACACGATTTGGGTGCAAATGAACAACAAGGCATCGAGTCTCTTTGATGTTTATAACACTTTCACTGCAGTTCGGATAAATGGTTTTGACCCCAGCAAGTAAACAGTGAATACTATTAAATAAAGTTTACAATTCTGTCAATGTTAGATTTTTATAACGAGTAATAAGCTTATACACGTCTTCGAAATGTTGTTACCTTTAACAAAAAAAACAAAAAAAAAAACCAAAAAACCAGTAAATAAACGGGTGCTACATTTTTTTAAATGATACACAGACACCTTTAAGTTGTTACAAGGACCCTTTTTATGAATAGAACCATTCGTGCATAATCAGTGAGTTTATTGGAACTTTACATTTCAATGAGATTTGGAACTTTTTGTTATGCCCCATTTATAGGCATTACGTTTTCTGGTTTGTGCGTCTGTTCGTCTGTTTGTTCGGTCGTCCGTCCGTTCATCCCTCTGTTCCGCTTCACATTAAAGGGTTTTGGTCGAGGTAGTTTTTGATGAAGTTTAAGTCCAATCAGCTTAAAACTTAGTACAAATGTTACCTATGATATGACCTTTCTCATTTTAACTACAAGTTCGAGTTTTTACCCCATTTTTACGGTCCACTGAACATAGAAAATGATAGTGCGGAGGGGGCATCCGTGTACTAGGGACACATTCTTGTTTTACCGATATATGCCCTTTCGTTTAATTTAAATATTTGGGTTTGCATCAATAACGTCAAACAATTCCGGTAAAAGCAGACTAAGGGACTGACTATTTAACTTCAAAAGGGGGTTTATTGTTTTTTTCACAAAAAAAAAAAGAAATTGATCCCCAGTTTTCTGAGAAGAAATATAGTGTGGTCAAGCAGATGACAAACTATTGTTTATATTCCTGTTTTTCCGAAAACCGTATATAATAGTGCTAATTTGAAAAAAAAATATTTGGGTGATAGCGTTGAAGAAAAGAACCTACCCGTTTTTGAAGCTACATGATTAGTCCGTTAATGTAACTTTTCTTTAATATATAGACATGAATATTATTGAAGACAATCCTGAAAGCAAACTAATGTTGGTACCGACGTTTATATTCTAATATAAAAATAGTAATATATATATATAGATAATTAAAGTGACACGTGTTAAATCCTGATCAAAACTATCAGAGACATATACAAACCTATAATAAAATTAAGAATGGAAACGGGGAATGTGTCAAAGAGACAACAATTAGACCAAAGAGCATAAAATAGCCGGAAGCCCCCAATTAGTCTTCAACACTGCGAGAAAATCCCACACCCGGAGCGTGTTTCAGCTTGCCCCTAAACTCATACTAAACTCCGAAATATATAAATTGAAATAAAAGTATAACAAAAAAGGATCAGAGGCTCCCGACTTGGAACAGACGCAAAAATGCGGTGGGGATTAACAAGTTTTGTGAGATCCCTACCCTACCCATATACCTCAAACCAATGTCGAAAAAACAAACACACAGTAATACGCACAATAAAACACAGTTCAACAGAAGTCCGAGTCCAATGTCACGAAAGGTAACAAAAGAAAATTAAACAAAATGACAATGATTCATACACTTACAAGGAATACTACTATGGAAAGCCAACGGGTTCAAAATTCTTACTTCGTAACTTGTCAATTTGTAACTTGTAACTGTGTGATTTGTCAATTTGTATATTCGGCTGTTTTGTAACTTGTCAATTCGTTAAATGTCGATTTGTAAATTGTCAACTTGTATACATATTGATGTTTTGTAACTCATAATTGCCGATTTGTAAATTGTCAATTTGTGTATTGATGTTTTGAAACTTGTCGATTCGTTAAATGTCAATGTGTGATTTGTCAATGTGTGAAATGTCATCGTTGTATTATGCTAACGATCATTATGACGACAGATGGCGCTCGGTTTCTTCTTCGGTGTATAAGCCTCCTGTAAGTAGGAGCACCTCCATATGGAATATATATACCTAAGTAATTATAATCAATCAATTACAGCAAATGCGTCTAAAAGAAAGTAAAACAAAAAATGCATGTTTACAGGACCCCAGTTTTATTTTATTTACTGACGTGGACTTTCGTTCGAGAACGGAAACTATAAAAATACATCCCGACTAGTCAAGTCCCTCGACGTAATCGATCTCTCCTAATTGCGAGGTAATTGAAATAGTCGTTGGTCCGTGGAATATAACGACTGGATTATTCAGGTAAATACAATAAGGAGATGTGGTAATAAACCGTATGATTGACAATGAGACAACTATACACCAAAGCGAAGTTCAAATAAAGTCGATGTAAGCAAGTATAGGCAACCTACGGCCTTCAACAATGAGAAAACATAATACCAAATAGTCGTCTATAAAAGGCTACATCATTACTGGAAAACCCAGGTTCTAGTAATAAACGTATCTATTAATCCTAAAATGCTATTATCGGTTCATTTTATTCTGACAGGAGGGGAAAGGGCTGACATATATATTGATACACATGCCTACTGAATTTTTCTGGTCAAGAATTTTAAAAATTGCCGCTACCAGATTCCCGTTCTATAAAAATTTACAACCAAAAAGATAAAAATATTCACGAGTCCCTCGATCGCAACAGCTGCTTATTAACGCCTAGAATTCCCGATATGATCCCCACCCGGTGAAACACCTCCTTATAGCCCGGCAACCTTACCAAATCTGATATTTTGTCGATCGGATCGTTAATTAACCGAAATGATTCACGATGTTAATCAATAAAGCTAAAAGATTTAAATGTGCATGTCATGTAAAATAAAAAATCATTTGCAATGAATTCGTAACAATATAATCC
The DNA here is from genome assembly GCF_963676685.1 of Mytilus edulis. NCBI lineage: Eukaryota > Metazoa > Mollusca > Bivalvia > Mytilida > Mytilidae > Mytilus > Mytilus edulis. The sequence goes on along the minus strand of NC_092348.1, from coordinate 28,414,117 downwards.
TAACTCAATTAACAAACCATGCTGTATTCCGCCTGGCTCTTCTGTCCAGCAGTCAACCATGATCCCAGGTCGGGTTGTTGTCCCTTTGACACATTACCCATTTCCATTTTCAATTTTAAGTAGGTGACGCGTGTAGTAAAAAATAAACAGTTTCATAATTTTACGATCATGGTCATTAACAAACTATCCAGAGGGAAAATCTCTTAATATATTTCGATCTAGTACCATGATCATTCTAGATTTGTATCTGTATCTGTAGGAAAACGTTGTGGATAAAAACCCCGGCTTTAATACAACGATAGACAGAGCGCCGTCGATGTATTGACGATGCACGAGAGAAGTTTCTGAACGACTGTCAACGCTCGCGGTTTGCGCACTACAGTTTCTTCAAGGTGGTTCCACTCAAATACTGTTTTTACGAAAAATAAGTTGGAATATTGTGGTATTTTGCTCGTTGAGATCTAAAAACACTTTTTGAAGTTCTTGATATGCAATTTTTTTCAATACGTTTCTTGACTGATAATTGTTCAATCGGGCACTTGGCAGCAATAGATTGTCCTTTTTTGGACGAACTTTTTTTTAATTGTCTGGCTCTATAGCACTGAAAAACTTTCTTATCAGGAATCCTAGTGTTAATTTTGACTTCTTGACTACGTTGCTTTTTTGGAAATATTGGTAGTCCAATTTAGGTCCTCGTTTAGTTTTCTGGTTCCTTTAGATTTTATTACAAAATAGTGCATATTCAATACAGTTTTAATATATAGTATACATTAATTAAGTAACTCATTTAAAAACAAGAATGTGTCCATAGTACACGGATGCCCCACTCCCACTATCATTTTCTATGTTCAGTAGACCGTGAAATTGGGGTCAAAACTTTAATTTGGAATTATAATTAGAAAGATCATATCATAGGGAACATGTGTACTAAGTTTCAAGTTAATGTAACTTTAACTTCAACAAAAACTACCTTGACCAAAAACTTTAACCTGAACTTTGCACTATCATTTTCTATGTTCAGTGGACCATGAAATAGGGGTCAAAACTATAATTTGGCATTAAAATTAGAAAGATCATATCATGGGGAACATGACTTTTTTTGTTAACTAAGTTTCAAGTTGATTGGACTTCAACTTCTTCAAAAACTACCTTGACCAAAAACTACCTTGACCAAAAACTACCTTGACCAAAAACTTTAACCTGAAGCGAACGGACTCACAGACGGACGCACAGACGGACGAACGAACGAACGAACGGAGGCACAGACCAGAAAACATAATGCCCCTCTACAATCGTAGGTGGGGCATAAAAAACATTCAGTTTGTCTTTGCAAAGTTCAAATATGATATAATAAACTGTTACATCTTTTATCTTCATTACTCAGGAGCCAAATAAATATAGATTGCTCGTCTATTTGCTTCTTGTATTAAAACATCATTAGAGAATTGCATTCTTTTCTGAAATTTTTATATTGAGATTATAATATTAAGGAATAATGAGTGTCAAACCATTTCTCCCATTCATGATACATTTAGTTCAAAATTTGCGGCCCAGGACACTATTAGTATAAATTTTCCAGCACCGTCTTATATTTCATGTATTTAGTCTTATTTTGACCCGGTTAAATATTAAGTATAAATTTCCTGCCAAGTGACAGTAATATATTTGCGAAGTTGATAAGGAAGCCCGTTCCAGCGACACATCTATGATATCTTAATACAGGATCCCATCCCAGGTTTGGTGACCAGTACAATAAACTCTAAATAAAAGCGAGACCCTGATATACATGCTATATAAAACAAACAATGTATTTATCTATTTGTTTTCTTTTAAATAAATGTGCTTTACATAATTGATTTAAATTACATTGGTATATATTCCATATGCCGGTGCTCCTACTTACAGGAGGCTTATACACCGTAGAAGAAACCGAGCGCCATCTGTCGTCATAATGATCGTTAGCATAATACAACGATGACATTTCACACATTGACATTTAACGAATCGACAAGTTACAAAACATCAATATACAAATTGACAATTTACGAATCGACAAGTTACAAAACATTAATATACAAATAGACAATATACAAATCGACATTTAACAAATCGACAAGTTACAAAACAGCAATATACAAATTGAAAATTAACGAATCGACAAGTTACAAAACATCAATATACAAATAGACAATATACCAATCGACAAGTTACAAAACAGCAATATACAAATTGACAAATCACACAGTTACAAGTTACAAATTGACAAGTTACGAAGTAAGAATTTTGACCCCGTTGGCTTTCCATATACTACCAGTTACTGTCATATTAAAATGTTACATGGCCATTTGATTTTCTAATATGTTAAATTTTGCTTTCTTTCCTAAATGCAAAAAGTACTAACAAAGGTAACAAAAAAAAAACGGACCGGAAACAACCTGAGTTGTTATCAAGCAGTTTATGTAATCAGATTTAAACACAAAAACGAATTTCTTTCGGGCTTTGTTTGCTGAGACAACAATATATTTGTCATGGAGGTAGGAGAAGTGTTTTGCAATATTTGGGCTTTTAAAGATTGACGTAGCATGGGTATTGATATATTAAAGATTGTACCCATTGCGTGGCACAATCCTCGACTGATTCCATCAGTATTTTGAATTTGTGTTTTCAATAGTTTAATTTAGGCTCAAGATATTTCGGACCAATGGATAAAACATTTCGCAGGGAATTGGTGTTGAAAATGTTAGGGTCACCTGTACAACGTGGCCAGCAGTTTAACATGTGAATTTGGAACTAGCACAGGTTAAATCAGGAGGTTTAGACTCGAAGTCGTCAATATTTATATCCTGCAAAAACGTGTTTGTAATTGAAAGTTTTAGTTGCAATTGGTTTTGTATAGGTATAAGAAATTGTTTGTACAGACTGATCTTTAAAATAGGGAGGTATTTTCGATGGAACTAATTTATGATGAAGGATATTGCCCAAGTTGTCGGCATCGAAACCTTTTTTGGCAAAGGAAAGTTAAGGAAAAAATCATTTCTCGTTTTTATCTTACCAAAATGAACTGGTTTGAAAAGTCTGACTTGCAATATCCAAAATGATAGCTGTAAGTTTGTAATGGTTTAAATGAGGGTTTGTTACAGTGGTTTCCAAAAATAAATTGAACAGAGAATGAAGTTTTGAAAAGGGTCATGAATAAAGTTTCGTGCGAATGTGATGAATACCTAACGGCTTTTGTATAAAATTCATTAATAGAAACATATTCAGAGTTAGTGATAGATAATGACGATTATCCTGACTGCGTCTACCTCGAGGAATTGAGTTGAAAATATTCATCACATTCACCGAGCTGCAGGAATGACTAGATACATATACAACCAATTTTGTCATTGCAACCATTTGTTGTCGCAGTTCCCAATTGTTGAATCCAGTAGTGCTCTTTTTGTCTACGAAAGTCTACCTTATTTATTTATTTTCTCTCTGAGAATTGGAATCTAACTCAGAATATGTTTCTATTAATGAATTTGGTATCTAAAATTCACTAGGAAACTCAATATATCCCCCACGACACTTGCCAAAGAGGAAATACTTTATATTCATATTGTTGTTATATATTCCTGTGTGGAATTTCAACCAAAGATGAAGAACTGGATCTTCAATCACTGTTTTGGATACATAAACTACATTAGTATCCTTACAAACAATGCAATTTTCTTGGTCTTCGAAGTGCTCCACAAATCCTCTTTTTTAATAGTTATCATCAGTTTTATCATTAATCAAAGCGTTGCTTGAAAGTTATTGTGAAACTGCCTATTCTAGAGGTGGCGTGAATCAGATGTGGATACTGAAAAAATCTAAAGATCTTTTAGAGAACATACAATCTAAGACTCTCTCATCTTGCAATAGAATTAAAACATTTGACTTTTCAACACTTTACACAACTATTACCCATTCTAAAGTAAAAGAAAAATTGAGAGAGTTACTTGAGATAATGCTTTGTTTCATAAAATCGAATGGCCAGCGTAGATACAATTATCTTGTCTTATGGTATGGAAGGATAAATCCTACTTTGTAAAAAATCATTCTGAATCAAACAAAAAATTCTCTGAAACTGACATTATTTAATAGTTATCAAAAGTACCAGGATTATAATTTTATACGCCAGACGCGCGTTTCGTCTACATAAGACTCATCAGTGACGCTCTGATCAAAATAGTTAAAAAAGCAAAATAAATACAAAGTTGAAGAGCATTGAGGACTTGATGCTTGATTTCTTCGTTGACAACATATTTGTTAGATTTGGAGGACACTTTTTTTTAACAATCTATCGGCATTACAATGGGAACCAATTGTGCTCCTCTTCTTGAACACTTTTCTCGTTATTCTTATGAAAGGAAGGCGAAAGATACCACAGGGACATTGTTTTGCAACAGGACGGATGCAACATGTGAAGCGGAGAACCTGAGATTACCCACAGTTTTAGATGGGGTTCGAGTTAATTAGTCTTTAGTTTTCTATATTGTTTCATTGTACTATTACTTGTCTGTTTGTCAGGTTTTTTTTGGCCATGACTTTGTCAGTTTGTTTCCGACCCTGAGTTTGAATGTACCTGTTGTATCTTTCGCCTTTCTTTTTTCTAAGGTATGAATAGAAAGAAGCTACGAAAATTTAATTTCACTTTTAAATACTAATACAGTCAAATCTGATTAAACCGGACCCTGAATAAACCGGTTTCCTGTCCATTCCGGCTGAAAATGAATTTCCCATTTCCCCCTTACAAAGTCTTTGTTGAAATATCCTTTGTGAACCGGACCCTGTGTATTCCGAATTCCGAAATCCGGTCTAATTATGCAGTCCCAATACTCTTAATTACATTAAATATTACCTGTCAAAACCGGTTTGTCTAATTAATAATTAATAATTTCAATGATCGATATGCAATACATATTTGCTTATACAATATGGCTTTTCAGGATATTCAATCAATTAGTCAGGTGTTAAACTGTGAACTGACAATCTTACAGTAGTGAGCTGTATTATTTATTAAAACATTATAAACGTGTCAATGAAACGAACAGACACGCCGAATATATCTCGGATTAAACTTACCTTGTAAATCGGATAAACAAATTTAAATCGCGGAGTAAGAGGTTTACATCGTGATTTCGAAATCCTGGGTTCCCTGTTGTGAACCCCTAAACAAATGACCTTGATAATAAAAAACACCTGGATGACAACAATCAATGGTTATTGTACACTGTACGACAACATTTCGACAGTGATGAAATTACGTTTCATAATATTCTTGCTTTTTAATCGGTCATTCCAACGTTTCAAATTAACGATCATGGAAGTAAAACGAAACTCTCGTATCACAATCCAAACAAAGCGAGTATTATGATGCAAATGCAAACAAAGAAACACGAAGTGAAAGTATTTTAATATATCAGATATAATTTACAATCAGATAGAACTTTTGCATGCAAAATATCGGATGTCACAAGTCATAAACTTCCGGTCAAAACGGAAACCTGAATAAACCAGGATTATAATTCGGTACGCCAGACGCTTCGTCTACATAAGACTCATCAGTGGGGCTCATATCAAAATATTTATAAGTACAAAGTTGAAGAGCATTTAGGATCCAAAATTCCAAAAAGTTGCGCCAAATACGGCTAAGGTTATTTATGCCTGGGATAAGAAAATCCTTAGTTTTTCGAAAAATTTTAAGTTTTGTAAACAGGAAATTTATAAAAATGACCACATTATTGATATTCATGTCAACACCGAAATGTTGACTACTGGGCTGGTGATACCCTCGGGGACGAAACGTCCACCAGCAGTGGCATCGACCCAGTGGTCCAAACCGGTCCTTTTTCATAGTCCCGTAGCCGGCAGGTTTGTACAGGTTTTACTGTACTCACGAACTCTAATGTTATTGAAGTCGAGGCGGATGTTAATTTAATAATACAAAAAAGTACTGTACTGTAAATGTATAATTCATTAGAAGATTGTATACATATGTAAAACAAAGATATGCTATACCAAGTATTGAGTAAATAGCTGAGAACTGACAATAACTTGATACATTGAAAAAAATGAGTTTAGTCCTAACCTGTACACAAGTTAATTTTGAGCAGAATTTGTGACATCTTTCTAAGTTAACTTCGTTGTTGATAGACCAGACCTAGGTCTGTATTTTTATGACTAATGCAGACCTATTGACAGAGCTGCCCCAGACCAAACATGTGGATAAGTCTGCTATGGACTAGGCCAATGGAAGGTCTGTCCGAGACCAGCCTGACCTATGAACATGTCTGCTCCAGACCAGATATGTGGATTGCTCTGCTATACTCGTTTGACTATGTATACACAGTGTACATATTACAAATGTCTTTTTTATTTCATATTCTTATGAGCATTTATAAACAAAAGCTATAAAATCATACACTTCTTTTTCATTCGAAAGTGGATAGAAAGGTTATTCAGAGCATTGGAAAAATAGTTTTTTATGATGGGATATAAACATCATTGTTTACGTTGCGTGGTTCCCCATTGTGTTCCAATACTGCTGTCATTTGTATTATACAATCCATCCTGACATAAAAATTTACTGTTTATTAATGTGACTATATAGATTTTCATAATAAAGTGCCAATATGGTCAGTTTTGGTTGATGCGTTCAAAAAATTTTGTTATACAAGTCATCAAGAGGTATCGAAACTACTGTGTGTTACTTTTCATCATTTTCCATTGTTATAAATCAAATGGGAGAATGTGAGAATATTCCTCGAAACATTCTTGACGGTCTTGCTTATGTTTTGACACTATCGCCTAAATTGTGTATAGAAACATTTCTGACACTTTGAACACTTTCGTCAGCTGTTTAATACAAACTTCTATTATCACCAAAGAAACCTTAGAAGAATTCAGATTCAATAATACAGTGCTATTGTCATTGGACTGGCCCATAGCACACTTTTCCTCACGTCTGGTCTGGAGCAGATTCGTCAGTAGGTCTGCAGCAGTCCACAGGTCAGGCTAGTCTAGAGCAGACCTGTCGATTGGACTGGCCCAAAGCACACTTTTCCACACGTCTGGTCTGGAGCATACTTGTCAGTAGGTCGGCAGCAGCCCACAGGTCAGGCTTGTCTAGAGCAGACCTGTCGATTGGACAGGCCCATAGCACATTTTTCCAAACGTCTGGTCTGGAGCATACTTGTCAGTAGTTTTGCAGCAGTCATACAAATGCAGACCTAGATCATCTCCAATAACAACTAAGTTAACTTGGGAAGCAGTCTATAAGTCTGCTCAAAGTTAAATTGTTTTACAGGTTAGGATTGAACTCCTCAATTTCAATGTATTCAGTTATTTGACACAGTGTTCAACTTACTACCCACTAATTTGAATATGGGCCCTTAATCCATTTAACTGAATCAAGAGAAGACACAGTTTATGCTTCATACAAAGGTCTTGTTCAATATTGTTAATATGCATCAATTTCGTTCAGCGAAACATTTTGGCATCGGCACAAAATGGATCAGCCGTAACTACCTAAATGTATTCCATACTTGGCCCATTTTTGTAGTCCACTGATCCAAGACCAAAAAATTGAAATCAAAATCTAAAAAAAAATAGTTGAACGACATGTCCTTTTGCCTATGCTATCTCAATAACTTCATTAGTACATGTTGTTTAAGAGAGACTAAAGACCAAAGGGACATATCAACTCCGAAGTCGCAAATAAACTGAATAAGCAATGGCAGAAAAAGAAAAAGACCAAAACACTAACAAAAGTACAAAAAACACATCAACGAAAACTAAAAAAAAAGCAACCCCACTAAAAAGTTTGGGTGATCTTTGGTGCTCTGGTAGGGTAAGTAAATCCTGCTCCTCATTTGGCAATTATTTAACATAATTATATCTTAATGTATTTGTTTGTTCTGGGAATTTTGGAAAGTTTAGTTGATTGTCATATTTTAGTTTTAAGTAAATATTAGCTGCAACATACATAACACATACTACACTGGATTCATTTCTGTAGAATAGTGTAGGAAATATTATTGTATGCTTGGCTAAAATGTCAAAAGTTCATTTAGTAAAAATAACCATAATTTCACTACAGATCTTGACCATAAAAGAGGGACGAAAGATTCTAGAGGGACAGTCAAACTCATAAATCCAAAATAAATTGACAAAGCCATGGCTAAAATCTAAAAAGACAAATAATAGTACAAAAGACACAACATAGAAAACTGAAGACTAAGCAACCCGAATCCCACCAAAAACTGGGGTTGATAATAATTCAATTATAATCCGTAAAGCAGGAGACATTTCTTCGTGTTCATTCTAATTATTAATTATTTTTTAGTTTTCTTAACTAGATAATTGTGCGTATACAAAGTTTGCAACACTGTCAGGCAAAGTTTATCTTGTAGTTTTGACTGCTTTGCTTTGATGATCTTAAACACCTTTTATGCGTTTGTCTTAAATATTTTGGTGTTGATGACGGTTAATCCAGAAACTGCTTTTATTTGTTGAAGTTTTGTTTTGTGCATCATTAATTGGTGGACAATAATTCTGCTCCAGATCTGCCGTCATTACAAAGAAGTTCGGATGAGAACATTTTTTTTATAAATTCAAAGGTTTGTAATACCAGAATGAAAAGCAAATTTAATCCGCAATTCATCATTACACACTATGTACCAAAAATTAGCTCAAGAATTGTGGCAGACAGAATATAAAAAAGCCCGGAAAAGTACACTTGTAATCAAATTCTCCTTATCAAAGGCTTTTAAGGGTTGTTTTTACACCAGAAATTTGATCCCGGCCAAAACAAAACATCACCTGCTTGTTTGATCTTTATGACATCATTTATACAAACTTACAAAAAAATCATCCCAGATCTACATGTCTGAATCAAATCTATGGACAAGTATGTAGTTTTAATGAAATGTTTAACCCCAAGAACCTCACAAATCTTCCACCTTAATAGAATCGCAAAATATTGCTGTACTATTCCGATAGAGGTATTGGCACATTGCTATCTTTTTGTTGTACGCAGGGAGTCAAAATCGGGAAGTTGACGAAACTGGGGTCAATCGAAGTTTCACTCTTTGGAGGAGTATGCAGGTTTAAATGCACCCATGCTGTTTACCGAACTTCCACAAATCACTTATCCTAGAAAAGTAAATAGATGTAAGCAGTAAGGAATAGATCATTTTCCAAAAACCTTCCTCTTACAAAAGGCGAACACAAAATAAAAATGAAGTAGCAAAAATGTTGATATTCGTTTAATAGAACCCCTTTGTTAAGACTTAGTAAAACTAATAACATACAGCTTTGATGTTTCTGGGGTTTTCGTGTCACCCGCGCAACCAATGTATAAGGCATCATTATTATCGATATCAATACATAGAGAGTTTAAAATACCAATAGTTTTTAAAGAAAACGTTTGAATAAACTGCCATATACTATCAATTATATGAAGCAATGAGTTGTGCACGTCTGACACTATCAATTTTCCCCAAATTGGTGACTACTAAATCTGAAGGTGTAAAGCTATCTGTATCAGTCTTCCCTTCATAAATCCACTTGGTAAGACCATCTGGGGACATTGCAATAATTCTTCCGTTTATTTTTTTCGATATTATGTCGATGAGATAAACGCAATTGTTTTTGTCACTTTTTATTCTTGTAACATCTGTCAACAGTTTTTTGTGTCCAAATCTTTTAATTTCAATTTTGTCATTGTTAACAATTACTATTTTACGAGCACCTTTGTCGTTCGTTTTAAAGATGGGCCCATTATCTCGTAAACTAACATAGATATCACCTTTCGTACTGATATGCACAGCTCTTGGAAATAATGGCGAAAAAGAACGAAAGTGTTGAATTCCATCCTTTGTTGCTATATGCATGTTGCAGTCAAGTTCTATTATCGTGAAAAAGAGATCACCATTGACAGTTGGCGCCATGTCGTAAATGTTATATTCCTTTTTGTCCTGTACTTTTTGTAAAAGCTTTAAATCGGTATGTATGTCGTATTTACGCGTCTCGAATGAATATCCGCTGCTGAGCCAGAATTCGTTGCCTGTACTGTTAACACATAGTTTAGAAATACGAGAGATTCCTATTGATAAAGATTTTTCTATTTTTGTTGACATTTGTTCACCACACTGCAGACACCCAAACAGCTTTGAAATTGTTTCGTTTTTGATGGTAGCGAATTCAAAAGAAGGAAGTCTGGGAAATTCTTCCATCCTTATTTGGGCATCATTATTAACGGTGGAGAGCCATTTTTCAGTTTCTTTCATCGTTTCATGCGATAGCTCTACGTCACGAGCATTCCTTAAAATATCACTTAAGCATTCCCGTTTAACTGAAGAGTTCTCAATGATGTTTTCGATGTCAAATCTTTTTTCGGTGATGAAATTATCAACTAATGCCATCCTCTCTTCCAGTTCTTCAATCATTGCTAACTTCTGGGTTCTAATTTCTGCGACCAATTGTTCTTCTTGTGTGATAATTCTAGTTCTTATATCCTTGAAATGTTCTGTGATATCAATAAAGTATTTTTCTATTTTTTTTCGATTCTTTCTGGCAAAACGGTAAAATGAAATATTCGATCTGTGCGTCAAACGTTTTTATCTATTCGATTTTTTTCTTCAGGATTATTTCTTGTTGTAAAAATTGATGCTTTTGGTGTGACTGAGACAAACATATCGGACATACAAGCTGGTTACAACTTGACAAAATATGCAGTAGGTCTGGTTGTTGTGAATTCTACATGGAACTCGTTTCGGTTTCATTACACTAACAATCGGTGTACCAATATCCTTCAATGGTATGATGCTGTGTGTCTCCGCCAATTTGAATTTCGGATGTATTTTATCTGTGCAAGTATCACACATTAATAGATCGCATGCTATGCATTTCCATCTAACGGTACTGTTACTTTCGCATAATTGACAAATAATCAAAATTTGAGCTTCAACTTGTAACTTTGTATCAGTCATTTTCCTCTTGTTTATCAGTTGTTTTTGTGAATAATGTTGATTTTACTCTTTCTCTGTTTTATTATCATTTAAGGAAGGAAGTGTTTGAGTGTTATCAGGACTTAAAAAGATATTTTCATATCAACTCAATTGTTACTAAATAAAGGCAACAGTAGTTTACCGCTGTTCAAAACTCATAAATCCATGGACAAAAAACAAAATCGGGGTAACAAACTAAAACTGAGGGAAACGCATTAAATATAAGAGGAGAACAACGACACAACACTAAAATGTAACACACACAGAAACGGACCAAGCATCAGACAAATTCCCACGAGAATAACAAATATAACATCAAAACCAATACATGAATTTGGGATAGACAAGTAACGTGACAAAATCTTTTATTTGTTCGAATATTCACATCAATTACTTCCTCATTTAACGGAAATTGACAATTGATTTAAGGGTCCACAAGTCAATTAATATGACAAATCATTCAACAAAAATAGACTATATGGACAAAGACCAACTATACCACAAAAATGACCGACAGTGCTGACAAAAATATAAAACATTGCGAGGTCTGTGAAAAGAGCAGTCTTTTAAAATGGAAATGTACAGATTGCCAGTTATCGATGTGCCAGTTGTGTACGGAAAATATTTTATATTCATACAAAATTTAAACTCGCTGAGACACACAAAATTATTTCATTTACAGATTCTAGCATACGGCTTAACCCCAATCATTGCCATATTCATCGAAATCAATTATATTGTATATTTTGTCAAAGTTGTGAACAATTAGTTTGTCCAGCATGTTTGTCAGAGAACCATTCACAACATAATTTAACAGAGGTTGAGGACATCGTAAAAAAATCTAGAACAAGGATTAAATCTTTAGAGGAACACATTCAAAATGATGTTCAACCATTATGCCAGGAAACACTGACTAAAATTAGTAAACTTCAGTCAGAAGAACATTATCGATTTCGGAGCATTATTAGTTTAATAAAGCGCCAAGAAGAAATATTGAGTGTGCAAATTGAGCTCCATAAAGAGTTTTTGCTAACTAAAGTACAACTTCAAGAAACTAAAATTAAAGACACCCTTTTGCAGAAAAAGAAAACTTTTACGACTAATATCGATAAAATGCGACAAATGAAAATGTTTATTGACAATACATTACAAGAACCAGATGACGTCAAGATCGATTATCTGCACAGAGAGACAGATGAAATCATGAAATGGTTATCTACAGAAAGGTCAAGTCTCAGTGAGCAAATTAACCTGCCAATGCTTCCGATTTTTGAGTCTACGAATTTGAACAAAAAAGTCGTTTCCAAAATGTTTGGTTTCCAAAACTCAAGCTTGTTCATAACATTCGATAAATCACTCCTTTCGAGTCTTTCAAGTATTACTCGAGTGAAAATAAGTAAATACTCCGAAACTATATATCTTTGGATGGGATGTAATGCTGACCAGAAAATTGAAAAATATTGCATTCTACCAGATGTAAAACTCGAACAAGAAATAAGTGAAAAAAAGTATATGACATGTCAATTACCTCATCAGGAGACTTACTGTTTACTTGTTCTAACGATACATGTTTGTATAGAACGACAAAGGACGGAACAAGTAAACTAAGGTCGTTTGCTCCATTATTTCCAATGGCAGTAAACGTTAATTTGGAAGGTGAAATTCATATAAGCCTATACGAACATGGGGCGAATAAAAGACATAGTAGAATAGTAACCATCGACAGCAGGGACAGAAAAGAGATAACGCATTATGAAAATGGACACAACAAGGAATGTTTTGTATGTGTCACGCGTATAGCTGACGATTCTGATAGTATTTATTTTGTTGATGCTTTGCCAGAGACCCTAGAGGGTAGAATAGTGGCAATTTCAAAAACAGACGGGAAACTAAAATGGGCGTTTGATGGACAGTTGGAAAAGAGATATCCGTTTACTCCATCGGATTTTGTGAAAACACAAGCCGATAGCTTCATTGTAGCCGACATATGGAACAATCTTCTATATATACTTGGCAAAAATGGAGCAGTTTTTCAAATGATTGACACAACTAAAATTGGCTTGACACGACCGTGTTGTGTGGACATTGATGATACAGATCTACTCTGGGTTGCATTGTTACCAACAGGGAAACATTCAAAAACTACAAATATACATGCTCTTCGTTACGATTTGATATTGTCGCACTGTCACTGAAACATTATTAAAGGACAACAATTTTACAAAAAATGTTCATCTAAAAATGGAAAAACTTTTAGAAAAAGAAATATGAGACAGGCATTACCTGTGAATGGGGCCGAAGTCTGTATGATTTTGTTTTAATTCAAACATGTTTATAAAAGAAACGGAAACACCGTACCGTTTCTGATTTTGGTTTTGTTGTTAGGGATTTAGTTGTGACGTTACTAAAGTTATGACGTCATATTTAATGTAAACAAAGAAACGCTTTCATCAGGTAACGTTTTTTCATACTGTTACCGGTACTGTTACTGGTAATTTCCTCCTCTCTCAGGAGCACTCCCAAAGGGATACATCAATTTAAAAATAGGGTCTAAAAAAAGATATTTACAACTACGTTAAACTGGACAGTTATCCCATCACCCTTGGTTATTGCGTATACTAAAAGCATTGTTCATTTGGCATACTTTAAGTCTATTTACACACTGTCTATAATGTTACTTTTTATGTTTCATCTTTTAGGAGATAAGTTCTCCTCACATGTAGTCCATAACAGAATGTCCTTGTTATTTAAAAGATATATAAAAAAGGAAAAAAACCCGTTGCTTTCACTTTAAACTTTGTGGACGAACTTCTTTAAAATCGCCAGATTTTAGAGATACCTCAGGGTGTACTTGATACTTCAGGGGGTTACAATATCCATGTCTACGGATATGCACGTTTTGGACGAGTCATTTGGCATACTGTCAATCGGTGAAGACTTGTTGTTCTTGGTGGTATTGGATTGACTGCACGCCTTTTCTCTCTATATACTATATATGTACATGTACAAAAAAGTATATATTTATTTTTCTTCGTGCTCTTTCGCAATATGCAAACATTATAGAATGTGTCCCTTGAGAGCGTATAAAATTTATATCAACGTGAAATTGATATGGTATGTTTTATCATGTTCGGCATGTTCCTGTTTTAGCGGAAAGCTCCTGTAAAATTTGCGCCGAGTTGTAAAAGATGTTTAGCAAGCGATGAAGAAGTAAAGAAGTTGTGACATACGACATTGGTTTTTTTTACGAAGTAATATAAATAAGAAGATGTGGTATGAGTGTCAATGAGACATTAATTCTCCATCAATTCAAAATGTATTAAAAAAAAAATTAAAGATCATAGTACACAGAACAAAACGGTACAGCGCTCCCAAAATGACTTGTAAAATAATTCAAGCAGGAAAACCAACGGTCTAATCTTTAGGAATTAAAAAAAATCGAGAAACATCTATGAACCACACCAACAAACGACAACCACTGAACAACAATCCTTGGGTTGACCTGGTGGTATTGGATTGACTGCACGCCTTTTCTATCTATATACTATATATTTACATGTACAAAAAAGTATATATACTATAGTGAGCATGATAAACATCTAAGTTCTTAAAACATTTGGTTTCTTGACTTAGCAATGTATTATCCAATATTCAGATATCGACGCTATGAGTATATGTATCGTGCAAGGAAAGGAGAATTAATGTTTTTTCATTGTAGAATTGTTCATTTTGAAAAATTCTACAATGTATACGAACTGCCTGCAAGATTTACTGACGATCACATTTTGTAAGAACCGCAGAAGCGGATTTTTCATCGTCATTTGCATTCATTTCGTATAATTTTATATACAAACCACAACTCTCCAGCCTTTTAGTTACAAATTTTTGAAAATTGACACAAAAGTTGAATGAAATAAACATTGTGAATGCAAAAGTAGAATTAAGGCAACCAAAACGTTCGTGGTAGAAATGACCAAGTACCTGAACCAAAATTATTAGATATTATTTACGTGAATATCATCGGATTACAATTTATTCATGTAATTTTTACAGGTTCTATCAATAACTTGTTCTTTACACTTTTAATTGCAAAATAAATCACAAATCACATGATGTATACGAAAAAACTGTCTGTATATAACTACAAGGAAGACGATATAATTCAATTGCAGTACATGTACATGTATATCATTGAAATATTGACAAAATAAAAGATTTTCGTAAAAAGTATATGTATGATATAAAATAAACTCATCATAGAGTATATTTTTACGATTTCGCCGTGGCATTGAAAGGGTTAAAGATAGCATATTTTGGTTTAAAAAGTAAAATAAAAAAAATACTAAAAAATTAGAAAAAATCAAAACGGAAAATCCGTAATCAATTTGCAAAATCAAAAGTTCAACCACATCAAACGAATGGACAACAAATGTCATGTTCCTGCCTTGGTACAAGCATTTTCATTTAGATAATGGTGGATTTAACCTGGTTATATAGCTAGCTTAACCCCCCCCCCCCCTTGTATGACAGTCGCATTAAATTCCATTATATTGACCACGATTTGTGAACAAACCAAATAGGTAAACATGTCAAAAGTAGGGGAACAGCATACAATTTTGTGTTATTATCTTGATCACTATAAAAACAAACAATTATGTAACAAAATAACAGTAAATGGCATCAAACCAAAGCATACTATCAAAAATGAATGACAAGAATACAAAAATGATCATAGAACAATATCACAATGACGGGATGTATAAGTACAGAGTCACGTTAAATGGATACCATCAAAAACAGACTAAACAGTAATATAACCCACAGTTTCTCATACCTAAAACAATTACATTGTTGGCATTAGTGAGGACGACATAGATTGTGGAAAGTCGAATTCCTAGTCTATATCCATATAGTTTTACCGTCAGGGTCAATTGCGATAACACGACCGTCCAAAGGACAAAGTATCAATGACATTAACGGATTTGGTTTTGTCACTGTTTTCTGTAAAAATCTTTTTGTCCTCCGCAAATTGATTTATTTTTTACTTGTCCTTATCATCTATTATAACTATTTTTCGAGAACTCAATTCGTAAATTTCATAAATAGCTCCTATATCTCGTAGACTAATGTAAATATTACCTTCAACATTTACATGTATGGCTTATGTGAGAAATGGTGAAAAAGAGCAAAAACCTTTTAAAAACATCAAATGTCGTTATGTATACGTTAGATGTAAGTACTACTACAGTAGCAATAAGATCTCCATCATGGTTTATTACCATAGCATACATGTTATATTCTTTTAGTCTTTTATTTCTTGAAGAAACTGTTTCTCTGGGTGTAGGTCGTATTGACGTGTCTCGACCTATGTACCGCCGCTTTTCCACAATTCGCTGTTGTGTCTGTTTATTTTAAGCGCAGCAATGTTAGAGATGCTGATTGTTAGATATTTTTTAACCTTTGTTGATATGTTTACCTTGGACTGAAGGAACCTGAATGCTTTCTCAAATGTTTTGTACTCTATGGTTGCTATTTTAAAAGTTGGAAGTCTGGGGTATGTAATTCTTTAATTTAATCCCGATAGACTTATTGAAACCTGTAAACCATTGTTCAATCTTATTCGAAGTTTCATTTAACAGGTCTACTTTTGAGGTTGGTTTTTTTGTAAGACCTCGCAAATACATTCTTTTTATCAGTTGAATTTCTTTTTCTATCCCTTTTTTCTTCTTGTAGTATGATATTTTTAATTGTCTTTTTCTTGTCCTCAAGATCTCTAGTAATTTTTACCTCCCTTGAGTAAATTTCTGCTATCAACGTTTCTTATTGTTCCACAATGTTGTGTCTAGTATCTTAAATGTTCTTTTCAATATTTCACAAAAATATTTCGACTTTCTCTGACTCTATTTTGTAAAATAGTAATATATAATTTTCGATCTGATTATCAAAATTCTTCAGTTTGTCGAATTACTGCTTTAGAATACCTGCTATTTCTAATAAATCATGTTTTTGATGATTTTGTGACAAACATGCAGGACATATAACAGCTTTTGTGAAATAAACAGTAAATTTGGTTGTCATGAACTTTGCATGGAATGCGTATTCGTTTTACAATTGTCGATATCGGTGTACATATATTCTGTACTGGTATGATATTATGTGTGTCTGCCAATTTCAATTTCGGATGTCTTTTGAGTGTACAAGTTTCAAACATAAATAAGTCGCATGTTGTACATTTCTGTTTGATCTCACAGCTACTCTCACACAAATTGACAGTTTAGGAATATTTGAGCATCGTTTTTTTGATAATGCAACAGCCATTTTCCTCTGGTCGGTTTCGCCTGTGTTTTGTTTCCTATGGATATTGGTCCCCTTTTTTTATACTTGTATTTTTTATGGACATGTACAAAACAGGAGTAATGACTTCACATTTGGTTAATTTGTAATTGTTTTGTGCGTTCCTGAAGGATGGTACCATCCTGTGTCATGCACTTACCTAGTAGTATGTTAGAAAGTTATAATTATAATTATTGATAAAAATATCAATGATTATATCATGATTCCTATAAACGGTTGATGATTCTCGAAAAAAAACAGCCTTTTTGAATTTTATCAAAATAGGATGTCTCAAAATTACCCAAACATCTGGCTAGGTGAAATACTGAGCATGCAATATAGAAATATAACTATACACTAAAAACTTGAACAACACATAAAGGGAAAACAGTTTCCTCGTTTTTTTTTTATTAGAATATCCTGTACCAAGTCAGGAAAATGGCCATTACTATATTACAGTTCGTTTCTGTGTGTGTGTTACATTTTAGTGTTGTGTTTGTGTTGTGTCGTAGTTCTCCTATTATATTTGATGTGTTTCCCTAAGTTTTGGGTTGTAACCCGGATTTGTTTTTTTCTCAATCGATTTATGAATTTCGAACAGCGGAATACTACTGTTGTCTTTATTTATTCCATATTTTGTGACATTTTTACCGATGATGTCTGCTTATTTTGTTCAATATCATTTTTAAAGAAGATATTTACGTGAGACTATTCTGTGTAACATTTTATATGCGAAAGCTTGTAGTTTGCTTTCTTTAGAACATTTAAAAGCTAGTGAATAAATATTTAATATCCACTTTTCGTCACTAATTTCTATATTAAAACTTTCTTCCCACCTTTGTTGTGAAATAGGAGAAACACATTTCCGATCGATAAAAAAGTGAATATACATCTTAAGCGAATAATTTACTATAGGCATTTTTTTTTATTCTCATGCTAAAAAAACGAATCTAAATGAGTTGCTTTTAGGTGATATGTGTTTTTGTACTTACAAATCTTTCCAGTCATGTGGTAAAAAAAGTAACATTTTTTGTTAATAGCGTCATGAGACAAAAAAATCGCCTTTATCCTCTACAATATCATTGATGAACTTTATGCCTTTTGTGTACCAAGATCTGTAAAGAATACTCGTTCTGTCAACTTTGATGAACGGATTGAACCAAATAAATTCTTTTCTAACATGAAATGCTTTTAACGGGATGAAAATACCCTTGAAACGCTTCCAGGCAAATAACAGTTCTATACATAAAAAAGATGTGGTTTTAAATTTAAAAACTCAAATTCTCATCTGCTTATCAATAAATCCTCTAAATCAAAAAGGGAGAAGTATACTTTGGAAACATGTTTCCATTTGGAGTCATGTTCTGACAAAAATCTATTTACCCACATAATACGAAAGGATAAGATTGATAACGGCTGTACTTCAAAATTTCAGGCTTTTAGTTCCCCCTCGCTAGGAGATTTTTGAATAACTTCCGATTTAACTTTCGGAGTACTACCATTCCATAACAAACTTTTAATGTCAAGTTGTATTTTAATTACATAAGATTTTGGTACATGTGTAGATGAAATGACATAAATAAGCTTCGATATTGCAAGTGATTTAAGAATTACGATTTTACCGATCAAGGAAAGATTTCTGATCCTCCACATTTTAATTATTGATTCATTTATTTCTATGCATGTATCTAAATAAGAACAAACCATTCCTTCAAACGCGTTAAATTTCAAACCCAAGGTTTTAAAACCATCTGTTCATTTAACAGGAAGGGAACCTTCTTTGTAAAATTTATTTCTTCCAATCCATGTTGCATCGGTTTTAGAAAATAATTACTTTTAACCCTGAAGGCTTGATTGAATCTGATTGTTCTTACGAGTACTTATTGCCAGCAGTTCAACGGCCAAAATAAATAAAAAAGGAAACAAAGGACACCCTTGACCCAGGATTACAATTAAGTACGCCAGACGCGCGTTTCGTCTACATAAGACTCATTAGTGACGCTCATATCAAAATATTTATAAAGCCAAACAAGTACAAAGTTGAAGAACATTGAAAAAAACGTAAGTTATTATTGATTGAAATCGTATGTCACGGAAAATATCTAGAGACCCTAAAATTCATGTCGTATTTTGTTGGGGAGATAGATTTAAAGATAAAGTTAACGTTGTTGGAAGTGTTTGAGAAAGAAAATTGATAAGGTCAATAAATCGTCTCCTCAAATACATGCATTGAAAAATATACAATCTAAAAAATCTACCAAGTCAAACTCCCCTTTTCATTACAGCAACATATACATAATTTAAATGAACACTACAAATTATACTTCTCATCAAATTTTGCAGACAAAGATATTTTCTAATCAACGTTTTTATTCACAGATGTGTTACAAAACACGCACACAATCTGCTGTGTTTATGCATAAAATCCCAGCTGTATATATTTTTCTTTGTTCTTTTCGTTTCAAAGTTCGAATTAATTAATTGAAATCTTAAGGTATTTTATGGGTACTTTTATAAAGCACTACGTGTTCTATACGGTATCGGTTGTGTATACTTTTGAATGTCGGACAGCTGCAGTGATCTAGACATGTTCAAATTCTGGACAGTTGGTTTATGAGGGGAGTTGTCGGCATGGCAATCAAATCGTATATTCCATTTTAAAAAAAAAGAGCAATTATACATAGCACTATTGTGTTTTTGACAGTGGACGTTCTTTGTGCAGGAAGAACCTAGTTCAACCACAGGAGGATTTTATAGTTTTGTTTTCATTTTGTTTACCCTGATATTTTTGTTTACTCAATTTATACTTAAAACCAAAACGAATAATTGTAATTTTCAAATATTTTGTTTGAAACTACGCATATAAATAATCAACGTTATTATTCACAAATATGTTGCACGAAATGATTAAACAAACTGTTTAGACATCTTTAAAACCAGCTGTAAAAAAATACAGCTAATTTTGTACTCTTGGTTCAATATACCTGTTCATTACACATGCACAAAAAATATCTACTTCCGGTTTACACAAGGTCACTTCAGGTTGGCTTTTCCAAGGTAATATGGCTTGCAATTAATGCAAACAGTCCAAGGTCATAACCAAGGAAATCAAATGAAATACACTAGGTCTATATTATATACAGTGAATGAGTTAGTTATCACCATACGCGTAATTTTTAATTTAAGAGAGGAGAAAACTCCATTTTAATGTTATCATACCTTTTCATTAAAAATGAATATGTTACGACATGTCGCAATTAACAATATAGTAAAAACATGTTTTCGATATCTTATACAGTTATTGAAAAGAAATATAAATAAGCCAAAATCGAAACTAAGAATATGGTATTGACCTCTGACTTTGACCTATTTTTTTAACAAGGATCTAAAATCAAAAGACTCTCGGTCTCTATTACTTAATGTATACCAGTTAAAATGAATATCACTTATATCAAATGCATAAGTAAGAATAACTATTTTATGGAATCTCCGGATAGCTTCAGTCAAAATAAAATGTAAGATCCTGAGGATATAATGAGCATTTTGATTTTATTTTATGTCGCTTTCTTTTACGGTTAGAGAGGAGATCTCTTGACAAGAAAAAGAAAACAGTGTTCGGTGATATAAATCATACACACAAAAGGGTTCGGTTAACCAGGGTCAGTTTCAATAGCGTATAGATTGTATGATATTATAAACAAAAAAACCTAAGCGAAATATTTTGAAACAAAAATACAGCGCAAGAAAGAAATTTGTCCGAAGAAAAATAAATAAATTGAAAACCAATTGTACCGAGAACAAATGAAGACTTTATCACCTCGACTTCGATATTAATGATCGAATTTAAGAAAACAGTGTAATAAGGTTTCACTTTCGGTGTAATTTTTTTACTTGAAAACGATTAAAAAATAAGATTCAAGTTACTTTTCCATTGAATTAGGGTTCTTCCAGTTAATCTTTTAAAAGGTCATATGTCTATAAAACCGAATGCAAAAGGATTTATGTTTTTTTTATGAACCACTATGAATTTTCAGCAAAGGTCAAAATATAAAACGTTAAATTGACCCTTGACCTTGACCTCAATTTCAAGGTCACAGGTCAGTGATTTTGAATCAAAAGATCCCAGGTCATTAACTTGTATGGTTGAGGAGTAATACTGATTTGAAATACACAAGGGGTGAAAACTCCAATAAAGGGTGACCGAAAAACTTCAAGTTAAATGGGTTGAAGTTAAGCCATGTTGTAAACAATTATTTGGCTTTTGCTTCATACGATTAACTGTAATAGTGTAGTTGGAACAAAGATAACAAGCTAAGTTCAAAATTTGGAAAATGACCTTGACCTTTGGCCTTGACCTTAATTTCCTCCAAATGGACAAAGGATTTTATATCAAAAGATATTACTGATGATATATTAATTTATTATTTATTATCCTTGAGAGAAGACGAACACTTTGGTGTTTTTTTTTTATCAATATCTTTTACGCTTTCAGAAAAATAAAGATAACAAGAAAAAGGGGATGCAGCGAGATAACTCCTATAAGAATAAGGGTTCGGTAAAACACGGTGAGTTTTAAAACCCACCACTGTACGACATCACTGACCAACTATCCTTTCCATATGTATTAAAACAAAAAAAGCATCTCAGACGGTAGAGAAAAATATAATCAGAACAAAAGCAAAAGGTCTTTCCACGAAAAGTGGAAAGACCTAATAATCAGAACAAAATCGTCAGGTTTATCCACGGAAAAGTAGAAAGCCCTCAAAAATATATTGTGGATATTTGTAGAATGATAAGACATGAAGAAGCTTACTCATTTTCTTCTAGATCAATTCAAACAGAAACATTAATTTTTAAGGGATTGCTGACAGTCTGGTAATTAAAGAATATACATATTCAAACATTAAAAATATATGAAGTAATTTTAAATCTAAGTGTCATGCCTATGGACAAATCTGAGAATAATTTCATGCTGTATCATGTTGGGCATGTATGATTGAAGATAAAGTTCACGTTCAAGATTGTGGTGTAGGGTGGAAGCCCAATACACAGATAGCATCAGGTGGTTCATGTTGGCTATATTAAAACTGAAATGAATAATTTAGTCAACACAGACAAACTATGTCAATTAGTCATCATCACAAGGACATGCATTGGCAAACATTCAAATAGCTAGATATAAAACTGATAATCAACGTTATTATTCACAAATGTGTTACAGAACATATGATCATCAAAACAATCACAGCGGTATATATAATTTCTTATTTTAATTGCGTTGCAAAATTCAGATTAAATCCTTGACATTTAAAAGTATTTACTGGTGATTTTAAAACTTTAAATCTTGGGCAGCTGCTTTTTGCGGGTTAGTTGCCTCAATAGGGTATTTTTGTTTGTTAAAGTATTGTTATTTGCAGTATGTATCTGAAATATGTCAACAGTACCCATGGTAATTAATATAAAGTGTGCTCTCTTTAGGCCAAAACATAGGACGAATTCTAACGAAATATTTTTTTGGCTATACTTTAACATGTTAGAACCAAACTAGTCTAGGGGTATCTTAAACTTTTCAAAATCCTTCTAAGACTCTCCTGATTCAAATATTAGGTAGTAGTGTATATCAAATCTATATTTTCCTTGATGACACATATTCAATAGTATAATAAGATTCATGAAATCTAAATACAAAATTATAACCAAATAAAACAGGTATGGTTATAAAATAATCTCAACGTTAGTAAGTGCCGTTTATCAGTTCAGGTTTCCAAGTGATTAGATAATCCATGTTAATATACCTTTGTCCAAATTTCGAGTATATAGCAACACATTTTATATAAAAACAAAACCAACAAAAAAGAAACCCAAAAATTATGGCATAGACATCAAACGATATGCACATTTGAAGTCATATATAACGGCAATACATGATTAGATGTATATTATAAAAAATTGCGAATGAAAATCGGCAATGTGTCAAAGAGAAAACCCGACCAAAGAGCAGATAACAGCCGAAGTCCACCAATGGGTCTTCAATGCAGCGAGAAATTCCCACACCTGCATGCGTACTTCAGCTGGCCCCGAAACAAAAATGTATCCTGGTACATTTGATAACTATTTACACCACTGGGTCGATGCCACTGCTGGTGGACGTTTCGTCCCCGAGGGTATCACCAGCCCAGTAGTCAACACTTCGGTGTTGACATGAATATCAATAATATGGTAATTTTAATAAATTTCCTGTTACAAAACTTTGAATTTTACCGAAAATTAAGGATTTTCTTATCCCAGGCATAGATTACCTTAGCCGTATTTGGCACAACTTTTTGGAATTTTTGATCCTCAATGCTCTTCAACTTTGTACTTGTTTGGCTTTATAAATATTTTGATATGAGCGTCACTGATGAGTCTTATGTAGACGAAACGCACGTCTGGCGTACTAAATTATAATCCTGGTACATTTGATAACTATATACTAGTTCAGTGATAATGGACGTCATACTAAATTCCAAGTTATATATATAAGAAACTAAAATTGATTTTTTGTTACAGGTGCAACAATTTGGCGAGGTTAAACATTTTGGAGATCTCAACCCTCCCTCTATATATACCTCTTTTCAATGTAGATAGCCGCATAAACAGGTTCACCCCACCATTATTTTTTTTATCAAAAAGTCCTGTACCAAGTCCGGAAAATGGCAGTTGTTATCTTATAGTTTGTTTCTGTGTGTGTTGCGTTGTCGGTTTGGTATTTTGTTGCACTTCAGTGTTTCTCTTGTTTCGTTGTTTTCCTCTTATAGTTGATGTGTTTACCTCAGTTTTAGTTTGTTACCTGGATTTGTTTTCTCCGAATCGATTTATGACTTCGAATTGCGGTAAACTACTGTTGCTTTTACTTAGAAACAATTATTATATCTAATAGAATATTCTCATGAGTATAATGACACAATATAGTAAATATATATATACGATAATCGTGTCAGATTTACTATTCCTATCAGATGGGATTCACAACATGATGCGAGTGGCCAACTTCTGAAAGGAAGATATCAGTGATAATAGAAAATATTGAACACTCACGAAAGTGGAAGACCAGACATATACATTCACAAACGATCGAATATAGTCATATCCAAATGTAATTGTAGATTATCGTTGATCATCTCAACGAGATTAATTTCCTCGCTTGAGACGGGACGGCGACAACGAGAAAGGCAATCGAGTTGAGATGACCAATGGTAATCTGTTTATCGCTATTTTACCTTTGACGACGTTGTCAACTTCATGTCAATTTCGTTAGCAACGCCACGTGCCTGCTTAGTTTCTAGCGACAATTTTTCATCTCAAGCGAGTAGTACGATATGAAAAATATCACAAAAAAGATCAAAGGAAAAATGCACAAAATAGGATAATAAGCAATACAAAGATTAATATGCTCAATAAATCATAAATATTATTTACTAACCGCCTACTAAATCACAAAATCTGCAAACAAAGCATTTAAGATATAAACGTGGCTTTCGCAATATGTTGCTCAATCTGATTATATTAACCTTTTACATGACTATAAAACAGACTGTTCTTCCCTTTCCGTGACAAGTTCACACAGGAGCAGGATCATCAACTCAGGTTAGTGAAAAGTAGTGTTATACAATCAATCAAAACATTAAAAGCGCGGTATGAACGGTGTTAAGTGGTATGAAATAAACTATACTTTTAATTATATAAAAAGCATAAATGATTTATAAATATCAGATTTTTTTAAGACTCGCAGTTTTTATGATTGACAGACAGAAATTTTTGGAGAAAAAAACTTATATTTCAATTATGATTTCAAAGTTTGTTCATGCATCAAATCAAAATGCAATAGAAAACTTATTTCTCTTTGGTAGTTCACTTTGATTGATGTTTGTGGCGTTTTATTGTTAATGCTTCTTTAAATGCAACTGAATGGAAAACATAAATATTGAAATTTAAACAACCTGATTAAAACAAACACTGTGATTGTTCTGTCTGCATAATCATAATTTGTTTTAAAAAAATCTGTAGAGGAAATTTTACATAACATAGGGTTATTTTTTGGGCAAATTATTAACAAATTCTAATGTACAGGATATTGTTTTTTCATCGTTACATAGACTGAGTATGTATTCATTAGCTTAATAGTAGCACACGCATGAATAACATCTTAAATTACAGAATTCTGGCAGTCCTTAAAAAACTGTGAAAATCGATATTATTTTTGGCTAAAATTTTTAAAAATTGTCATAAAGTACGCGAGATACTTTAGGTAGATTAATGGTATACCGCCATCTTGAATTCTACAATTACAGTACAAAATCGGTCTAGTTATTTGCCTAAATCTGCAAATTTGGAGACAGATTTGCAATTCAATGGTTAGACTGATTTTTCTATATAAAGAAAACCTGTTAATTAATTGTATGATACAAAATATTTTAACAAATATCAATTTTTGTGGTTTTAGAATAATTTTTTTCAAATGAGCCATTTAAGGGTAGATAACTCTTTTAGTACAATATTTATACTGGACTAATAGGGACATTTTTTTTATTTTTTTACTTGTAGCAAGAAAACAAGTTCGGTGACACCATGTTTTCTTTTTATTTTCTTTAAACATATTATGAAACCTATCTCTTCACAATTTTTTTCAAAATTCTATCTCATAGAATTTTTTTATGCACACTAAGGTGACACCATGTTTTCTTTTTATTTTCTTTAAACATATTATGAAACCTATCTCCTCACAATTTTTTTCAAAATTCTATCTCATAGAATTTTTTTTTGCACACTAATGTGTTTTTTCATAATCAAACTAACAAAATTTTGGCAATTTTCAACGACTCATAGCTTGAAAAATAGCACGGAGACCCATACTTTTTATTAAACTTTTGAAAAGAGCATAGTAAAATCTTCATTTTAGCAAATAATAAGAAAATTCTGTCTGAAAAAATATATACATTTTTGCGCCTGTCCCAAAAGAGGGACGAAAGATACCAAAGGGACAGTCAAACTCATAAATCCAAAACAAACTGACAACGCCATGGCTAAAAATGAAAAAGACAAACAGAAAAACAATAGTACACACGACACAACATAGAAAACTAAAGAATAAACAACACGAACCCCACCAAAATCTAGGGGTGATCTCAGGTGCTCCGGAAGGGTAAGCAGATCCTGCTCCACATGTGGCACCCGTCGTGTTGCTTATGTGATTACAAATCCGGTAAATAGTCTAATTCGGTAGGTCATATTCATGAAAGGGAAGGGGATTGTAGTTACGACGTAAGGAACATATCCGATATCATTTGTGAAACGATTATTCCATAACGGTCAACCAACTCGTGATGGCGTCCGTAAAATTTACGAAGGGATGATTTCAACTTCACCATTTGGAACTCTTGGTTTAATAGCTTCCTTGTGAGCAGCAAACCTCTATCAAGAAAATCATGATAGGAAATGCAAGCACGGGAATATCGTATCAATTTTTTCCCAAGTCAGGAGCCTCTGGTCTTTGTTAGTCTTGTATTATTTTAATTTTAGTTTCTTGTGTACAATTTGGAAATTAGTATGGCGTTCATTATCACTGAACTAGTATATATTTGTTTAGGGGCCAGCTGAAGGACGCCTCCGGGTGCGGGAATTTCTCGCTACATTGAAGACCTGTTAGTGACCTTCTGCTGTTGTTTTTTCTATGGTCGGGTTGTTGTCTCTTTGGCACATTCCCCATTTCCATTCTCAATTTTATACTTATGATCTACCTTAATTCACTTACAGTTTTACGTTGTTTTTTGTTTTATACAAGATATATTAAAACTCACAGCACTAACGATGTATTTGAATAGTATTGCTTCATTTTTAAGCTTTTGTATTTGTACAACAATAAAATTACGAAATTCGTATATGTCATATAAAATATTGACCCCCTTGAAATGTTGTCTGCGTACAAAATATCGTTTAAAATATTGTCCTTGTTCATGAAATGTTGTCATCTCCTTCTGGACAATACTATCATATAAAATAATGTCCATGTCAACAATTCACTGTGAAATTCTGTCCTTGACAATTTGTCACTGTTACAAACTGTCCATAGATAATGTATCAATCTAATTATGTCATTTCCAAAGATTCCTCTACTATGTAATTGTAAGCTTTTCTGGCTATAAAAAAAAACATTTTTCATGAAAGGTATATGTATAACCATCAATTGCTTCATGAAGTTTAAAATTAAGGAGGTTTTTTTTTGTTAACAATATTCAAATAAAACAAAATAAAACAAAATGAAAGATATCATAATTAAAAAAAAGTAATTTTCTATAACCGCTCTTTTACGAGACACATTTAATGACAATCCATCTATAAAATATTACTTCAATATATAATCTTGGATAACATATATTTATTTATTTTGTACCAGCTCAAGCGGGGAAATCAATCTCGTTGAGATGATCATCGATAATCTATAAGTAATGCACATCAAATTATTGACATCTTTAATAAGTTTTTCAACCGCCTAGTCGATATCTCACTGGTTCACGTTTCTCCTACAAGGTAATCACAAGCGAAAATGACAAGACAAGTTTATTAATACACTCAGGCACATTGTGTGCAACAAGAGCAACAAAATGTAGTATACAAAATAATACGTTGGTCAATAAATGTTACAAATAAAAAATAACGCAACCCTTTTATCGAAAAAGAGGTTTTCATTTTTTGTGAAGTAAGTTCAGGATAGTACTAGCGTAGAGTTAAATTTTTAAGATAGATTATTAATAGAGTTCATGCACTTCGGATTGATTTAATATTGGCCAGGCTTTACGAATAAGGTTCGTCAGAATCAATTCTGTTCCGCTTCTGATTTTTCCGTTGTTATAGTATCGGACGATTCCATGGGTAGAAATCACTAGGTTGCGTTGAATTAATGAATGGACTTTTATCTGCATCGATATTTTGAGTGTTTCTGTTCTTCGTTTCTTTGTTATCCGTGTGTATTGGTTCACTGTCATCGCTTGGTTCGTATAATTCCCCTTCTATGAACAGCTTATCTCTTATCAATATAGCTTTCTTTCGGTCTTTCTTTGCCTGCTTTAATATAGGATATAGTTTTTTCCTCTTCTTTTCGATTTTTACCGGAAATTGTTCTCTGACAGAAATAAGTGTCCCCTTTAATTTGTGACAGTTCCTCATAACTAATTGTTTATCTTTCAAAGATACAAATTTAGTCATTATTCTTTTAATATTTTGTCTTTGTTTTCCAAAACGATGTACAGAAACGAACTTGACATTTTCCCCTATTCCCAGATTTTTGCGGATAAAATCTCTTACAATGTTTTCGGTATCCTCATTTGGCTCCTGTTTTATTCCGGATATTATGATATTGTTAGTCATTGATCTCCATTGTAACTCATCGACATCGCTTTCAATATTTATCAATCGCTCATTGACGCATTTCATATCGAATGTGTTTTCTTTACCATTTTCTGCTTCCTCTAACAATGATATTTTAGACATATTTTCTTTGCAGCGATCTATAATTTTATGCACAACCGTACCCATTTGTTCTCCCTTTTCTTCGATCATTTTATTTCGGTTAAACACAATTTCGCACTTCTGTTCTACGTTTTCTATTCGTGTTACCATTAGATCTAATTTCCGCTCAAGTTGCGATATCCTAGTAACTTCGCGCTCAAGCTTTCCGCATTGTGTCTGGAGGTCTGCCACGACAGCAAGTACAGAGTTCAATATAGAGATAGTTTTGGTATCGAATTCTTTGTAGTCCGACATTATGATTCAAAATACATATAATAAAAATATAGTTTTTGCAATTGAATGCTGAAAGAACAATGGAGAACAATCAATCGCCACTAACAACCCGACGACGTTAGCAACGTAAGCAATGCTCTTGTAGTGATAAAAATATTCTTCATGAATGTTGAGAAATCTGTAAAGTTGTAGAGATATAAATTTTACCGTTCAAATAAAATCCTTGGAATCTGTGACTTCAGTCCATTTGGTAAGTTTACATGCTAGCCTAGATCCTGATAATTTGAGTTTTTGCAGGAGCAAAAAAAGCATGACTGCCTGCTAGTACATCCGGGCAATAAACAAGCAAAGTGTGAATGGTCCTTTGCTGACATGGAAGATGATTTATACTCTCATTTACGATATACTTAAGGTCGATAAACCACACGCTGTATTCACCCGATAGTCTTTGTACCCTTTGACTAAGATTGACTTTGCCAGATTTGGCACAACTCTTTGAACATTTGGTTTTCAATTCCCTAGAGTTAAATCTTCATCTTCGTAAATAATTTTATCTTGCAACAGTATTGATTTAAGCTTTTCTGATAACTCTTGTACAGAAATGACGCATGTTTTTTTTTGTATTAGATTATCAGCCGTTGGGTTTCCCGTTTGAATGGTTTTACATTAATAATTTTTTGGGGCCCTTTATAGCTTGCTGTTCGGTGTGAGCAAAGGCTATGTGTTGAAAGCCGTACCTTGACCTATAATGGTTTACTTTATAAATTGTGACCTGGATGGAGAGTTGTCTGATTGGCACTCATACCACATCTTCCTATATCTATTGTATACTGTAAACAGGGAAATTTTCGTGGTCGTTTTATTTTCGCTATTTTCGCGGTAAGAACGCGAAAATAAAATGTCCGCGAAAATATCAAGAAAAATTCTTTTTATTACATTTACTTTTACAAATTGTGACTTGTAAATACAATTATGTTAATGACACCAGTAATAAAAGTATCACCTCGTCGAATCTACTACACAGATTATAGTCAGATCAAAAGATCAATTAATTAGCATTAATCCAGACACCTTTTATTTTAATTCATTCTTTATTAGCACAAAATGATTAGATCTACTTTTCTATTATTGTGTATGTGTTTTTACAAGCATTGAAACATGACAAACTTTTAATCTACTTTTACATTAATGAACCGAAAGCAAAAGATTTCTGATTGATTTTATCACTTGATTTAAGATACATGCAAAGCTTGTCACTTTTGAAATCATTTACGAAATTATTTATACAGGCCACTGTGAAATCGCGAATTCAAAGCAGCGCGAATTTTGAATGTGTTAGTAAATCGCGAAATAAAGACTGCGCGAAAATTTCCCGGTTTACAGTTTTCAATGAGTCTTACTAGTAACCAAATTTAGTGAAGAAATTTTTGAATCAAAATGAAAAGGATGTGTTTTATCTATATTCAAAATTATGAAGGTAGATTATGATACGGATCGAATAATAAGTCATGTTTTATTTTTTGCTGCAAATAGCTATCAAAAAGCAACATAACAAAAATACTGTACCCCAACAAACATTTATATGATGAAAGTGAGCTGAAATGATTTTATTGTAAAATAATAACTTCCGTCCGAAGCACATGTATGGATTTACCTTCATCTGGAACGCTTCAAGTCGAATAGTTGACGCTTCGTTTTACTTCGTTTTACTTCGTTGTTTGATTTGGTCCATAGTTTAATATTGTTTTGATTTGATAATTTTTTGTTTAAATTTTGTTTAGATTTTGTATGATCTTTGTATGTTAAAAATATACGTGTACAGTGAAATATTAATGAATTCATTCATGTAACTATGTATTATTAAATATGTGTTTTGTAGATAAGCTTACCAACTGTCAATGATAATGGCTAATATTTTAAATTGTCTCTTGTTTGTGTTCATCTGTCGTACAACTAATGGTGCACAACGTGGTGGTAATGGTGATCCTCCTCCAGTAAAAGGTATGCTAATCACGATTATAACTTTTTACTTGTTTGACTTTATAAATACTTTGATATGAGAGTCTTATGTGAGACTTATGTAGATGAAACGCGCGTCTGGCGTACTAAATTATAACTATTAAGTTACAAAAATATCACTGTATGTATGTATGGATAGTTTGATACATGTGAATAAAGTCTTCATAGATACCAGGATTAAATTTTGTATTTACGTCAGACGCGCGTTTTGCATACAAAAGACTCATCAGTGGCGCTCGAATCCAAAAAAGTTAAAAAGGCCAAATAAAGTATGAAGTTGAAGAGCATTGAAGACCAAAATTCCTAAAAATTTTAGATAGCGTTTACAAAAAAATTAGGATTATAAAACAGACTCAATGAAGATAAGATTATCAATTTGGAGCGTAAAAAGCGCTAGGCTGACCTTCATCAGGAATGCTAAAACTTATATATTTTAAAGTCGAGTATATTTAGTCCAAAAAGACATCTTAACCAATACGACCAAACGCGACCCCACAAATATCAACATTTTATACAGTAAAATTTCTTAAATAGTCATCGGACTTTTTAGAATATTTGGTAATTTTGGAAACACTGATGACCAAATGGATTACACTATCGGATACTAACAGTATACTAACAGTGGTTTGAACTCAGAACCATAAAATAAAATAACTTTTTTATTTTGTGCGTCCAAAGCATTTCTCTTGTTTTACCTAAATCAGATGATTACATGAAATCAATTGAAAACTAAGGATATACAACACATTTAACAAATGCAACAGTCTTGTATAAGACCAGAAGATCAAAATAGATATAGAAATACTGGTATGTGGTATATATTGTTTTATCGTTTTAAACATTGTACATGTCTTTTGATAATTTTTATAACACAAATCATGTTTATTGTAATAGTACTTGGTTTACTTGCCCAATAAAGCTTACACATTTGATTACATTTAATACCAATACTTTTCATATACGAAGTATCTGCTGAAATGACACCCAGTTATATTAGAAAGTTCATGTCAATATAATTTCTTTTTTTAAATTGTTGTCACTTCATTCAATGTCCATCATTATTAAACAAAGGAATAATTTACCAAACCCTTTTGATGGACCATTTTCGTACAGGTTTTTGATTACCGAACTCACCTTTTTATTATGTTTAGATATCACCCTATATTTAATATAAACAATATTTTCAAGATAACGGTAAGTGTTGTTGAATCAATTAAATGGAATTTAGACCGATCTTTACTGATTTTAGCCATACACTATAGGGGTAAATTCAGTAAAAAATCTCCCATTGACTTTAATGCTAATCTATGTATGAAATTAAATTTATACCTGATTTACCTTTAGAAATTGGAAACTTTCATATAACATTCATGAAAGTACAAATGTAGCCCTATCTTTTGCACTAATAAAAACATAGGGTCATGCGGCATTTTTGGGCACTCACATGGCCTTGTTTACAAACAACGTAGATTCGCACAGAATTCCTAAACTGACCCCCATTACTTTTCAACCCTGTAGTAAAAAAAATTAGTACATTCAGCATTTATTTTTTATTTTTTTTCAACTCTAGTTTTGATCCATCTGCCAAAAAATATTTATTACAAACATTATCTACCAATCAGAAGAGCATATGACTTCAGTGTTATACAGAAAGCTCTTCCCTAAATGGGCGGTCCCTGATGACGTATATTTATTTACTGAATTTTCCCCTATATGATTCATATCAGTAAAGGAACCCATTAACAAGTACAAAAAACAGCTGACTGAAGAATTAAATGTGTCAGAGATTAAGTTATGAATTCCATTCATGAAGAGCTAAATGTGAGATTATGTTTATGTGTAAATTATATATTTCTTAATCCCTTGAAATCTTTTTACAGCTGCATTTACAGCGACATTACCCGGAGGTTATAATCCATATGGGCAAAATGAAAAAATCCGATACAACAAGATGCTTTGTTCGGATGTTGGTTACAATCATTATACTGGTATTTTTACAGTTGGTGCAGGAAAGGCTGGTAATTACTTAGTATCTGTTACTATGATGTCAGGCCTTGTCACGGCTCACACTACTCTAAGGAAGAATGGAGCTATATATGTGTGGCTATATACTGGTAACCAATATGATATGGCAACCCAAACTGTCTGCATGGAACTGGCAGATGGGGACACGATTTGGGTGCAAATGAACAACAAAGCATCGAGTCTCTTTGATGTTTATAACACTTTCACTGCAGTTCGGATAAATTGATGTACCATTAATGCTATACAGTTTTACGTTTTGACCCCAAAAAATAAGCTGTGAATACTATTAAATAAAGTTTACAATTTTGTCAATGTTAGATTTTTTTTTAATACACGTTTTCGAAATGTTGTTACCTTTAACCCCCCCCCCCCCCAAAAAAAATACATTTCAATAAGATTTGAAACTTTTTGTTATGCCCCATTTAAAGGCATTACGTTTTCTGGTTTGTGCGTCTGTTTGTCAGTTTGTTTGTTCGTCCGTCCGTTCGTCCCTCTGTTCCGCTTCAGGTTAAAATGTTTTGGTCGAGGTAGTTCTTGATGAAGTTTAAGTCCAATCAATTTAAAACTTAGTAAAAATGTTACCTTTGATATGATATTTCTAATTTTAATGACAAATTAGAGTTTTTACCCCATTTTCACGGTCCACTGAACATATAAAATGATAGTGAAGATGGGGCATCCGTGTACTAGGGACACATTCTCTTTCACCGATATATGTCCTGTCTTTTAATTTATATATTTGGGTTTGCATCAATAACGTCAAACAATTCCTGTAAAATCAGACTTAGGGACTGACTATTTAACTTCAAAAGGGGGTTTATTGTTTTTTTCATAAAAAAATAATTTGATCCCCAATTTTCTGAAAAGAAATATAGTGTGGTCAAGCAGATGACAAAATACTGTTCATATTCCTGTTTTTCCGAATACCGTAATTAAAAGTACTAATTTAAAAAAAAATATTTGGGTGACAGCGTTGAAAAAATAAATGATTTGCTTACTCAGAAAAGAACCTACCCCCTTTTGAAGCTACATGATTGGTCCGTAAATGTAAGTTTTCTTTAATACATAGACATGAATAGTATTGTATACAATCCTGAAAGTAAACAAATGTTGGTACCGACGTTTATATTTCAATACAAAAGATAGTAAAAAATATATATATAAATCAAATACAATCAAAAGAAGAAATTCCTATCAACTCAGCAATGCACGATTGATCCATGAATAAAACGTGTCCGTGTAATATATGTTCTTCAGCTTCTCTCGAAGAAAATCATTCAACTTGTCTCACCAATTTTAAACGGTCTTCTGCGATTGGTTCATAATTAAAGTGACACGTGTTAAATAAACTCATCATAGATACCAGGATTAAAATTTTTATTTACGCCAGAGTCGTGTTTCGTTTACAAAAGACTCTTTAGTGACGCTCGAACCAAAAAATTTTAAAAGGTCAAGTAGAGTACGAATTTGAAGAGCATTGAGAACCAAAATTCCTAAAAGTTTTGCCAAATACAGCTAAGGTAATATATTCCTGAGGTAGAATAACCTTAGTTTTTGGAAACCGGGAATGTGTCAAAGAGACAACAACTAGACCAAAGAACATAAAATAGCCGGAAGCCCCAAATTGGTCTTCAACACTGCGAGAAAATCCCACATCCGGAGCGTGTTTCAGCTTGCCCCTAAACTCATACTAAACTCCGAAATATATAAATTGAAACAAATTTAAAATCATACAAGATAAAACAAAAAAGTATCAGAGGCTCCTGACTTGGAACAGACACAAAAATGCGGTGGGGTTTAACAAGTTTTGTGAGATCCCTACTCTATCCCTATACCTGTAACCAATGTAAAAAACCGAACAAACAGTAATACGCACAATAAAACACAGTTCAAAAGAAGTCCGAGGTCAATGTCAGGAAAGGTAACAAAAGAAAATTAAACAAAATGGCAGTGATTCATACACTTACAAAGGAATACTAGCAGTTACTGATATACTAAAATGGTACATGGCCATTTAATTTTCTAATATGTTAAGTTTTGCTTCCTTTTCCAAATGCAAAATGTACTACTTCTTTCTTGAAACGTAAGATAAACAAAGGTAACAAAAAAAACCGGGACGGAAACAACATGAGTTGTTCCAGTTCTCAGAGAGAACATAAATAAATAAGGTAGACTTTCGTAGACAAAAAGAGCACTACTGAATTCAACAATTGGGAACTGCGACAACATATGGTTGCAATGACAAAATTGGTTGTATAGGTATCTAGTCCTTCCTGTAGCTCGGTGAATGTGATGAAGATTTTCAACTCAACTCCTCGACGTAGAAGCAGTCATGATAATCGTGATTATCCATCACTAACTCTGAATATTTTTCTATTAATGAATTTTATACAAAAGCCGTTAGGTATTCATCACATTCGCACAAAACTTTATTCATGACCCCTTTCAAAACTTCATTCTCTGTTCAATTTATATTTGGAAACCACTGTACCAAACCCTCATTTTAACCAATACAAACTTACAGCTATCATTTTGGATATTGCAAGTCAGACTTTTCAAACCAGTTCATTTTGGGAAAGATAAAAACGAGAAATGATCTTTTCCTTAACTTTCCTTTGCCAATAAAGGTTTCGATGGCGACAACTTGGGCAATATCCCGCATCATAAATTTGTTCAATCGAAAATACCTCCCTATTTTAAAGATCAGTCTGTACAAATAATTTTTCTCATTTATACAAAACAAATTGCAACTATGATGTGCAAATATACTTATATGATGTGCAAAGATCCTTATATGATGTGAACATATTATTATATGATGTGGAGTTTCCCTTATATATTACGTGTAAACTTCTTTATATGATGTGGTTGTGTCATTATATTATGTGCTTGTAATCTTATATGATGTGGTTAGTTTTACTTTATCATATGATGTCGAAACGTCATTATATGATGTGCTTTCATCGTCGTTATGGTCAATGAGCATGATTACGATTAGAATGATTACTGTCTACGTCATAACTGATTCCGATCTGCTTCTGTTAACTATTAACCCGGCTCAAATATGTGTCTATCGCTAGCGAAAGTGCAATTTAAAGGGAAAATGAGACAATGCAATTTAATAAAAATCAACGTTTCAAACATTTCGGAGGAAGATTTAGATCAGATAATAAAAGAGCTAGTTTAAGAAATTCCCGGCTGTGGAGAAAATATGATAAGCATAGGCTCCGTGTTAAAGGTTGTACTTTGACCTATAATTGTTTCCTCTTACAAATTATGACTTGGATGGAGAGTTGTCTCAATGGCTCTTATACCACATTTTCTTATTTCTATTCATTGCAAACGACACCATTGAAATCACAGTCAGTTTTAAAAATATTTCATAACAATAGCTATAAAATTATCTACTTATGCATAATATGGCGAGATGGTTTGTTTTATAAAATGTTATTGAATAATATAAATCTGAAAATGGTAAGATGTTTAATGTAGTATTGAATATGTAAAAGGATATTAAATCTAGTATATCATATAATCTATGCTACTAAAGGAAGAGATCGATTTCATTGAGCCGCAACTCCTCTAAAACCAGTCGGAAATATGTGTGATATGACGTATACATGTAGTGTTTCTTACTTCTTTAATTTGTCTTTGAACCAATTTTTTTTTCTCCACAGAACACGCCAATTATGTGAGAAAATACCCAACTTTGGAGACCGCAAGCTTAATTGACATACATGTAGTGCCCACGAAATGCGAAATGGCCATGTTGGATATTTATATAAAAAAAAGAAGATGTGGTATGATTGCCAATGAGACAACTCTCCATAACAGACCAAATGGCACAGACATTAACAACTATAGGTCACCGTACGGTCTTCAACAATGAGGACATATTTGCATAAATACAGATTGTTTATTTTTAACCTTAAAAGGGCCACCCCCCCCCCCCCACCCCCACTGAATAGCACACTTTGCCACACTTTTTCCAATTTAGGGTATATAATATTTTTATTTTCCAACCGAGATGAATGGGGTGACGCCCGTCTTTTGTATTATGTTCCTCGTTTTCGTCTCTTTAAAAAAAAATAGAGTAAAAAGCATTAACCTTGTCATTACTGTGTCCACCTTATTACTGTGTCATCACTCTTTGTTTCAACACTTGCCCACTCGCTGGCATCTCCGTGTATCATCGGTACAGCGGATAAAGGTACTAACCAAGCGGTCGTGATCGATTTTTCTTCTGACACGTTACGAAAATCTTTGTTTTGTTTCCATAATATCAATGTGTACTTCAATCTAAACATAATTGTTCTTTTCAGAAATGTTTTGGTCGTAGGTTGGTGTTTAGAGAAGTCTCATTATTTTCTTAAAACAAGAGCGCTTACTTAAGACATGTGCAAATACTTGTCAAAGAATTTGGCACTCGTCTCATCCGATATGATACTATATTCATTAACTCTTTTTCTGATAGAAGGCCACTGTGTCAGTGTGTGTGCGTAATAAGTATAGCTGTTTCAATAATTGGCATTAAATTATTACATATTTTATTCAGACAAGAAGCGTTATGTATGTTGTATAGCTAACCACATAACTCCTTCTGTACGGTGCATATTTAAATGAATGTACGGTATATAGTTTTTAACGCTTCGAAGTACCTATTAAGCTATATACGCTGTACCAATGATACACGGTGGTAATTATAATTCGGAATACTTTGCTTGCTTGTGACAATGGTATTCGACAAGGAGAAAACTTATCACCATTCCTATTTTATTTACTTTTGATGGACTAAAATAATTTCTTAGTGACTAAAAATATTACAGGACTTACCAGAAATATACCAGAAGATCTGGAAAGAGAATTAGAAATATATTTTAAGTGTTTTGTTATATTGCTTGCAAATGACACGGTTTTGTTGACTGAAACAGCACAGGACTTGCAGACTCACCTCAATGCTTTCGATGATTATTTTAAGGCTTGGAACTTTCGATTTTCTTACAATGATACTAACATTGAGATGGTAAAACAACATAACTGTTTGGGAATTGTTGTTACTAAAACGGGAAATTTTAATATGACAAAAAACATTTATCCGATAAGGTCTTAAAGCCATGTATGAAAACCTGAGAATGGGACGGATGTATCAGCTTTCTGTAAAATGTTAACTTGATCTTTTTGACAAAATTATCAAGCCCTTGCTGGTGTATGGGTGCGAAGTATGGGGTTTTAGTAATACTTATATATTAGAAAAGATATATTTAAAGTTCTGTAAATTACTTTTAAATCTGAAATCCTCAACACCAAATTATATGGTGAACTAAAAACTGTTACCTGTATAAAGCAAAGATTGTTAGACCAGCTTTTCCGTTTCGGGACTGTAATTCGCTAGTCCAAAATTTCTCAAAAGCTATTAATTACAATTTTTAAAGAAAAAACAGAAATTTGAGGAATATTTTAATATTTTGAAGTTTAAACATGACGTTGTTTTCCGTCGATTTCGAATGACTAATAACAAATTGCCGATAGAAACAGGAAGGTGGCAAACTGGTTTAAGATAAAACCATGTTTGCCATCAATGTATCAATCGACAAATTAGAGACGAATATCACTATAAAACGTAAAGAGTATTTATCCTCAACCTTTATACAACGACATGCAACACTACAGTTAAAATTTTTAATTTTAGTTTCTTGTGTATCATTCGGAGTTTAGTATGACGTCCATTATCACTTATTATGGCAACTTGATATGCATATTCGTACAATAACATGTGAGATGTTAATGTGATATGAATATTAACCCTGCTTTGTACTAAGCCGATACCATGAGCTGGTTTTTTAACATGCTAGTTCAAAAGTATGGAAGTTGTTTGTGACTTCAGGGAACTTAGTTTGGATTTGCCGTTTGTGGTTTCATTAATATTTACCACACCTTCATTCAATATTAGCTTCAGATGAAAATTTCTCTGCTACAAGAAATTGTTGAAACTAAATATTCAGGTTTTAACAATTCCGGTGAGCGGAACGAGGCGTAAAGATTGGTGCCTACGGATGACGAAGAATTCGCCATAACATTATTCCGCGGCAAATTTATAACTATATAAAATTGAAGCCACCTTTCCATTCCAAAAATGATAAAATGAAAGGCCCCCTTTATTTCTTCCTATCCCCTCTTTTTTGGTTACAAATGACCGGTCCCTTATATGAGTCATTACCCTATCACAGTCCTATTTTTTTCCCATTCTTTTGTGTCTATCTTGAGAATATATAAAGAGAAACTCGAACAGCTAAAATGATCAGCAAGGCAATATTTACATAAATGAACATACTAGAATTCGTGTATTACCTTCTTAAAGAAAAAACGATAACGTTAGGTATACCGAAATTGACAAATATAATGCCTTCCCTCGTTAAATCGATCATAGAGCATGACATAAAAGAAATATTTCTTAAATTTAATAACCTTAACCGTATGTTCATTATTGTAGACCCGTCGATTTAAACAAAACTTTACATATACATGATACATATTTTGACAAATTTCCAACAATATTAGATGTGATTTTTTGCATCTTAAAACGAGGTACTTACATGCCAAGGTTTATCTCTTTTAAGTCTCAACCATTTTCCAAACGGTAGCTACAGATTTGAGCCGAATTAGTAGTTACTCCGCAGAAGCAGATCGGAATCAGTAATGACGTAGACAGTAATCATTCTAATCGTAATCATGTTCATTGACCATAACGACGATGAAAGCACATCATATAATGACGTTTCGACATCATATAATGAAGTAAATAAAACCACATCATATAAGATTACAAGCACATAATATAATGACACAAACACATCATATAAAGGTGTTTGCACATAATATAAGGGAAACTGCACATCATATAATGATATGTACACATCATATAAGTATATTTGCACAGCATATCAGTATATTTGCACATCATATAAGGATCTTTGCACATAATATAAGTATATTTGAAAATCATATAAGAATGTGTGCACATCATATAAGAATGCTTGCACATCGTATAAGTATATTTGCACATTATACAAGTAT
This sequence comes from Mytilus edulis, assembly GCF_963676685.1. NCBI lineage: Eukaryota > Metazoa > Mollusca > Bivalvia > Mytilida > Mytilidae > Mytilus > Mytilus edulis. Next base: position 28,373,855 of record NC_092348.1, on the reverse strand, counting down.
ATATGCACATCATATAAGTATATATGCACATCATATAAGTATATTTGCACATTATACAAGTATATATGCACATCATATAAGTATATTTGCACATCATATAAGTATATATGCACATCATATAAGTATGTTTGCACATCATATAATGATGTTTGCACATCACCATAGGATATTTGCACTCCAAATAAGGATATTTGCACATCATATAAAGGTGTTTGTAAATCATATGATGACAAGTGCACATCATATAAAGGTAAATGCACATCATATAAAGGTAAATGAACATCATATAATGAAAAATGAGCATAACAAGACAGTGTTGGCGTTCCATAGGCACCCGTCATGTTGCTTATGGTTTAACAAACTCGATAAATAGTCTCATTCGGTATGTCACATTCGTGAAATGGGAATAGGATTGTAGTTACGACATAAGGAACATATCCGATATCATATGTGAAACGGATATTCCATAACGGTCAATCAACTCGTAATGACGTCCGTACAATTTACCAAGGGATGATTTCAACTTCACTATTTGAAACTCTTTGTTTAGTAGCTTCTGTTTGATCAGAAACCCTCTGTCAAGGAAATAATGATAGTAAATACAAGCCCCGAATATTATATCAACTGAGAGATATATACTCCTTATGTAGGCGTTGCTGAAAGTTTGCTACATAGAAATGGTAAGTTCACAATTGGGAAGTTGAAATCATCTCTTTTGTCGTAAAGTTTTGTTTTCATCCAAGCCTCATTGTCATTTTTTGGATGTAAGTCAAGATATGAGGCAGCCTTAACTGTATCTATTGTATTCTTTATCTCTAGTTCGATTGGATAGATGCGTTCAACATTTTCACCGTTTTTGACTTATTTAGTGAGATAACAACGGAGAGCAAAGTTAAAGGATATTGCAAACTCCTTTTGTTTCTTCCTAAACAGTTCCTGTATGAAGTCATACTCATAAAAATAAAGGAACCTTTCGGCAAGAAAAGGGGCACAATTTGTTACCATGGCAATGCCGATAGTTTGTTAAAGACACGTCATTCAAACCTAAAAAATATGTTGTCAATCAAGACATCAAACATCAAACATCTTGATAATGTCAGTTTCATTTGTTTGATTCAGAGTGATTTTTTACAAAGTAGGATCGATCCGTCTATAAGACAAGATACTTGTATCTACCTTGGCCATTTCTTTTCTTTAAAACAAAGCAATACCAACTATTTCAATTTTTCTTTTAGTTTGGACTGGGAAATACTTGTTTACTTGTGTAAAGTGTTTAGGAGTCAAATGTTTTAATTCTATTGACAGATGAAGAGTATTAGATTTTTAAGTATCCACATCTGATTCAAGCCACCTCTAGAATAGGCAGTTTCACAATAAATTTCAAGCCCATCAATTTGTCATTGCAACCATATGTTGTCGCAGTTTTCCATTGTGGAATCCAGTAGTGCTTTTTTGCCACGAAAGTATACCTTATTTATTTATTTTCTGGATCACCTCATGCTGTTTCCGGCCTGTTATTTACTGAAAGAAGTAGTACATGTTGCACTTAAGCTTAACTAAACATATTAGAAACTTGAATGGCGAATTAGTGTAAGTTGCAGTTTAAACATAATTGTGTTATACTTCCCTTCAGCCGCGAGTTATATTCTTTAAAAAAATTGAAGATTCTACGAATTTTATTAAAAAAGTAAAAGATGATTGTTGTACACAATGACATTTGTGACTTTATAAAATGCATCTTCGAAAAAAATAATGTAATGAAAAAGATTTCAGAGGTAAGGAAGCTAAACATTTTCATAGTGAAAACAGAAAGGGGAGAGAACAAATTTAAAATTGACTGGTTTGATTCTTGTTTTGTTAAAAATTTCAGATTGTGCTATTCCATCCTACATTTCACTTTGAACATCATACAATTGTACGTATGAATTCAATAACAGTATGATAATATTGAGAATGAAAATGGGGAATGTGTCAAAGGGACAACAACCCGACCATAGAACAGACAACAGCATAAATAATATATTTAAAGAATCAATTTCATTTTTCCTTAGTGAATGATATGTTATGAAAATAATGGATTTGACCTCGTTATTAGATATATATGCATATTAGTCTTAGATGCATGATTTTTTTTCATTTCTTGTTAGTGGTCTTTGAACTAGCGGTCAGTAACTGCGAGTACTCTCAGATCTGAAGTACTTATTTTCGTCTGTTGTTGGGATATACAAGTACCTAGCTACAGCTACTCGGCGTAGTGTTTCTATTTTTATCCATCTATTGAGTTAAGCCTTTTTCAACTGATTTTTATAGTAAATTCTTATGTTTTAATGTTACACCATTGTCACCTGTTAGGGCAGGATAAGGATCCCGCTAATATGTTTAACCCCGCCACAGTTTGTATGTATAAGCCTGTCCCCAAGTCAGGAGCTTGTAATTCAGTGGTTGTCGTTTGTTGATGTGTTACACATTTGTTTTTTTTTCCTTTTGTTTTGTACATAAATAAGTTAGTTTTTTTCGTTTGAATTGTTTTACATTTGTCATTTTGGAGCCTTTTATAGCTGACTATACAGTATGGATTTTGCTCATTGTTGAAGATCGTACGGTGACCTATAGTTGTTAATTTCTATATCATTTGGTCTCTTGTGATCCTTTTTTTAGTCTTGTATAATTTTTAATTTAATTTAATTTATATATTTCAGAGTTTTGAATCATGTCCATTATCACTGAACTACAATGTAGTACACAGTTTTGCTCTGGGGCAAGCTGAAGCATGCTCCAGGTGCTGGATTTTCTAGCTGTGTTGACTTCGGCTGTTTTCTGCTATTTGGTCTGGTTGTTGTCTATAGACGCAGTCCCCATTACCATTTTCAATTTTTTTAATAAGTTTTTATATGTTTCTGATGGCTTTGATCGTGATTAAACACGTGTCGATCATTCTAATTATGACCCAATCGCAGCACACCGTTCAAAACTGATGAGACAAAGTTGAATGATTTTCGTCGAGATAAGTTGCCTATTTGAACATGTATCACTCGGACACGTTTTATTCATAGGATGAATCGTGCATAATTGTTGAGTTGATATGATTTTTTCCGAAATTAACACTATTATTTACGGTTTTAGGAAAAGTATTTTGTCATCTGCTTGACCAAACTATCTTTTTCTCAAATCAAATTATTTTGATAGGAAGAAATCCCTTTTTGAAGTAAAATAGTCAATCCCTTAGTCTATTTTAAATTGTTTGAAAAATATACAGTTGTTGATGCAAATGTCAAACTTATTAATCGAAAATAAACTGACAACGCCATGGCTAAAAATGAAAAAGACAAACAGACAAATATAAGTACACAAGAAACAACATAGAAAACTAAAGACTGAATAATACGAAACCCATCAAAAACTAGGGGTGATCTCAGGTGCTCCGGAAAGGTAGGCAGATCCTGCTCCATATGTTAACTCGTCGTGTTGCTCATGTTATTACAAGCCCGGTAAATAGTCTAATTCGGTAGATCACATTCACATTCACAAGGGTCGGGGATTGTAGTAACACCGTAAGAAACATATTCGATATCACCTGTGAAACGGTTGTTCTATTACCAAATCCAGATGACGTCCGTAAAATTTACGAAGGAATGATTTTAACTTCACCATTTGGAACTCTAGATTTAATAGCTTCATTGTGTGCAGCAACCCTCTATCATGATAGAAAATACAAGCATGGGAATATCGTATCAATTGGGAGATATATACTCCGTATGCAGGCGTTGCTAAAATGTTGCTACATAGAATCGGAAAGTTCACAATCCGGACACTGAAATCATCTCATTTGTCGTATAGTTTTATTTTAACTGACCCTCATTGTCATTTCTTAGATGTAAGTCAAAATATTGGGCAGCCTTAACTGTTTCTGTTGTATCCTTTAACTCTAGTTCGATGGGATAAATGTGTTCAACATAATCAGAAAATTTAGAATTATTTAGTGAGAGAACATCATCCATAAATCGGAAAGTAAAGTTAAAGGCTATTGCTAACTTCTTATTTTTCACCCTAAGAAGTTCCTGTATGAAGTCAGCCTCTTTCATTTCATATTCTTATGAGCATTAAATAAAAGCTATAAATCACACTCTTCTGATCAACAAATTAACTAGAAACAAAGTTTTTTTTTATTCGAAGGCGGATAGATAAGTTATTCAGGGCATCGAAAAAGAAAACTTTTTATGATAAAATATGAATATCATAGTTTACGATGCGTGGTTCCCCATTTCAACAGTCTATTCTTTAATAGTTTTAATTTTAATTTTGAAACATTGATTTTTTATCGTGAATTAGTCACCTTCTTTACGTACATTAGGTTTACGATTCTGTGTTTGCTAAATATTCAAACCAAAAGTGTACAGTGTCATTTGTTATATACAATCCATCATGACATAAACAAAACCTCATGATTTAATATGCTGCCATATCAATTAACACAATAAAGTGCGAATATTGTCGATTTAGTTTGATGCCGTCAAATAATTTGGTATACGAGGCAGCCAGAGATTTCAAACAACTGTTTTTATAGTGTCAAGTCTTTATTTTGAACATTTGCTAACTATGCTTACTCTCTAAATTGATGCAATAAAAATTCTGTGTTCATTGTGTCAAAATGTTGTTGTTATTTGTATTCTACTATCTATCTTAACAAAATAATATTAGTGATTATAATAATATGGCTATTTAGATTTCCATAATTATAAAGTACAAATATGGTCAGTTTTGGTCAGCCAGAGGTATCGAAACTACTGTGTGTTACTTTTCATGCTTTTCCATTGTTATAAATCAAACATGAGAAGGTGAGTCAAATCGGTGAAAATGAATTTGACAGATAGCATGGCTAAATTTGTTCCGACCAGTCTTGACATATTCTTGACATATGTGGCACCTGTCGTATTACTCATGTTATTACAAACCCCTGGCTTTCTCAAAATATCTGAATATGTCTTGACATATTCTTGACATTCTTAATAATGTCTGAATATGTCTTGACATATTCTTGACTTTCATAATAATGTCTGAATAGATCTCGACACATTCTTGACCGTCTTACATATGTTATGACACTATTTGAACAGTACAACTTCCGCCTGAATTGTGTATAGATACATTCCTGACATTTTAAACACTTTCTTTGGCTGTTTAATACATACTTCCGTTATAGCTAAACTAAACCTAGAAGAATTCAGATTAATTACATTGCTAATTATAAAAGTCACATTTTGGTACAATAAATTTGAATAGTATGCATGAAAAATGAAATATGTCTACAGTATGATTGGTTTCAATTATTTAGCAATTATTTATGATATTTATAAATCAACATATGTAAGTATTTGCAAACTCACATTTATCTTGATTTATATTATATCAACATAATCACAATTTCGAATCGGTTAATTATATTTAAAACTTCATACCCATTATCGTATTCATAAAAAATATTAATGTACACAAATTTTTAATTATCGAAATATTTACATGCCTTTTTTTGTTTGTTTTTGTAATAAGTGTAACTTGAAATTGAAATAACAGCAAATTCTATCAAGAGAAATAAATATAATTATGTATCATATATATTGGTCATAATTTTGAAAACTCGATAATGTCATGTAAATGTAAGACACAATTCAAAAATGTTCAGTAAAAGTCAAGCCATACTAAGAAACCCATTGAATGTCAAGAACATGTCGAGAATTTTAAGGCAGCATTCAAATGTCAAGAATTTGTCAAGATATTTTACGACAATATATAGAATGTTGAGAATATTTTGATTAAATTTCATACAAATTTGATATAAATGAGAAATTGACAGAAAAAAATTCAGGCAAATTAAGACAAAATTGGTCTTTTCAGACTTTTGACTTTTGTAGTGTCGTGCCCCTTTGATTAAGTTTTACGTTATAGTCGCATAGTCATGATAGAAAATCAGTAATATTTGTATGCCTGGTTTGATAAATAACAGCAATACTGGAACACAATTACTTCATAAATACTTTGTTCCCATGAATTAAGTGTGCCAGCAGGTCCTGTTTTTATTAAAAATATTGAATCTAAAAAAATCAGCAGTTTTGATACCTCTTGTTGACTTGTATGACAAAATTATTTGAACGCATCAACCAAAATTGACCATATGTGCACTTTACTATGGAAATCTATATAGCCACATTATTAATCAATATTTTTTTTTATGTCCGATTAGATTATTTAATACATGTCCAAATGACAGCAGTATTGGAACACAAAATGTTGTCGCCATCAATTTAGAGTGCCAGCATTTCCTCTCTGTATTCAAAATATTGCCTTGTCAATTACGTCAGAAGTTTAGGATAGTTTGTATTTAACAAAACAATTTGACTGTAACATTCAACACTGACCATATTTTATTTCATGAGTTCTTTATAATGAAAATGAAATTGAGAATGGAAATGGGGAATGTGTCAAAGAGACAACAACCAGGCCAAAGAGCAGAAAATAGTCGAGGGCCACCAATGGGTATTCAACACACCGAAAAAAAGCCGCACCAGGAGGCGTGCTACATCTGTATGAGAGGTTCTCTACTGAGGATAGTATACTGTTAAAATATTATGTCGGTTGAATGATTTTGTTTGTAGCCTAACGTCAAGGAGCAAAGGTTTCATTTATGTTCAAAACCAGAATATCTTTTTCGGACGTCCCAGATATTTTTATATTATTTATAATCGGTAAAGATAAATCTTTCGAAATTGACGAAACAGTTCATAATTATACAATACATTTTGTATTCCGACTCCTATATGGTCAAATAACAACGAAGTTAACTTGGGAAGCAGTCAAAAAGTCTACTCCAAGTTAAATTGTTTTACAGGTTAGGATTGCACTCATCTATTTCAATGTATCCGGTTATTTGACACAGTGTTCAACTACCCAATAATATATATTTTATATTTTTGTTCTACATATGTATACCATCTTCTAAAAGAATATATGTTTAAAGTACAGTACTTTTGTTATTATTTGATTAACCTTAGACTCGTGTAGTAAGCACATTTCCAATCGAGAGTATTTAAAAGCGAAATTGAATTGTCCTAGCTTCTTTTTGTTACTATCTTAAAAGAGAGAGGGGCGAAAGATGCCACAGGGACATTCAAACTTATAGAGCTGGAAAACATTTACATCCCATGGCTAAAAAAGAAAAAGACAAACAGACAAATAATAGTACAATGACACGAAATAGAAAACTAAAGACTGAGCATCACGAACCCCATTCAAAAACTTGGGGTGATCTCAGGTGCTCCAGAAGAGTTAGCAGATCCTGCCCAACATGTGGCACCCGTCATATGTTGCTTATGGTATAACAAACTCGAAAAATAGTCTTATTCGGTAAGTCACATTCGTAAAATGGGAACAGGATTTTAGTTACGACATAAAAACATATCCGATATCATTTGTGAAACGGATATTCCCTAACGGTCAACCAACTCATAAAGACGTCCGTAAAATTTACCAAGGGATGATTTAAACTTCATTATTTGGAACTCTTTGTTTAATAGCGTCCTTGTGAACAGCAACCATCTGTCATGAAAATCATGAAAGTAAATACAAGCCCCGAATATTGTATCAACTGAAAGAGATATACTCCTAATGCAGGCGTTGATGGAAAGTTGCTACATAGAAACGGTAAATTCACAATTGGTAGTTGAAATCATCTCTTTTGTCGAAAGGTTTTGTTTTCATCCGACCCTCATTGTCAATTTCTGGATGTAAGTCAAGATATGAGGCAGCCTTTACTGTATCTGTTGTATCCTTTATCTCTAGTTCGATTGGATAGATGCGTTCACCATAGTCACCAAATTTTGAATTATTTAGTGAGAAAACATCATCTATAAAGCGGAAAGTAAACTTCTTTTGCTTCTTCCTAAAAAGTTGCTGTATGAAGACAGACTCATAAGAATAAAGTAACCATTCGACAAGAAGAGGGGCACAATTGGTTACCATGGCAATGCCGATAGTTTGTTAAAGACACGTCATTCAAACCTAACACATATGTTGCCAATCAAGACATCAAATATCTTGATAATGTCAGTATTAGAGGAATTTTTGTTTGATTCAGGGAGATTTTTTTTCAAAGTAGGATTTATCCTTCTATAAGACAAGATACTTGTATCTACGTTGGCCATTTCTTCAAAACAGATGAAGAGTCTTAGCTTGTATGTACTCTAAAAGATCTTTGGTTTTTTTAAGATCCACATCTGATTCACGCCACCTCTATAATGGGCAGTTTCACAACAAATTTCAAGCCCGGCATTGATTGATGATGAAATTGATGTTAAAAATTTAGAAAGAGGTTTCGTAGAGCACCTCATGGACCTAGCAATATACCGTTGTTTGTGAGGACACTTATGTAGTTTAAGTGTCCAATTCTGTGATGGAAGATCCAGTTCTTTATCTTTGGTTAAAATTCCAAAGGAACATCGAACTGACATATGATTATCCATTATTTCCTCTTTTTAGTCTTGTATGATTTTTAATTTAATTTAATTTAGATATTTCAGAGTTGTGTATGACGTCCATTATCACTGAAATAGTACACAGTTTTGCTTTGGGCCTAGCTGAAGCACAAATCGGATGCGAGATGTTCTAGCTGTGTTGATAACCCATTGGTTTCCTTCGGTTTTTTTTATCTCTTTGATCTGGCTGTTGTCTCTTTGACACATTTCCCCATTTCATTTTCAATTTTTATCATAAGTGTGTATATGTCTCTAATGGCTTTGGTCGTGATTAAACACGTGTCATTTTAATTATGATCCAATCGCAGCACACCGTTCAAAATTGATGAGACAAGTTGAATGATTTTCTTCGAGATGAGCTGCCTATTTGAACATGTATTACACGGACACGTTTTATTCATAGGATGAATCGTGCATTGTTCAATTGATTTTTGTTGTTGAAATTAACACTATTATGTACGGTATTAGGAACAACAGGCCTTAGAACCATATTTTTTTTTCTCTGCTTAACCACACTATATTTTTTCTCAAATCAAATTATTTTTATAGGAAGAAACAATAAACCTCCTTTTGAAGTAAAATAGTCAATCCCTTAGTCTATATATAAAAATATATAGTTATTGATGCAAACGTAAATATGAAGAAAAAAAAACAGGAAATATATCGTTGAAACTAAAAGTTCCAAATCTAATTGAAATGGGAAGTGCCAATGAACTCATTGATTATGCACGAATTGTTCTATTCATAAAAAGTGTTCGTGTAACAACTGAAAGGTGTCCGTGTATCATCTAAAAATGTCCAAGTAACACCCGTTTATGTAGTCTTTTTCTATACCTCTGTTAGTGTGTATGTGTGTGTATGTGTGTGTTGGGGGGGGGGGGGGTAAATTCGAAACAAAAGTTAACAAAAATTAAAATCACAAAAATATTGAACTACTAGGAAAATTCAAAACGGAAAGTCCCTGAACAAATGGAAAAATCAAAAGCTCAAACACGTCAAACAAATGTAACAAAAACTTTAAATTTTTCGAAAAACTAAGGATTTTCTTAGCCGTATTTGACATAATCTTTTTGGAATTTGGGATAATCTCAATGCTCTTCAACTTTGTACTTGTTTGGCTTTAAAACTATTTTGATATGAGCGTCACTGATGAGTTTTATGTAGACGAAACGCGCGTCTGGCGTACTAAATTATAATCCTGGTACCTTTGATAACTATAAAACCGTCATATTCCTGACTTGGTACAGGCATTTCTTATGTAGAAAATGGTGAATTGAACCTGGTTTTATAGCTAGCTAAAACTTTAACTTATATGCCAGTCGCATCAAATTCCCATGATATTGACAACGATGCGTGAAGAAAACAAACAGACATAATAGGTAAAAATGTCATTTATACAGCAGTCACCATTGTTTGATAATCTTAATCACTAAAAAAAAAACCGAATATGTCGATTGCATATATAATCTCATTACCTATTAAAAAGTCTAACAATAACAGAATTGTTTATTCTATTTAATGGCAATTACTGCTTGTATTATTGTTTGGGGTCCAAACGTAAAAATGCATAGCTTTAATGCTACATCAAGATATACGAACTGCAGTGAAAGTGTTATAAACATCAAAGAGACTCGATGCCTTAATGGTCATTTGCACCCAAATCGTGTCTCCCACTGCCAGTTGCATGTAGACAGTTTGGGTTGCCATTTCATATGGTCTACCAGTATATAGATACACATAAATATCGTTATTCTTCCTTATGGTAGTGTAACCCGTCACCAAGCCTGACATCATGGTAACAGACACCAAGTAATTACCAGCCATTCCTGCACCAACAATAAAAATACCGGTATCTTTATTGTAATCAGCATCCGTACAAAGCATCCGGTTGTATTTGATCATTGCATTTAGCGCATATGGATTAACACCTCCGGGTAATGTCGCTGTGAATCCAGCTATAAAAAGATTTTAAGGGATTTAGAAATTTATTATTTACACATAAACATAACCGCACATTCAGTGTTTGAATTCATTACTAAATTTCTAGCACATGTTATTCTTCAGTCAGCTGTTTTTTGTATTTGTGAATGTTCACGTGTTACTTAACTAATCATATTGTATTGCTAAACTCAGTAAAGATCGGTCTTAATTCCATTCAATGGAGTCAGCAGCACTTACCGTTATCTTGAGGATATTTTATATATTAAATATAGGGTGATTTTTAATTAATGTCTTCCGCTAAGCCATGGGTTTGAGCAAACTTTCTGCTTCGTATTAACCGTTATAGATCTGGCATTTTCATGTAGAATGTAATTATTACAACAAATATCTTCAACACGAAGAGGTGGTATAGTATATCGGAACTGTCTTGATTCATAACAAAGTTTTCGAAATTTACATGAAAGCTTACCATTGCTAGTACGATACATCAACACAAACAAGATGCATGTTAACATGTGAGTCATCATCATTGACTGTTGGTTAGTGTATCTGCAAAACAAACACATTATATTATCATCTTATTAAGTACGATCGTCCTGAATATGCATCAGCTATTTGCCACTGGAAGTTAATCAACCAACAATCAATGTTAAATACAAAAATTATCAACAAAAAAAGTCAAAGATAAAGTGAAAAAGGTCAGTTGAACCCCCAAAAATATCTAACTCTCAATTATATCAAACAGTGAAACGAATGTAAAGAAAGGTCAACTATTTGACTTTGAGATGTCCAGATGAAAGTAAATCTAGACATGCGCTTCGGGCAGATGAAGTTTTTCTGTTTTACAATATTATCATTTTATCACACTTACACATAATAAATAGATCGTTAAGTAAAAACAATATTTCCATTGATTATGACCATTACTTCTACAACGGAAATAAAAGAATGTTATGAAATATCTTAATTTCTAATACGTCTTATTTCTGATTTTATCAGTCTTATTGAGGTTTTTTGACAGTGAATGTTTGGCATCCATATCATTGTCAATTTCTTTTGCCTTAATGATGAAATAGGAACCAGTAGTGATATCGACCAAGCTCTTAAAAAGCTTATAAAGGTTGTCAATAATTTGATGCGCATGACCAGCATTTATAGTACAACAGTTTTTACTAGACTTTAGTGGCAAAAGAGTTGTTGGAAAAATTCGTAATAACCTGGTATTCCATATTTTCTATCTTAACGACCCATCAAAGTTCCAGTAGAGATAGTGGGGATTAGGAATGTTAAAGTCCATGAAAACTCTAGACACCCAATACTAAAGCGGCAACCCTACGTATATGTGAAGCAAAATAGGTTCCAATGAAATATTGTTCCTCAAGGCTTTTGTATCATGACATGTTGTTCCTATGAAACAATGTCTAGAAAAGGAATAATTATCATATGAAGTTTTGTTCATATACCGACAATATTTCAAAGATACATAATAAGAAGTTTGTCCTGTTAAAGGTATGGTATCCAAGGTTGTATATTGAAGCAATATGTCATAGATAGATCGTCATTGAAAGTCTCTCGTAAAATGGAGGTTATAGAAAGTTAACATTTTGAATTATTATATCTTTATTTTTTTTTTTATTGATGATAACAAAATAAACCTCCTTAATAAATTTATGAAGCAATTTATGTTCATACTTTTACCTTTCATGAAAAATGTTTTTATACCTAGAAAAGCTTACAATTTCATGGTAGAAGAATCTTTGGAGATGTCATAATTAGATGAGCAATTAGCAAAAGTGACAAATTAGCCAGGACAGAACTTCACAGTGAAATGTTGTCAAGAACAGTATTTTATATAATATTACTGTCAAGAAGGAAGTGACAACATTTCATGATCAAGGACACTATTGTATACAATATTTTGTCCGCAGACAACATTCCAAAGGGGAACAATATTTTATGTGACATGTACGAATTCGTTATTTCATTGTTGTACATAAAGTAAAGATTTTACACGAAGCAGTACTATTCATATACATCTTTAGTGTTGCCAATTTTTATATATCTTGTATAAAACGGAAAAACAACGTAAAACTATAATTGAATTAAGTATCTCGAATACTTTATAACAAAATTTTTGAAATTTGAAGCTGAAAACAATATCGAATTCCACAATTTCCTTAGTTCTGCCTGAATTCTGTAATATGTGATTTAAACGTAGGCGTGTGCTACAATTCATTAATAAATACATACTAATTTTATGTAATGATGAATAAACAACAGCCTCTACATTAGAATTTGTGAATAATTTGCCAATAAAATAACTCTGTGTTATGTAAAATTTGCTCTACATATTTATTTTTTTTACACACAATCATGTTTATGCACCAGAAAAATCACAGTGTTTTTTAAGGGAGTTCGCTTCTCAGTTTCAAAATAATAAGCTTTTCAAAACACTAGTTTATATTGATAGGGGATCAATAAAGGAATCAAAAGCGCAAAAAAATTGCATAAGTCAATGTGCTTGTTTTCGAGATATTAGCCATTGAAATTTTGGCAGGAAAATATTCTCTCTTGACTTTTCATAGCTTTATCAATGATAAATTTAAGTTCTCAAAAACTATTAAAACATTACTAAAATTTTGTAAGATTTTTACAGATGGCTTATAGTTATACATGTAAAAGATTTATAAAAAGAAAAATGGCGGTCAATGGGCAAATTTGTTAAAGGCATTCAAAAGGATAAAACCAGAGGATTCCGAAAATCTTACAAAAAATTGATCGATTCTATGATATAATTTTCACCTACCTGGTCTTCCAATTGCCTCAATTGACGATCCTGCTGCTGAGTGATCTTGTCACGGATAGGGAAGAAAAGTCTGTTTTATAGTCTAGTAAACAGTTAATGTATTCAGATTGAGCAACATATTGCGAATACCACGTAAAAGTCTACGCTTGCAGATTTTGTGATTTAGTAGGCGGTTTGTAAATAATTTGTAAAATTTATTTAATAATATTATGGATATTTTGGGGCATAATAGTCTTTGTATTGATTATTACATTTGGATCAGGGTTCTCACTTAGGCGAGTTTCTGAGTCATGGACTCATCAAAATCTGTCTGGACTCACCATTTTCAAAACTAATGAATCCAAAGATGCCAAAAAATTATACAATTTTGTATCAAAAAGAGGGACGAAATATGCCAAAGGACAGTCAAACTCATCTATCGAAAATAATCTGACAACGCCATGGCTAAAAATGAAAAAGACAAACAGACAAATAATAGTACACATAACACAACATAGAAAACTAAAGAACAAACAACACGAACCCCACCAAAAAACTATAAGGTCTAACAATACTGTAAAGTACATTATTAAAGTACAAGTAAAAAAAGGTTGAAAGTCATTGCTCTAACTTGTTTTTTTGTCATAAGATAAGATAATTATGTACAGCTGGTCTCATATGCGTCTAAACAATTGATCTATTCATTTTGTGCAACATATTTGTGAATAAAAACGTTTACTTAATTATTAATTTGCGTAATTTCAAAAATGTATATGAAAAGTACAATATACGTCCTGGTTTTAAGTATAAATTAAGTAAATATGAATTCAAGTGTAAACGTTGTGTTTCCGTTGTGTCGTTTGTTTTGTCTTATATTTGAGTTTGAATTCACATTACTATAAGACGTGTCACGGTACTTTTCTATCCCAAATTCATGTATTTGGTTTTGATGTTATATTTGTTATTCACATCGGATTTTGTCTAATGCTTAGTCCGTTTCTGTGTGTGTTACATTTTAATGTTGTGTCGTTGTTCTCTTCTTATATTTTTTTTATGTTTCCCTCAGGTTTAGTTTGTTACCCCGATTTTGTTATTATTTTATCATCGATTTACGAGTTTTGAACAGCGGTATACTACTGTTGTCTTTATTTGAATCAAAACTATAAAATCCTCATAAAGCTAAATTGCGAACCAGGTTCTTCCTGCACCAAGAACGTCCACTGTCAAAACCACAATAGCGGTATGTACAATTGTTCTGAGTGCAGACCTTCTATAACTTACCACTGGTTCTTTTTGAAAGACTTCAAATACATCGATCCTGCTACTAAAAATTCTTTATAAAATAACTTGAATATATGATTTGATTGCCATTCAGACAACTAACCCTCATAAACCAACTGTCCAGAATTGTCTAGATCCCTGTCCGACATTTAAAATTATGCACAACCGATACCGTACAAAACACGCAGTACCTTATAAAAGTACACGAGAAATACCTAAAAATTTCAATGAATTTATTTGAATTTTGTGACGAAAATTATACAGAAAAATATATACAGCTCTGATTTTATACATGAACACAGTAGATCATTTTTCATAATTTGTAACACTTGTGATTAATTACGTTCAACATCTTTGACTGCAAAATTTGTTGAAAAAGTACAATTTCTAGTGTTCATTCAAATTATGTATATGTTGCAGTAATGAAAAGAGGGTTTTATTTTTCTAGATTTTCTAGATTGAATATTTGCCAATGCATGTACTTGAGATAACGACTGATTGACGTTATCAAATTGCATAGCTTCCTTGTTTTGACTGATATCTTCAGTTCTGATTTAAGACAGTCAACATGAACAAGTAGACTGTGTCTGTGTCATGAGCTTTTTTCTTTTTTTTTCTTTCTTAAACACGTCCAACAACTTACACTTTATCTTCAACTCCGTATTGCCAACACAACACGACATGGACTTTGATGTCTTCAGGTATTTCAGTGATATACCACTTCAATTATTATAACTTCATTATTTTCTTAAATGTTTGGCTATGCATTCTTTTTTTAACATCATACTCTCATCAATCTTCAAAACGTGCCCGTAAATTATTGCAGGTTGTATTACTTTATTGTTTACCCCTAATCAGAAGATTTACATTTATTTAATTTTTTATCCCTTATTAAAATCTATCCAAAATTATAAAAGGAATATATATAAATTAAACTGCACATCCAATACTGTATAGAACACGCATTAACTTATAAGAGAACTCGTAAAATACCTTAAAATTTCAATGAATTTATTTGAATTTTGTGAAGAAAATGACATAGAAAAATATATAAGGCTGGGATTTTATACATAAACACAGTAGAATTTTGTTCATGTTTAGTAACTCATCTGTGAATAATAATGTTGAATATCTAGTAAATATCTCCGACTGCAAAACTTGTTGAAAAAGTACCATTACTAGTGTTCATTCAAATTATGTATATGCTGCAGTAATGAAAAGAGGGTTTTATTTTTCTAGATTTTCTAGATTGAATATTTGCCAATGCATGTACTTGAGATAACGACTTATTGACGTTATCAAATTGCATAGCTTCCTTGTTTTGACTGATATCTTCACTTCAGATTTAAGACAGTCAACATGAACAAGTAGACTGTGTCTGTGTCATGTGCTTTCTCTTAAACTTATCCCAAAACGTCACCGTGTCATGAGCTTTTTTTCTTTTTATTTCTTTCTTAAACACGTCCAATAACGTCAACTTCATCTTTAACTCCATATGCCCAACAAAATACGAAATGAATTTTAGGGTCTCCAGATAATTTCAGTGACATACCACTTCAACCTATTATAACATCAGGTTTGGCTATGCATACTTTCTTTAACATCATCAATCTCATCAATCTTCAATGCGTGCCCGTAAATTATTAAAGGTTGTATTACTTAACTGTTTACCCTTAATCAGAAGATTTATATTATTCATTTATTTAATGTTTTTATCCCTTTTTAAAATATATCCAAAATAATGATAAGAATAGATAAATATGTACAGCTGGTCTTATATGCGTCTTAACAGTTGATGTATTCATTTTGTGCAACATGTTTGTGAATAAAAACGTTTACTTAATTATTAATTTGCGTAATTTCAAAAATGTATATGAAAAGTACAATATACGTCCTGGTTTTAAGTATAAATTAAGTAAATATGAATTCAAGTGTAAACGTTGTGTTATTAATTTGCATAATTTCAAAAATGTATTTGAAAAGAGGGACGGAAGATACCAAAGGGACAGTCAAACTCATAAATCGAAAAAAAAACTGACAACGCCTGGCTAAAAACGAAAGAAGACCAACAGACAAACAATAGAACACAGGACACACCATTGAAAACTAAAAAATAATCAACACGAACCCCACCAAAAACTAGGGGTGGTCTCATGTGCTCCGGTAGAGTATGCAGATCCTGCTCCACATGTGGCAACCGTCGTGTTGCTTATGTTATAACAAATCCGGTAAATAGTCTAATTCGGTAGGTCACATTCGTGAAAGGGAAGGGGATTGTTGTTACGACGTAATGAACATACGCGATATCATTTGTAAAACGGTTATTCCATAACGGTCAACCAACTCGTGATGGCTTCCGTGAAATTTACGAAGGGATGATTTCAACTTCACCATTTGGATCTCTTTGGTCAATAGCTTCCTTGAGAGCAGCAACCCTCTATCAGGGAAATCATTAAAGGAAATAATAGCTCAGGAATATCGTATCAATTTTAAGATATATACTCCGTATGCAGGCGCTGCTCGAATGTTGCTACATAACAATGGAAAGTTAACAACTTAGAAACTGAAATCATCTCGTTTGTCGTAAAGTTTTGTTTTCAACCGACCCTCATTATCAATTTCTAGATGTAAGTCAAGATTTAGGGCAGACTTATTTGTATCGTGTGTATCCTTTATCTCTAGTTCGATGGGATAGATGTGTTCAACATAATCAACAAATTTTGAATTATTTAGTGAGAGCACATCATCTTTATAGCGGAAAGTAAAGTTAAGGCATATTGCTTACTACTCATTTTTCATCCTAAGAAGTTCCTGTATGAAGTGTCTCATAATAATAAAGAAACAAGTCGGCAAGGAGAGGGGCACAATTGGTTGCCATTTGAATGCCGACAGTCTGTTGAAAAATACGTTCGCCATTAAGAAATCAAGCATCTTAATTATGTCAGTTTCAGAGAATGGTTTATTTGAATCAGCATGATCCTTTACAAAGTAGGATATATCCCTCCCTGAGACAAGATACATGTATCTACGTTGGTCATTCTTTTTTATGAATACAAACAATACCTTCACTTACAATTTGTCTTTAATTTGGAATGAAGAATACTTGTGTAAAGTGTATAAAAGTCAAATGTTTTAATATAACTGCAAGATGAAACAGTCTTAAATTTTATGTACTCTAAAAGATCTTTGGATTTTTAAAGTATCAACATCTGATTTCACACCACCTCTAGAATAGGCAGTTTCACAAAACTTTGCAGCCCAGCTTTAATTGCTGATAAAGTAGACTTTAAAAGTTTAAAAAGAGGTTTCGTGGAGCACTTGGAAGACCCAGCAATATAGCGTTGTATGTAAGGACACATATGTTGTTTAGGTATACAATACAGTGATGGAAGATCCAGTTCTTCATCTTTGGTTGAAATTCTAAATGAACATAGAACAGATTTCCTCTTTGGTAAGTATCGTGAGGGTATATGTTGAGTTTCTAAGTCAATACCTAAATCATTTATCAAGCAGTTTATTTATTTTTTTTAAAGAGTTTTACAAACAAAAGCGATGATGTTTTGGGCTTTATCTGCGGGGACAACATATTTGTCATGGAGGTAGGACAATTTTTTTGCAAAATTTGGGTCTTTAAAGATTGATCTAGCATTAAATTAATTCTCGACTGAATCCATCAGTATTTTGAAGTTGTATTTTCAATTGATAGATTAAGACTCACGATACTTCGGATCTTTTGATAACAAAGGATCTTACAAATTAATATAGAATGCTGGCACAGAAATAATTATATTATAAGTACGTATGTATACAACAGTTCCTAAATTGATGAAATGCAATAGATTGATACACAAAAATACCAGGTTGATCGAGTATGGTTCAGACTAGGTCGAGTATGGTCCAGACTAGGTTGAACATAGTTCAGACTTGGTATAGAATGGCTAAGAATTGTTGGACTTCAAGGTCAGAATGTTAAGCATGTTTCCGACTTCAGTCTAGTAATATCAGAATATTTCAGATATCTTCAGACTGGTCGGGTAAGAATCAGTACAGATGAGTACAGATATAGGCCATTTCAGACTGTGACTGGTTTGGAATGTGCATCTTGCTGATAATGTTTTTACTATTTAAGTGTCTGTCTAGCTTGTAAAACGAGACAAAAACGTAAAAAATAGGAAGAAATCGTCATTTAAGAGCAATAGCTGCTATATGTTATCCCTGGAAATTTTCAAATGATGTATCATATTTTTCCATACATAAGACAATAACTAGAAAGGGTAAAATTTCGTTATTAAAAAAACAAAAACTCTAGTAAGGGATCATCGGACGAATTCAGCTGTGTTGATTTTTAAGCATCTTCGCTAGCCAAGGGTTACGATCCACTCCCGCTCTCTTCACCCTTGGCAGATTGAGCTAACATTTGTGATATCAATGTTGCGCTATCTATCGGAAGATTAAAGTCACGCCCATTCTGAATACATTATTATTGACCAATGGTAGCACTTGAACTCTTCAATTTGGAGGTAAAAACACGAAAGCGTCTAAATTCTATACGCTTGGTAAAGCCGGATACGAAAATATACTTTATAATGATATAATCCATTGATTGTTTTTAATTGCTGTCTATATCAAAAAGACGATGTGGTATCGAGACAACTGTTCGCAAGAGACCAAACGACACAAAAATGAACAACTATAGGTCATCGTACGGCCTTCAACAATGAACAAAGCCCATATCGCATAGTCAGTTCTTAAACACACCTAAATGACAAATGTGAAACAATTCATACGAGAAAACTAACGGCCTATTTTATGCACAAAATAGTGAATAAAAAATAATTATTACCACTGAATTACACGCTCCTGGCTTTGGAAAGGCAGATACAGAATATGGCAGGATTAAACACGTTAGCGGGCACCCAACCCACCCCCTAACCGCACATGGACTGTCGTATGGTAAACACTTTTAAAAGTGCCATAAAATTAGAAATCGGACGTGTATATCTGTATGCTTAGTCATATTTGCATCTGTTAAGTTATTGTACTTTCCAACCAATTTACACTTTCGTTTACATAAGAATTGTTTTTACATGAACAAAATACCTCCAAGAGCGTTTCAACAATACAACTGATATTATGGGTTGCTGGCTGCATGTTATGGTTGTAAATAATTTTTTTCAAACATGCATATTGGTTATAATCATATCAAAGCATAATTTAATACATGCAAAATACATTGAGAAACGCAATATTGTGTCAACGAAGCGTACAGTATAAAAAGATGTAATGACAACGAAGCGTACACAACATGAAAATAAAGACACTTTAAAACATGTATTTGTTTGTTTCTAGATACAACATAAACATACGATCTTTATTAGTCTGTTAATTTTAAACTATGACATTTTCAAAAATGTGGTTTTTAAAAACTATGAGGTACGAAAAACATTCAGTTTTGAATATTTAAAAATACCAAGCACGTTTTATCATTGATATCGTCGTGCGTTTTTTTATGTTTGTATATAAAAACGTCACATATTTCAAAAACCATTTAGTAACTAATGAGTATTATGGCAAAGAATATATTGGAGCAAAATATCCGAAGAATAGATATTGGATTTTTTTCTTTTAAAGTATGAATTCCTTACTGTCCGAACTCAGTGTTACACGGTGTGTTCGATTCGAACGCGTCAACGTCCGGTTTCATCTGCATCGGGGTTATACGGGGTGAAACACGTGGCAATTGTTTACAAACACTTTCTACATCTACACGTGATCATGGTATAGGCGCTTTTTGATTGGATGCAGCGAGTTTCTACTGCAACCAATAAAAATCCTTACCTTGTGTCTTCGAAATTTTATCTCAATCCGCCAAGGGTGAAGAGAGCGGGAGACGAGTGGATCGTAACCCTTGGCTAGCGAAGATGACTTTTAAGTAGATTTCGTCTTTTTGGTCATTTTGGTAATCACACCTATCACAGTTTTCAAAACGGTAGGTAACAATGGAATACATGGTAAAATTTGTAATCAAGGCAATGCATGGCTCCTATAAGAAGTCATCTGACATAAATAGATTGTACGTAGAATTCCACATTCTGATAATTTTTGGAATTTAATGAGACTGGTATACAAGTGAGAGGTTTAGCGCTATAAAACAAGGTTCAATCCACCATTTTCTACATTTGAGAATGCCTATACCAAGTCAGGAATATGACAGATTTTGTCCATCTGTTTGATGTGTTTTATCATTTGATTGTGTCATGTGATTAGAGACTTTCCGTTTTGAATTTTCCTTGGAGTTCCGTATTTTTGTTATTTTACTTTTTCTCTGCCATATAGGATTTTATCTGTTTAAATGATTTTCAAGATACATAACTTTAATTTTTCTGTACGTTCTATCTTTTTTTTATCTAGAGGCCATGTTTCTGAATTTGCATGAATTTTGCTCGACACTCTATCTTTATCTGCTATATTTAGAATTTTTTGGACTATTTATACTGTTATACTACTGTCGCAGGTTAGGGGGAGGGTTGGGATCCCGCTAACCTGTTTAACCCCGCCACATTGTTCAAGTATGTGTCTGTCCCAAGTCAGGAGCCTGTAATTCAGTGGTTGTCGTTTGTTTATGTGTTACATATTTGTTTTTCGTTCATTTTTTTCATAAATTAGGCCGTTAGTTTTCTCGTTTGAATTGTTTTACATTGTCTTATCGGGGCCTTTTATAGCTGACTATGCGGTATGGGCTTTGCTCATTGTTGAAGGCCGTACGGTGACCTATAGTTGTTAATGTCTGTGTCATTTTGGTCTTTTGTGGATAGTTGTCTCATTAGCAATCATAACACATTTTCTTTTTTATATAAGTCTGTATTTGTCTAAAATATGTTCATGATTTTTCTTGACTAATGTCTTGACAGTATTTACATTGTCTAAAAATTTCTTGACATCTGATAAGTGTCTTGATTAGTCTCGAATAATTCTAGACAGTCTTTAATTTGTCTCGATCAGTCTTGACGTTCATAATAATACAAATTTATCTTACCTTCAATGATGAGTAAAAACAGTGCAAACGCTGAAATGTCTTGCATTCTTTACCTACCATTGATGTTATGTTGACAGTCCTAAATATAATGCTTAACTACAACTATCAGTTAATCCATATATGAATTAAATATAGTTGACCTATGTCCTATAGTATCTTAGAAACAAACTAAACCATAAAAACTTATCATTGACCAATGAATCATGAACATGAGGTCAAGGTCAAATGAACCATGCCAGGCAGACATGTACATCTTACAATCCATATATGAATTAAATATAGTTTACCAAATTCCTATAGTATCTTAGAAACAATATTAACCATAAAAACTTATCATTGACCAATGAACCCCCAAAATGAGGTCAAGGCCAGTTGATACATGCCAGACAGACATCTACAGCTTACAATCCTTCCATACAACAAATATAGTTGACCTATTGCTTATAATTTAAGAAAAACAAAAACTTAACACTGAGCAATGAAACGTGAAAATGAGGTCAAGGTCAAATAAAACCTGCGAGTCGGACATCATAAAATATTCCGTATACCAAGTTTTGAAATATAGTTGACCTATTGCATATAGTATTAGAAAAAAACACCAAAACTCAAAAACTTAACTTTGACTACTGAACAATGAAAATGAGGTCAAGGTCAAATGACACCTGCCAGTTGGACATGTACACCTTTTAATCATTCCATGCACTAAACATAGTGATCTATGGCATAGAGTATAACATAAACAGTCCAAACACAAGAACTTAACTATTACCACTGAACCATATATTACATATACTAGACCTATTACTAATAGTAGCTGAGATATGGACTAGACCAACAAAACTTAACCTT
The DNA here is from genome assembly GCF_963676685.1 of Mytilus edulis. Classification (NCBI taxonomy): domain Eukaryota; kingdom Metazoa; phylum Mollusca; class Bivalvia; order Mytilida; family Mytilidae; genus Mytilus; species Mytilus edulis. The sequence goes on along the minus strand of NC_092348.1, from coordinate 28,351,438 downwards.
GATCCATGAAATAAGGTAGAGGTCAAGTGAAAACTGTCTGACGGGCAATAGGACCTTGCAAAGTACGTATTTGCCAAATATAGTACAAATGTAATTCTGTTACCTATAATGAGAGAAATTAACATTACAAAAATGTTATTCTTTTTTCAAGATTTGTCACTGAACAACGAAAATGAGGTCAAGAACAGTGGACACTTGACAGACAGAAACGTCATAACATAAGGCATCTACTACAAAGTATGAAGCATCCAAGTCTTCCACCTTCTAAAATATAAAGCTTTTAAGAGGTAAGCTAATGCCTAGCTGGCAGATCACAAAAGTCGCAAGCTCGTCAAAAACGAGGACAAATATTTTTATTTACATATGTTAACATTCTGATTCCCCCAAAAAGATGATAGTGGATAACTTTTTTCCAAGTACTTTTCGGGGAGAATTTTTTTTCAAATTAATGGATATTTAAAGGGATGACAAAGAAAGATGAACAATATCAAGGGGACATTCAAAGTAACAAAATAACTGACAAAGAAATGGCGTGAATAAAATGAAAGATACCAAGTGATGAGAATATCTCATCTGCAAGGTGAGCTTAATAATTAGCTATTAAACTCTTATCCTATTTTAAAATACTTCAAGAATGAATCTTTTATCTGAATGATCAAAAAAGAAAAACTGTAAAAAATGCTATGATAAATGTTACCATAATGGTGTTATTAAAGTTACAGAGAAGACCTAATCCTGACCACTTGTTATTGTAAATAGAAAATTAGGTAAATGATTATCAGAACGAATGTATCTTTCATTACTTCTTATAACAAAGCAACACACTAAAAATCATGCAAAGCTAGTATTTTGAAGAACAGATCTAAAACTGGAGAACTTTTATTATAAATATACTGACCAATAGAGTGTGAAAATATCTTGAATAACTTAGGTCCATATTTATACTTGTTTTAACCAAAATCTGTATTTATAAACTAGTTTTTTGCGCTTTTTATTAGATGCAAGATTTCTATATCTGTTAATCACAGAATTGTCAAAATAAGAGTACAAAAACTAGAGGCTCTCAAGAGCCTGTGTCGCTCACCTGTTACTGTTTTTACTGATGTCGGCCATCTTGGTTGGTAGGCGGGGTCATTTGACACTTTTTTTAAATAGATTGATTGATTGTTGGTTGCTTTACGCTTCTTTAGCACAAAAAGGCTATATCGCTGCAATTTTTAAGTAGATACCCTAGTAATGATTGTGGCCAAGTTTGGTTAAATTTGGCCCATAGTTTTAAAAAGAAGATATTTTTGTACATGTTACAAAAATGACGAAAAGTTGTTCAATATTGATTATAAAGGGCAATAACTCCTTAAGGAGTTCTTTAACAATTTTGATCATGTTGATTTTTTTGTAGATCTTTCTTTGCTGAACATTATTGCTGTTTACAGTTTATCTCTATCTATAATAGTATTCAAAATAATAACCAAAAACTGCAAAATTTCCTTAAAATTATCAATTTTAGGGCAGCAACCCAACAACAGGTTGTTGGATTCATCATTTTACCACTTTGTTCTAATTTTAGCAATGTCGGCCATTTTGTTTGCAGGTGGCAGTTAGGTCCGCTGCTGTATGCCCTGAGGTAATCGGTGCCCTGAGGTAATCGTGGTAATGCGCCATTGATTAAATACGCACGAAAATATAGTTCTTATTTAGATAGATCTTAATACCAAATTTTAATGTGACCAAATACCAAAGATGTCAACAAACTTCCCAAATTATTTTATTATTGTATTCACCGATCATTTATTTCGTATGTACGTGTAGGTTGGGGATGGCTGGTAAAATTATAAACTTTTTTTTTTTTACAAAAGTTCAATTAATGATCTGAAGTATTCATTCATGACAGGGTTACCTGAGGTAACCCCAATTATAACAACAAATACAACCATTAAACTCAAGTCAACTGAGGTAACTTTATATATACATCACATAAACAATACAAATCTATGAAGTCCTACATTCTAAATTAAGAAATTGTGTTATTATAATATAAATGTATACACTAGCAAAGTATGTACTAAAAATTCTTTCATAACAGGGTAACCTGCGGTAACCCAAACAATAACAGCAAATACAACCTATTTAACTCAAGTTAATTCAGATCACCTTTACATATACATCACATAAACAATATAATTTCAATGAATTCCTACATAACAAAAGAAGAAAATGGTTTGTTACAGCATAAATGCATATACTAGCAAAGTATCTACTAAGTATTTTGTTATGACAGGGTTACCTCAGGTAACCCATAAAATAGCAACAAGTTTTATCCATTGATATCAAGTTAACCAAAGTCGCTTTTCCGATATATCACATAAACAATACACATCTATGAGGCCTACATGTAAAATAAAGAAATTGTTTGATTACAACATAAATGTTTTCACTAGCAAACCATCTAATAAGCATTCTTTATAACATGGGTACCTGAGGTAACCCAAGACATAATTACAAATATAACCCACTTAACTTAACTGAAATAAACTGAGATCACCTTTACATGTACATCAAATAAACAATACAACTTTCATGAAGTCCTACATTTAAAATAAAGAAGTTTGTTTATTACAATAAATGTAAACACTACCAAAGTATCTACGAAGTATTAATTCATGACAGGGTTACATGAGGTAACCCCAATAATTACAATAAATACAACCCATTCAACTCAAGTTAACTCAGGTTACATTTATATATACCTCGCATACACAATACAAATCTATGAAGTCCTACATTTTAGATTAAGAAATTGTGTCATTACAGAATAAATGCATATACCAACATATTATCTACGAAGTATTCTTTGATAACAGAGATACCTCATGTTATTTCAAAAATAACAACAAATATAATCCATTCAAATTAAGATAACTAAAGTCGCCTTTCCTGAATATCATATAAACAATACTTATCTATGAAGTCCAAAATGAAATAGTAAATGGTTTATTAGAAGTTAAATGTATACTCTGGAAAACTATCTACGACGTATTCTTACGTGACAGGGTTACCTCAGATAACCAAAACAATCACAACAAAGATAACCCATCTAACTCAAGTTCACTCAGGTTACCTTTAAATATATATACATCACATAAACAATACAAATCTATGAAGTCCTACATTTCAAATTAAAAAATTGTGGAGTTACAATACAAAGGTATACACTAGCAAAGTATCTACTAAGAATTCTTTCATAGCAGGGTTACCTGAGGTAACCAATACAATAACAACAATACAACCTATTTAACTCAAGTTAATTCAAATCATCTTTACATATACATCATATAAACAATATAACTTTAATGAATTCCTACATTTAAAAAGAAGAAGTTGGTTTATTACACCATAAATGGATATACTAGCAAAGTATCTACTAAAAATTCTGTCATGACAGGGTTAACTCAGGTAACCCTTGAAATAGAAACAAGTATTATCCATTCATATCAAGTTAACTGAAGTCGCCTTTCAGAAAAATCACATAAACAATACACATCTATGAAGTCCTACATTTAAAATAAAGAAATTGTCCGATAACAACATAAATGTTTACACTAGCAAACTATCTCAAAAGCATTCTTCATATCATGGGTACCTGAGGTAACCCCAGACATAATTACAAATATAACCCACTTAACTGAAGTTAACTGAGGTCACCTTTACATGTGCATCACATAAACAATACAACTTTCATGAAGTCCTACATTTAAAATAAAGAAGTTTGTTTATTACAATTAATGTAAACACTAGCAAAGTGTCTACGAAGGATTCTTTCATTACAGGGTTACCTTAGGTAACCATAACAATAACAACAAAGATAACCCATCTAACTCAAGTTCACTGAGGTCACCTTTAAATATATATGCATCACATAAACAATACAAATCTATGAAGTCCTACATTTCAAATAAAAAAATTGTGGAATTACAATACAAATGTATACACTAGCAAAGTATCTACTAAGAATTCTTTCATAGCAGGGTTACCTGAGGTAACCAATACAATAACAACAAATACAACCTATTTAACTCAAGTGAATTCAGATCACCTTTACATATACATCACATAAACATTATAACTTCAATGAATTTCTACATTAAAAACAAAGAAGTTGGTTTATTACACCATAAATGCATATACTAGCAAAGTATCTACTAAGTATTCTGTCATGACAGGGTTACCTCAGGTAACCCATAAAATAGCAACAAGTATTATCCATTCATATCAAGTTAACTTAAGTCGCCTTTCCGGTATATCACATAAACAATACACATCTATGAAGTCCTTCATTTAAAACAAAGAAATATAAATGTTTTCAATAGCAAACTTTTTAAAAAGCATTCTTCATGTCATGGGTACCTGAGGTAACCCCAGACATAATTACAAATATAACCCACTTAACTGAAGTTAACTGAGTTCACCTTTACATGTACATCACATAAGCAATACAACTTTCATGAAGTACTACATTTGAAATAAAGAAGTTTGTTTATTACAATTAATGTAAACACTAGCAAAGTATCTACGAAGAATTCATTCATTACAGGGTTACCTGAGACAGGGTTACCTCAGGTAACTAATAATAACAACAAATACAACCCTTTTAACTCAAGTTTACTCAGGTAACATATATCTATACATCGCATAAACAATACAAATCTATGAAGTCCTACATTTTAAATTAAGAAATTGTGTAATTACAACATCAATGCATATACCAGAAAAGTATGTACGAAGTATTCTTTCATAACAGGGTTACCTCAGGTAACCCCAAAAATAACAGTAAATATAATCAATTCAAATAAAGTTAACTTAAGTTGCCTTTCCTAAATATCATATAAACAATACACATCTATGAAGTTCAAATTTATAAAAAAGTAAATCGTTTATTACAACTTAAATGTATATTCTGGAAAACTATCTACAAAGTATTCTTACATGACAGGATAACCTCGGGTAACCATACCAATAACATCAAATAAAAAATACAAATCAATGAAGTCCTACATTTTTAAATTAAGAAATTGTGTGATTAAAATACAAATGTATACACTAGCATAGTATCTACTAATATTTTTTTCATAACAGGGTTACCTGAGGTTCCCAAGCAATAACAGCAATTACAACAAATTTAACTCAAGTTAATTCAGATCACCTTTACATTTACATCACACAAACAATATAACTTCAATGAATTCCTACATTGAAAATGAAGAAGTTGGTTTATTACACCATAAATACATAATCTAACAAAGTATCTACTAAGTATTCTGTCATGACAGGGTTACCTCAGGTAACCCATAAAATAGCTACAAGTATAATCCATTTAAATCGAGTTAAGACAGATCGCATTTTCTAAATATCGCGTAAGCAATTTACATCTGTGAAGTCCTACATGTAAAATAAAGAAATTGTTTGATAACAACATAAATGTTTACACTATCAAACTATCTAATAAGCATTCTTTCATAACAGGGGTACCTGAGGTAACCCCAAATATAATTGCAAATATAACCAACTTAACTGAAGTTATTTGAGATCACCTTTACATATATATCTCATAAACAATATAACTTCAATGAATTTCTACATTCAAAATGAATAAGTTTAAATTAAGAAATTGTGTAATTACAGCATAAATGCATATACCAGCAAAGTATCTACGAAGTATTCTTTCATAACCGGATTACCTCAGGTAACCCAAAAAATAACAACAAATATAATCGATTCAAATCAAATTAACATAAGGTTGCAGTCTTGTTATTGACTGCTCCATAGGCTTACATGCAAAACAGCTGATCTTAGAAAAAAAATCATGTTCATATCATGTATGTACCAAAGTGAAATTGTGATTTAATTGAAAAAAGGGGGTCTTGCCACGAAGAATAAAACGTTACGCAATCGTGAAGTCAACTCATTTTTTTTCTACTGTCTGTTTGCTATTTTTACTAGACCTCACCACTTCAAGTAAACATGATATCCTTCTATTTTCCTGGAATGATATCCAAAAAAGATGCAAGAATTTTTAAAAAGTCTATATTTATGTTTCCATTCACCATAAACCTATAAACAAACAGAAAAAAATGAGTTCAGAAAAAAATTCAGTCTACTAAATTATCTGTAAATCTCATTCTTGTCTATCTTTATGAATAACCTGACCATGAACAGTTGTACAGCGGTTCACTGAGGTAACCTGACCATGCACAAGAGTACAATGGTTCCCTGAGGTAACCTGACCATGCACAGTTGTACTGTGGTTCCCTGAGGTAACATGACCATGCACATTAGTACAATGGTTCCCTGAGGAAACCTACCATGCACAGTAGTACAATGGTTCCTGAAGTATTCTGACCAGGCACAGTAGTGCAATTGTTCCCTGAGGTAACCTGACCATGCACAGAAGTACAATGGTTCCCTGAAGTAATCTGACCATATACAGTAGTACAATGGTTCCCTGGGTAAACCTGACCATGCACAGTAGTACAATGGTTCCCTAAGGTAACATGACAATGCACAGTAGTACAATGGTTCCCTGAGGTAACCTGGCCATGCACAGTAGTACAGTGGTTCCCTGAGGTAACATGACCATGTACAGTAGTGCAATGGTTCCCTGAGGAAACCTGACAATGCACAGTAGTACAATGGTTCCCTGAGGTAACCTGACCATGCACAGTAGTACAATGGTTCCCTGAGATAAACTTACCATGCACAGTAGTACAATGGTTCCCTGAGGTAACCTGGCAATGCACAGAAGTAAAATGGTTCCCTGCAGTAACCTGACCATGTACAGTAGTACAATGATTCCCTTGGGAAACCTGACCATGCACAGTAGTACAATGGTCACCTGAGGTAGCATGACAATGCACAATAGTACAATGGTTCCCTGAGGTAACCTGACCATACACAGTAGTAATGTGGTTCCCTGAGGTAACATGACCATGTACAGAATTAAAAACACAAAAATACTAAACTCCATGGAAAATTCAAAAAGGAAAATCAAAAATCAAAAGGCAAAATCAAAAGTCCAAACACATAAAACAAATGGATAACAGAATGGTTCCCTGAGGAAACCTGACAATGCACAGAAGCACAATGGTTCCCTGAGGTAACCTGACCATGCACAGAAGCACAATTTTTCCTGAGGTAACCTGACCATGCACAGTAGTACAATGGTTCCCTGAGATAAACTTACCATGCACAGTAGTACAATGGTTCCCTGAGGTAACCTGGCAATGCACAGTAGTACAATGCTTTCCTGAGGTTACCTGACCATGCATAGTTGAACAGTGGTTCCCTGAGTAACCTGACAATGCATAGTTGAACAGTGGTTCCCTGAGTAACCTGACAATGCATAGTATTACAATGGTTTCCTGAGGTTAAATAACCATGCACAGTAGAACAATGATTTCCTGAGGAAACCTGACAATGCAGAGTAGTACAATGATCCCCTGAGGTACCTTACCATCACAGTAGTAGAATGATTCCCTGAGGTAACCTGACCATGCACAGTAGTAGAGTGGTTCCCTGAGGAGACATGACAATGCACAGAAGTACAATGGTTTCCTGAAGTAACCTGGCAATGCACAGTAGTACAATGTTTTCCTGAGGTTACCTGACCATTCATAGTTGTACAATGGTTCCCTGAGTAACCTAACAATGCACAGTATTACAATGGTTTCCTGGGGGTAACTTAAACATGTACAGTAGTACAATTGTTCCCTGAGGTAACCTGACTATGCACAGTAGTACAATTTTTCCCTGAGGTAACCTGACTATGCACAGTAGTACTATGGTTCCCTGAGGTAAACTCACAATACACAACAGTACAATGGTTCCCTGAGGTACCATGACCATGTACAGTAGAACAATGATTCCCTAAGGTAACATAGCCATACACAGAAGTACAATGGTTCCCTGAGGTAACCTGACCATGAACAGTTGCACAGTGGTTCCCTGAGTAACCTGAACATCACAGTAGTACAATGGTTTCCTGAGGTAACCTGACCATACACAGTAGTACAATGATTCCCTGAGGCAACTTACCATGCACAGTAGTACAATGGTTCCCTGAGGTAACCTGACCAGGCACAGTTGTACAATGGTTCCCTGAGGTAACCTGACCATGCACAGTAGTACAATGGTTCCCTAAAGTAACCTGACCATGTCAATAGTACAATGGTTCCCTGGGGAAACCTGACCATGCACAGTAGTACAAAGGTTCCCTGAGGTAACATGACAATGCACAGTAGTACAATGGTTCCCTGAGGGAACCTGACCATACACAGTAGTGCAATGGTTCCCTCGGTAACATGACCATGCACAGTAGTACAATGGATCCCTGAGGTAACCAGACCATGCACAGTAGAACAATGGTTCCTTGAAGTAACCCGATCATCATGCACAGTAGTACCATGGTTCCCTGAGGTAACCTTACCATGCACAGTAGTACAGTGGTTCCCTGAGGTAACCTGGTCATGTATAGCAATTTACATATGACCTGAGGTAACCTTGTCATGTACAGTAATTTACAGATGACCTGAGGTAACCTGGTCATGTACAGTAATTTACAGATGACCTGAGGTAGCCTGTCCGTGAAAAAAAGAACATAGATGTTATCTGGACGGACTAAGCTGACGAAGGGAGTTATGAACATTCAATTGTGGTCACCTGAGGTTTGTAGAAAATTAGCGTTTTGCAAAGTTTATCTGTGGTAACATGCAGCTGGTACAATGACCATGAAGTTGTGACCTTAGGTAACCTCACCATATTCTACATTTGTAACATACAGGGGTATTCTGAGGTTACATATTTATATACAGTAGTTAAGAAATGACATTAGTTAACATGTGCACTTGACCATGTATAGAAATGCAGAAGTGCGCTGAGGAAAACTAAAAAAATAGTGTTTTGTAAAGTTTATACAAAATGTGGTACCGTATAGGGGGTTATTTTCGCGGGGTGTAAATTTTCGCGGATAGAACAAAATCGCCAAAATAAATTCCGCCAATTTAAAAATGTACATGCAAAGGTAATGCTAAAAATGTTGAATCCGCCAAAATAATAACCGCCAAAATTTTTCGTATACCCTTTTCAATGAAAATCGCGAAATTTTACACCCGCGAAAATAACCCGCTATACGGTAATACGAGTATGTGCAGTAATACAGAGTAACCTCACCATGTACAGCAATACAGAGGTAATATAAGGTAACCTCACAATGTTCAATCATACAGAGGTGACCTGAGGTAGCCTCACCATGTGAGCAATCATAGATATGATCTGAGATACAGGAAATACACAGTAATTTAGAGATGACCTAAGGTTATCTGACCATGTACAAAAGTCCACTGGAGATGTGAGGTTTTTCCTTGAAAATATCCAACATCTCTCAAATAAGATTGATTAAGACAATTAACATTCTAAAAAAGCAGTTATATACTGTATAACCTGTGCTTGTAACTACGTTACTTTCAAAGTAATGTCAAATGAAAAAACAAATAGATTACTGTTCGTACTGCAATGTTTCTCTTTTTTAATAATGGTGAATAAAATCATTTTAGTATGTACTGGCTGGTCATCATCGCGTATGATACGATTTTGATACTCATACACAGCTAATGAATATTATGCATGAATATAGATAAGATCAGCACGTGTAGCCATAGACTGAGAGTTGTAGATTTGTAGTGTAAATATATAGATGCCGTTTATAGAATACAAAATTAGATCAGAAACATAGTTATTAAAATAGAGAAAGGAAATGGTGAATATGTCAAAGCGACAACCACCCGACCTTAGAGCAGACAACAGTCGAAGGCAACCAATGGGTCTCCAATGTAGCGAGAATTCCCGCAGCTGTAGGTGTCCTTCAGCTGGCCCCTAAAAATATGCATAATAGTTCAGTGATAATGGACGTCATACTAAACTCCGAATTATACACAAGAAACTAAAATTTAAAATCATACAAGTCTAACAAAGGCCAGAGGCTCCTGACTTGGGACATGCGCACAATTGCGGCGGGGTTAAACATGTTTATGAGATCTCAACCCCCCCCCCCCCCCCTTATACATCTAGCCAGTGTAGAAAAGTAAAAGCATAACAATACGCACATTATAATTCAGTTCAAGAGAAGTCCGAGTCTGATGTCAAAAGATGTAACAAAAGAAAATAAATAAAATGACAATAGTACATAAATAACAACAGACTACTAGCAGTTAACTTACATGCCAGCTCCAGACCTCAATTAAACTGATTGAAAGATTATGTGTTCATCATATGAATATCAGGCACAATCCCTCCCGTTAGGGGTTTAGTATCATACTATCATAAAATATATGAGAAGAACATAACCCGTGTCATGACAACAACTGTTTTTTTAAGAAATAGATGTGTTTAGTTCCGATTCAAAGACTCTATCAGTGAATCAATATTAAAGCCAAAATATGCAATCTTTAATGACCTGACAACAGTATCGTAACTATATCCCTTTTTAATAAGTCTATTTAAAGGTTTTGTGTGAAATACCTGAACGTATTAGATGTCTTCATGTTGAGTTAAATTTACGAATTATTTCCTTATACCGATGATAAAATTTAGTAAATGTTTTGACCAGTTTGTGATATCGAAAACCCTGGTGTAATAATTTTTTAGTAATACATAAATTTCTCTCGCTAAAATTTAATACGTTGTTACATACACGAGAGAATCGTACAAGTTGAGATATATAAACACCATAAGATGATGACAAGGGAACGTCACCATCTTCAAATGAATAATTAACAATAGGAAATGAAAAAACATCTCTCTTATCAACAATTTTTGTATTAATCTTCCCGTTTATGATATAGATATCAAGATCGAGGAAAGGGCAGTGGTCATTGTTATCATTAGCTTTAATTAAAGTAAGTTCTACAGGATAAATTTCTTTATTATACATACGGAAGTCGTTATTATTGAGAGCCAATATATCATCCAAATATCTAAAAGTATTGTTAAATTTTTGTATCAAATATTGTTTTGATGGGTCTTTGCTAATTTAAGTCATAAATTGTAACTCATAACAATACAAAAACAGGTCCGCAATAATTGGTTCACAGTTAGTCCCCATTGGAATTCCAATAACTTGACGATATACGGAATCTCTAAAGCGAACAAAAATGTTATCAAATAAAAATTCAAGCGCATAAATAGTATCAAAGCATGTCCAATTGACATAGTTCTTTTGTTTATTGGTACTAAAAAATGATCGCAAAGAGTTTGAACATATGTACTCGCATTCCGACTTTTTAAATGCCCAGTTAATTAGGGATGTGAATTTTTTTCTTAATAAGAATATGAGGCAAAGTGGTAAATAGAGTAGAAAAATCTAAACTTTGAACAGTTTTAAAATCACCATTATATGCATGCAATTTTTTGACACTCCAAAAGTAATTAATTCCACTATTTTCAAGGGCCTTATTTGAACAATTTATTATCAGGTTTTTTATTGTACCAAGTGTACTAGTAAGTAAAACAGACAATTTAGTAGTTGAACAATGGACAGTGGCGGGTCCAGGGGTGTTCTGAGTATAGGCACCTTTTTTTTTTTTTTTAGATCAATGCATTTGAATGGAAACATATAGTTGGAACCCCCTCCTTGTGTCCTGAATTGGGAACCCCCCTTTTTTAAATGGATGGATCCGCCACTGCCCCTCATGCAGTCGGACAAGATGGACTGATTTTCAATAACCTATCTATTAAATGTTATCATTTTCTACTTATATATGTTACTTTAAAAGAAGTAACCAAAATCAATATATGCGTAATCTGTCCATATGTTAGTGTCATATATTATTAACTACTAGTATTTTAAAGTCAATCGAGTAAAATACGGATCTATAAATGTATGCTTCGCTTAATATACTTTGATATAATTGATAGAATACTTTTCACATATCGATTGTTTGTACAACTTTTATGAGAAGAAAAAAAACGTATGTGCCTGCCCCAAGTCAGGAGCCTGTAATTCAGTGGTTGTCGTTTCTTTACTATTTGTTTTTGTTCATTTGTTTTATATAATAAGGCCGTTAGCTTTCTCGTTTCAATTGGATTTCATTGTTATTTCTGAACCTTTCATAGATGACAATGCGATATGGACTTTGCTCATTGTTGAAGGCCGTACGGTGACCTACAGTTGTTAATTTCTGTGTCCTTTTGTGGACAGTTGTCTCATTGGGATTTA